>NW_011494723.1:254126-293980 GCF_000754665.1 Bison bison bison
TTTTTTTTTTTTTTTTTTTAATTTAGTTATGGCTGTGCTGGGTCTTTGTTGCACTGGGTCTTCCTCCAAGGAGGAAGGAGGAAAACTTTGGGAAGTGATGGATATGTTTGTGACTTGATGGGGATAGTCTCCTGGGTATATACTTAGACACAACTTACCAAGATGTATGTGTTAAATATGTATAGCTTCTTATATGTCAGTCATTCCTCAATAAAGTGATTTTATTTATTTATTTATTTTTATTTTATTTTATTTTTTAACTTTACAATATTGTATTGGTTTTGCCATATATCAACGTGACCGCCACAGGTATACACGTGTTCCCCATCCTGAACCCTCCTCCCTCCCAATAAAGTGATTTTAAAAAAAGCATTGCTCCATTGTTTTCGATCTCCATTGTTTCTTAAAAGGAATCTTCTATAATCACTATGCTTAATTTTTTTTTCCCCTCTGGCTCATTAAGATTTTCTGTGTGTTACTGATTTTGCATAATTTGATTGGTCGTAGTTTAGTCACTAAGTTGTTTCCAACTGTTGTGATCCCGTGAACTGTAGCCTGTCAAGCTCCTCTGTCCATGAGATTCTCCAGGCAAGAATACTGGAGTGGATTGCCATTTCCTTCTCCAGAGGATCTTCCTGACCCAGGAATCGAACCCAGGTCTCCTGCATTGCAGGCAGATGATTTACCAACTGAGCTATGAGGGAAGCTCATAATACATTGTAATTTGATTAATACACTGTAGTTTGATTACAGTGTGCCTTTAAATGGTTTTCTTTGATTCTTGCTTTCATTTTGGAGTTCATTGGTATGTATATCTATGGGTTTACAGTCTTAGTCAAATTTGAATAAACTTTTGCAATTATTTTATCTAAAAAGGTTTTTTTTGTTTCTTTTCTCAGTCAACTCTTTCAGGTACATCGGTTATGTTAATACATACACTAGATCAGTTGAAATTTCCCTCCAGCTCATTGATGCTTTGTTCACTTTTTTTCTCAGCCCCCTCCCCTTTTGTGTTTTGTTTTATATAGTTATTGCTGTAACTTCAAGTTCATTATTCTTCTAAAATATTTAATCTGCCAATACCCCATTAAGTGTATTTTTTATCTCAGAGTTTGTATTTTTCATCTCTAGAAGTTCGTTTGGATCTGTTATATTTTTGATGTCTTAGCAAGTTGTAACTTGTTTCGAGTGTCCTGAACAATAGAGAATTTAGTTATAATAATGTTTTAATGTCTTTCCCTGTGTTATTAATTGTGTCATATTTAATTGGTTGATTTTCCCCCTTATTGTGAGTCATATCTTTCTGATTGTTTTTTTTGGTACCAGATGCCAAAATCTATCTGGTAGTTGTTTTTTTTTTTTTAGCCAAATGTCAATGTTGTGAATTTTATATATATATATAATTTTTTTTTTCCCTGTAAAATATTCTTGAGTTTTACCCTAGAAGACACTCACTTGTGTGGAAACGATTTGATGCCTTTGGGACTTGCTTTTAAGCCTTGTGAGATGTGGTCAGCACAGCTTTTGCTTTCTTGAAGTATAGTTGATTTACAGTGTTGTGTTAGTTTGCAGTGTACAGCAAAGGGATTCATTTATATGTATATTTTCACATTCTTCCCATTATGGTTTATTGAAGGATATTGAATATGTTTCCCTGTGCTATACAGTAGGGCCTTGTTTTTGTCAGTACAGCATTTCATGTAAGACCAACAGTGCCCACTGATGAGGCAAGACTGTTCTGAGCATCTACCTAGTGCCCTGTGATTTGTTAGTTTTCCTGCACTGATGAGGGGCTTCCCGGGTGGTCAAATGGTAAAGAATCTGCCTGCAGTGCAGAAGACCTGGGTTTGATGCCTGGGTTGGGAAGATCCCCTGGAGAAGGAAATGGCAACCTGCTCCAGTATTCGTGCATGGAGAATTCCATGGACAGAGGAGCTGGTGGGCTACAGTCCATGGAGTCACAAAGAGTTAATACCAGAACAGTGTTCACACATGCTAAGCCTTAAATTGATTGTCTTTTCCATTATGTACTCTTTGGACAAATAAAACTTGTCCGAGCAGACATGAGTCTCAATCCCGGAATAATGGAAATTGTTGTTTTTGTTCAGTTCCCAGGTTATGTCCGACTCTTTGTGACCCATGGATGCCAGGCTTCTCTGGCCTTCATTATCTCTTGGAGTTTGCTGAAATTCATGTCCATTGATTGAGTCAGTGATGCTATCTAACCATCTCATCCTCTGCCACCCTCTTCTCCTTTTGCTTCCTGTGTTTCCCAGCATCAGGGTCCTTTCCAGTGAGTCCGCTCTTCTCATCAGGTGGCCAAAGTAGAGTAATAGAAGAACTTTGATCAAATCACTTCTGGGACTTTCCTGGCGGTCCAGTGGTTGGTCTCTGTGCTTCCACTGTGGGCGACATGGGTGTGGTCCCTGGTCACGGAACTGGGATCCTGCATGCTGCATGACCAAAAAAAAAAAAAATTACTCCTTGCCTTTTTTTTCCCTCAATTGCAAAGTGGGAATGATAACATGTATCTAATGGAATTGTGAGGATCAAATGTGGTAATGTAGAAATGCTTTGTAAAGTAAGGAATAGTAAAAGTATTACATGGCCAATAATAGCATTTGAACTTTTCTTTTTATTTTACATTAGAAATTATTAACAAAACCAGAGTAAGGAAATTGGAACCATGTTTTACTAAAAGTATTGAACATTACCTTAGATGAAATTCCTGGTATCATAATTGTTCCCTGTTACAAAATAATTTTTCATATCAAACAAGCTTAGAGATAGCTTTTCAGATATTAACCATTACAATTGGTAAATGGAGGAAGCAGAATGTCCTGTGGCAGTCTCATCCTCCTCAGGAATCAATTCACTGTGGAGTTTAATGAAGAAATATCATCTTTCATGCTGTTGTCAGTGGAGAAGGCAATGGCAACCTACTCCAGTGTTCTTGCCTGGAGAGTCCCAGGGACAGAGGAGCCTAGTGGGCTGCCATCTGTGGGGTCGCACAGAGTCGGACATGACTGAAGCGATTTAGCAGCTGTTGTCAGAGGATCAAATTCTTTTTTTGGCTTCACTACACAACTTGCAGATCTCAGTTCCCCAAACAGAGGTTGAACCCAGGCCCCTGTGGTAAAAGGGTGGGGTCCTAACCGCTGGACTGCCAGGGAATTCCCTAAGATCAAATTCTTAATTGGATTTTAGTTTCTGTATTTTGAACTGTTCAAGTAGTTGATACAACTGTGTTTTATTATATGTATGTACCCATAAACTGTGGTGATGAACATATATATGCTGTGAATAGAAAATAAGTAAAATCATGCCCTCAAAAAAAGTAGAGTAAAGGGTTATCATATTAAAACAAATGATTCAAACTAAGGTGCTATACAAGGGGCTAAACTTCTCTTGTGAAATGTTTAGGCCTTCAGATGAGGGAGAAATGAAGGGTTTTTGTTTAAGGCCAAACTGTTAAATAGTTAGCTGTTCCATTGATCTATAAATTAAAGGCATTTAAAAATCGTTGTTAGGTAATTCCCTGGTGGTTCAGTGATTAGGACTGTGTGCTTTCACTACTGAGGGCCTGGCTTCACTTTCTGGTCAGGGAACTAAGATTCCACAAGCTGAGAAGTGCAGCCAAAAAAACCTGTTTTTTTGTTTTGTTTTTAGTCCTTGAAGCAGCATTATTTTCTGCATCTAAGCAATTTCAGAAACCATCTTCTAAGGAAGCTATGTAGGATTTTTCTGGTAGATTCTTGAGGCAGTATTCATTGAGATTTAATGAGTGAAGGTGCCAGGAAATCTGAAATCCACTTCTTTCTTTGATATAAAGTCACTTAACAGCTTTGTGTCTCAGTTAATTCTTTAAAAATGGAGGTAATAAGATTAAATATTATATTTGAAGTAAATTATGTACTAATGTAATGATTATTTATGTTTGTATGCCTTTGAGTCTAATAAGACTTAATGAAGTTTAGTGGGCATGAAGGTAAATTTACAAATTTTATTCCTTCTGCACAATTAATTTGTATTGGTTAACATCATACTTTTCAAATCAGAAAGCTGAACATAACTGCTTTCTAAAGACAGTACAAGTCAGGGTTTAGAATTGTCAAATTTTGGACATGTAATTTGTCCCTCAGAAAGTGCTAAAAAGTTAAGAACATGAGATGGGTACAGATTTGACTTTTTTGGTGAGGTGCCTGGTGCTTTAGTATTTTTAAAATATTTTCCCAACTGAATTACTTAGGAAACAACTTTTTCTTAAATGAAAAAGAGTAAGGCTACACTTCATTGACATGCGTATGGGAAAGAAAGAGCCACTTGATGTGCTTCAGTTAGGGGACACGTTGCATGTGATTCTTTAGGGCTCATTTATTTCACTGAAGTTCCAGAATCTCTTTAGTGTTAATAGTACCACAGAATTTAAGAAGCAATATAACACTATTTTTGCACTTTGAAATATTCAAACAAGTCCAGCATTAACATAGAAAGTTACAGTTTCTCTTTCAACCTTTCTCTGTTCCATTCTCTTTTCAGAAGTAGCCTTTGCTAACATTAAAGTGTGTCCTTCCAGAGCTTGTTGTCTGTTATTTTACACAAATAAGAGTGGATACAACTGAAGTGACTTAGCGCACATAGCACACACAGAGACACTTTTAAAAAATATAAATGTCATTATCTTATATATAATTGGGAGTTCTTTCCATGTATGCCTGTTTAATCTGCCTCTCAACTTCTGAGTACTGTTCTCCGAAGAATGAATATTGCAGATTGATAATTTCTTTTTGTGGTCATTTAGGTTCATACTTTCCTTTTCCTCCTTTCAGCCCTACCACCCACCATGTTATAAATAATAGTATTGTGAATATTCTTATGCATATCTTTGTGTACATCTGTGAGTAAATCTGTATGCTTTAAAATGTAATTTTTCATTTCTATACAAACAGTACAGACTTGTCTCCCACCACGCCTTAACTCAGGCTGTCCCTAGTCTTTGCCTTCTGCTTAATGCTAGTCTGGTGTTTAACAGCTGTTTCATTGAAGGCCATCTAAGATTTTTGAGATCAGAACTTCTCTTGTGATCTTGATTACTGAAAGGACTCTTTCTTGACTTGATGTAAGTCTGTATCAGAAGCGATTAACATAACAGGAGAAGTAATAAATTAATGTGGGAACTTTATAGTGCAGTGGCTAAGAGAACGGTTCTCTGGTGTCAGACTGCCTGGGTTTCAGACTCTGCACCACTCCTTAACCACTCCTTACTATATGTATCTTCAACCTTAGGCAAGTTATTTAACCTCTTTCAGATTTCTCAGCCCATAAATGCTCTCCTCATCCTAATGATATAGTTATAATAATACAGAACCTATGATTATTGTAAGGGTTAAGCTATAACATGGAATTGTTGGCTCATTAATGTCCCATAAATGTCCTCTGGGGAGTGATAATGGTGAGCTTTGTTGCTCGTCCTGCATTCTTGGTCCCTATGCTATTCAGTCACCCAAAGCCAGACATTCTGGAGTGTGAAGTCGAGTGAGCCTTAGGAAGCACTGATGTTAATAAAGCTAGTGGATGCAATGATTTCCAGTGTGTGTGTTAGTTGCTCAGCAGTGTCCACCTCTTTGTGACCCCATGGACTGTAGCCCGCCAAGCTCCTCTGTCTATGGAATTCTCTAAGCAAGAATACTGGAGTGGGTTGCTGTTCCCTTCTCCAGGGGATCTTCCCAACCCAGGGGTCAAACCTGGCTCTCTTGTATTGCAGGCAGATTCTTTACCGTCTGAGCCACCACGGAAGACCAGTAGAATTCCAGTAGAGCTGTTCTAAACCCTAAAGCATGATGCCTTTAGGCATCAACGTGTTGCGGTCAGTATGTCAGCAAATCTGGAAGACCTGTCAGTGGCCACAGGATTGGAAAAGGTCAATCCTCATCCCAGTTCCCAACAAGGGTAGTACTAAAGAATGTGCTAATCATTGGACAGTTGCCTTTATCTCCCATGCTAGTACGGTCATGCTTAAAATCTTACATGCTTAGCTTCAGCATTATGTGAACCAAGAACTTCCAGATGTCCAAGCTGGGTTTAGAAAAGGAAGAGGAACCAGAGATCAAATTGCCAACATTCGCTGGATTATAGAGAAGGCAAGGGAATTCCAGAAAGATATCTACCTCTGTTTCACTGACTACGCTAAAGCCCTTGACTGTGTGGCTCATAACAAACTGTGGAAAGCTCTTAAAGAGATGGGAATACCAGACCATCTTACCTGTCTCCTGAGAAACCTGTATGTGGGTCAAGAAGCAACCGTTAAAACCGTGTGTGGAACAACTGTTTAGTTCAAGATTGAGAAAGGAGTACGGCAGGGCTGCCTGCTGTCACCCTGTTTAACCTATACACTGAGCACATCATGAGAAATGCCAGGCTGGATGAGCTAAAGCTGGAATCAAGACAGGCGGGAGAAACATCAGCAACCTCAGATACGCGGATGATACCACTCTAATGGCAGAAAGCGAAGATCAACTAAAGAGCCTCTTGATGATGGTGAAGGAGGAGAGTGAAGAGCCGGCTTAAAACTAAATATTAAAAAAACTAAGATCATGGCATGTGGCCCACATTACTTCATGGTAAATAGAAGGGGAAAGGTGAAAGTAGTGACAGATTTCCTCTTGGGCTCCAGAATCACTGCGCCAGTGACTGCAGCCATGAAATCTGAAGACGACTGCTTCTTGGCAGGAAAACTGACAAACCTAGACCGTGTGTTGAAAGCAGAGATACTACTCTGTGACACATGTCCGGATAATCGTGACTGTGGTCTTCCCAGTGCTCGAGTATGGTTGTAAGAGCTGGACTGTAAAGGCAGAACACCAAAGAATTGATGCCTTCGGATGTGGTGCTGGAAATGACTCCTGAAAGTCCCTTGGATAGCAAGGAGATCACACCAGTCAGTCTTAAGGGAGATCAGCTCTGAAAACTTGTTGGAAGGACCAGTGCTGAAGCTGGAATTTCAGTATTTTGGTCATCTGATGCGAATAGCCGGCTCATTAGAAAAGTCCCTGAGACTGGGAAAAATTGAGGACAGAAGGAGAAGAGGGTGTCAGAGGATGAGATGGCTGGATGGCATCACCAATGCAATGGACATAAACTTGGGCAAACATCGTTAGATGGTGTGGGACAGGGAGTCCTGGCGTGCTGCAGTCCATGGGTTTGCAAAGAATCCGACACAACAGGGTGGCTGAATAACAACAACAAATGCTATTTTGAATAGTGTGATTGTGTTGATAAAAGGTCTACATAAATAGAAAGTAGACTGTATTCCAAACTTATGTCAAAATTACTTAGGTCTGGGAGTGACTATTTTATTTTCCTTTTACTTATTTTCATAATGAAAAGTAATTTCTAATGGTTTGAAATGGGTCCCAGAAATAGAATCTTACTATATCAGATAATGCTTTTAGCAAATAAGATTTAACTTTATAAACATTTCAATTTACGTAGGAATTAATTTAAGTCTCCCCTGTATTCCTGTAGGACATTGTACTGGGACCATGTCTTGTGTGCTTAGTCGCTCAGTCGTGTCCAACTCTTTGCGACCCCATGGACTGTAGCCAACCAGTCTCCTCTGTCCATGGGGATTCTCCAGGCAAGAATACTGGAGTGTGTTGCCCTGCCCTCCTCCAGGTCGTCTTCCCAACCCAGGGATCAGACCCAGGTCTCCTGCATTGTGGGCGGATTCTTGACTGACTGAGCACCAGGGAAGCCTCTCATAGCCTTACACTTACCTTTTTATATGCTTTTACATATAGAGGCACTCAGCAAGTGTTTATGAACTTAAACTAGTTCTGATCATCCCAAGAAGGCCTCATTATTGCTTTTTAATATTCCCATATTATTCCATGAATTTCTGGGCCATTGTGCTATAAAAAGCACACCAAAATAAACTTACAGTAAAAACATATGCTGTTATAGAAATAGAAATCATTAATTTCCTATTATATTTCATATTCTTATTTTTAATATTTTCTGGTTGAACCCAATATTTTGCTTAATGTTTGTTAAAAATATTTATGTGAAATTTGCATATAGTGTCACATAACAATTAGCCTGACATCTTTGTCGAAGGAGAAGATCAAGATTGTGATTACATATCACCAGCCTTGCATGTGTAACAAAGCAAATTCCTTTCTAGTTTATGTTTGAAGTGTTTTTAAGTCTCAGTAATATTTTTCAGATAATACACTTTTATATGAAATAATCAAAAACTTGATTCAGGCATTATAGAAAAACATCTCAAATATTTTAAGAAAAATTTTGAAACCATACTGCATAAAAATGGTTTGATTAATCTTATTTTTGCTATTTCAGATCATATATGAACAGGAAGGGGTCTATATTCACTCATCTTTGGGAAAGACCAATGACCAGGACAGCTTGATTTCAGGAATATTACGTGTTTTAGAAAAGGTATGTTTCTAGTAAATGGCTTTATTTAACAATTGTTTAAATAAATTTTTTAAAATAATTGTTTAATAATTTGGACATTATCAGGAAGTTTGAATTTCACATGTAACATAAAATTATATAATTGACAGTGGTTGTAAATTTGACATCAAGGTGATGTTAGAAATAAAATTCTTCAGATAAGTCAGTAAAATGGCGTGGAATATTTTTAAATTTAGTAAAAGTTACAGTAGTGTAATTTTTTATAATGAAAATCGGAATTTAGAAATCTGCATATTGTTTGTTGTCAAATAGTGATTGTTTACATATGGTATGGATATTAAGGTGCTAATAAATTTAAGAGGTTAAAAATTGATTTTGGGGCCTTCCCTGGTAGTCCAGTAGTTAAGAATCTGAGCTTCCACTGCAGAGAGCGTGGGTTCAATTCCTGGTCAGGGAACTGAGGTCCTGCATGCCTTGTAGTGCAGCCCCCCAGGGAATTAACTATCGGTGACTGAAAAATAAGATATTGCTGAAGAGTAAATATGGTTAATAATTTTTTTCCTAGGATGCTGAAGTAATAGTGGACTGGAGACCATTGGATGATGCATTAGATTCTTCTAGTATTCTCTATGCTGGCAAGGTATTTAAGGAAGAAATATCTGACTAAAGGAATGACATTTTTAAATAAAAGCTTTATTAAGATATAATTCATGTACCGTAAAGTTCACTGTTTTAAAGGACATAATTCAGTTTCTTTAGTATATTTACAGAATTGTATAACCTCACCAATAACCAACTTTAAAACATTTCTATTCCAAAAAAAGCAGTCACCTCTCATTCCCACTTAACTCCAGTACTCTTCACTCATTAATTTACTGTCTGTCTCTGAGGATTTGCTTATTGTGGACATTTTATCTGAATGGAATCATATAACGTAGTTTTTTGTGACTGGCTGCTTTCACATAGCATACTGTTTTCAAGGTTCATCCATGTTCTAGCACCTGTCTGTTCTTTCCTTTCTTTCCTTTTTGCTGAATAATACTGCGTTTATGGATATGTGCCATATTTTGTTTATTCGTTCATCAGTTGATAGCACCCCACTCCAGTAGTCTTGCCTGGAAAATCCCATGGATAGAGGAGCCTGGTAGGCTGCAGTCCATGGGGTTGCTAAGAGTCAGACACGACTGAGCAACTTCACTTTCACTTTTCACTTTCGTGCATTGGAGAAGGAAATGGCAGGCCACACCAGTGTTCTTGCCTAGAGAATCCCAGAGACGGGGGAGCCTGATGGGCTGCTATCTATGGGGTCGCACAGAGTTGGACATGACTGAAGCGACTTAGCAGCAGCAGCAGCAGCAGTTGATGAACATTGGGGTTGTTTCCATCTTCAGGCTAATATAAATAATGCTACTGTGCATGATCAGGTTCAAATTTCTGTGTGGACATATTTTCCTTGAAAACCTAGGAACGGGATAGTTGGATTAGTTTATGTTTACTGTGTCTAACGTGTTGAGTTCTCGCTATGGAAGGGGTTTAGCTCTGTCTTATCTCTTAACTCACCTTGAAACTATGGCTCAGTTGTGTACATTTCTTCTCAAAGTATTAATCACATAGGCGATCTAATTTTATCTTCTTAAAGACATTTCTTGCAGAATTTTCTTCCAAGTTCCTTCTGAACTGGCTGCTCTCTTGGTTTGCTGTGCAGCAGTTATCCTGGGGGTTCCTTTTGCCTCTCTCCCACAGTTTAATCCCTGTTTCCTGTCTCCTGTGCTGTCTTCTCTTTTGGTTTACTCTCTAGTTTTGGTGCACCTCCAGTGCTTCCTCAGAAAAAGCATGTATGAGACCAAAAACATCTCTATTTTCAGACTTTTTTTATCCTTCTGTGAACATTTGGGTTGAGCTATCAATTCTGAATTGATGACTGGCTGGCATAGAATTATAATTTGAAAAGAAATTACCCCCATATTTTTGGAAGTTACTATCTTTACATTTCTCTTATTTCCTTTATTGATGTTAAGTCTAATGTATTTGAATCCTGATCCTTGCTATATTTTTTTCCTGTTCAGAAGTTTTAGAATTACCTTTTTGTTGGTAGTATTCTAGATGTCCTGGAAATGTGCCCTTGTGGTCCTTTTTATCCTCTGTGTGGATGCTTGATAGGCCTTTTTAATGTGAAAACTTCTATCTTTTAGTTTTTAGAAAATGTTCTTGAATTGTTTTAGTGGTGGTTTCTTCTTCCTGTCCATTTTCTACTTTGATTCTTTCTGGAACCCTCTACATGTTTTATATCGGTCCTATAGTATTTTAATTGCTGCTGTGTCGCTTCAGTCATGTCCGACTCTGTGCGACCCCATGGACTGCAGCCTACCAGGCTTCTCCATCCCTGGGATTCTCCAGGCAAGAACACTGGAGTGGGTTGCCATTTCCTTCTCCAATGCATGAAAGTGGAAAGTGAAAGTGAAGTCGCTCAGTTGTGTCTGACTCTTAGCGACCCCATGGACTGCACCCTACCAGGCTCCTCCATCCATGGGATTTTCCGGGCAACAGTACTGGAGTGGGGTGCCATTGCCTTCTCCAGTATTTTAATACTTTACTATTTTCTAATTCTTTGTATATGTGTATGTTATTTTCTAGGAAATTTCTTTAGTCTTATGTTTCAGTTCTTCTGGAATCATTTTCATCTTTGCTGTTTTTTAAATTTTGAATGCATCTTGTTCAGTTCAGTCGCTCAGTCGTGTCCAACTCTTTGTGATCCCATGAATCGCAGCACACCAAGCCTCCCTATCCATCACCAACTCCCAGAGTTTACCCAAACTCATGTGCATCAAGTTGGTGATGCCATCCAGCCATCTCATCCTCTGTCGTCCCCTTCTCCTCCTGCCCCCTATCCCTCTCAGCATCAGGGTCTTTTCTAATGAGTCAAATCTTCGCATGAGGTGGCCAAAGTATTGGAGTTTCCACTTCAGCATCAGTCCTTCCAATGAACACCCAGGACTGATCTCCTTTAGAATGGACTGGTTGGATCTCCTTGCAGTCCAAGGGACTCTCAAGAGTCTTCTCCAACAACACAGTTCAAAAGTGTCAATTCTTCGGTGCTCAGCTTTCTTTGTCCCCTTTCCCCCCTTTAAAAGAAAAATTGTATCCTGTTTTTCATGGATGCTATTCATCCATGATTCCCTTGTATCTGAGGAATTTAAGGATAATTTTTTAGATGTTTTCATTTCTGTATATAGTCCACTTTCTCTAATTCACTATCTTTCCCCCTGTTTCATTTAGACTTTTATCATTTATGTAGACACTTGCCTTTGTTTGGTGATGGTTGTATTGTGGTGCTAATAAACAGCACATACGAAAAACTGATCATACTCTCAGTGTATAGATAGGTTTGTTGATAGTTGGGACTCAGGGTGACCTGGCTAGGCTGTTGCCTTGGGGAATCCCTGATGTTGAAACCTGGGTCTTTTTTCTTGGACTGGTCATGTGTCAGAGAAGAGTACAGATTTCTGCCTCAAGAGGGAAAACTGGATTCTACTGTTCTGGGAACTGATTGGAGGAAGAGAGCTGGGAGTCTTGCCACTCATTTCATGAACTTTTGATTCATTGTCCTGTTTTCAGTTATTATCTCTTTGCTCAGTGTCCTTGGTTGCTTGTAATCCAGAGAGAATCTGCTTTACCTTTTCCAGTGACTAAACCTCCAGCCTTCTGGACTCGTGTTAGTAGTCCTTTTTTCAGCTTGACCTTTATCCTAGTTTCCATAAGTACGTGATTCACCAGGTCCAAGCCTGCGGGTGGGGTTGGATTCTGTAAATGCTGTTTAGCTTTCCTCTTTAGTAGTAGTGATGGTGGTAAAGGTTGCATTTTTTAAATTGGGCAAACAAGGAGGACTCCCTGAGAAGTGACATTTGTGGAAGGACTCTGAGGAAAAAGCACTCCACTTTATAATTTCATTCATTCAGTTTTTTTCTGCCCTATTCTTCAGTCTGTTTCTATTTCTTTATAATATATTCCTGTTCCTATAAAATCTTTTTTCCATTTTTGAATAGAATTACACTAGTAATCCATATTGTAAAAATTCAAATAATAGAAGGTTGAAGTCCTCCTTGACTAGAACCCCATCCCTCACGTGTTTACTGTGTATCTTTCCAGACTTATCAGTACACATTTCCTGCCTTATCTGTGTAGCTGTGTATATGCATTCATTCGTCCATTGTCCCTGGTTTTCTCTAGTGTGTTTCTCATTGTGTGTGTTCCATGCAGTTGTTAACGCTGCATACGTTGTTTCAGGATTTCCTTTTATTTACTTTTACATATTGAACATAAATACACATGAACAGATATCAATCTTTAAACTTCTGCATAGCATTTTATTGGCTACCCCTAGTTTATTTACTTTTTCATTGATGGCTAATAAGATATGTTCAGCTTTTCACTTTTACAAGCAATGTTATGATGAGGATTCTTATATCTGCCTCTTTGTATACATGTGTATTTCTTAATGTAGATAAAATTATTGTGAAATATGCGTATTTTAAATTTTAATAAATATGACTCAGTTTTCATTTCAGTCAGTACTGATTATCCCTGTTATCAACAGTGGGAGATAGCGTTTCCTCACACTGTCTTCTATTTTTTAATTGAAGGGTGCATAAAAGCTGAAATTCATCTTGCTTCTCTTTATTTCTGAAGTTGGACATCTTTATTTGTCACTTCATGTTTTCTTCTTTGATTTGCTTGTTCATGCCATTTCCTTTTCTCTTTCTGATATTTGTTGATTTCTAAGTACATTGGTAGGGGTTATTTTTATATTCTGCATGTTTTCCTGTCATCTTCTATGTATTTTAGAAAGATTTCACAAGTTTTGCTAATCGTCAACTTATGTGTAGTATCTTTTGTTGACTAGAAGTTAAATTTTTTGATTTAGTCAAATTATTAATGTTGCGTTTTAGACTTGTTTTTTTTTTTTTTTTTTAGGTTTTTGGTTGTTTTTTTGTTTTAGTCTCTTTTAAAAGAAAGTTCTTTAGGACTAAACATGTAGATATGTTATTTGTAGCTTTTAGGTTATTTTGATTAAGAGAAATATAGCAGCCAATGATGATGACTTCCATAAGTGGCTGCTGTTGGCTGTTTTCCTCAAATAACTTTCCTCCAGAAGTCTGGAGGTTTGGAGTTCTTTGCAGTGTTTTTCTTGCTTTTTCTCTATGGTTGTAAGGTGGCTGTTACATTTTTACCAACATAGCTGCATTGAAAGCAGGAAGTATCAAAGCATTCCCAAGGCCTACTGTTGTCTTAGCTTGTATTTCACTGATAACTCTGTCTGTAGGAGAGTCTGGACACGCTTTTCTTTTTTTGTTAACTTGAACAAGGGAGAAAGGGTAGGAAACAGTGTTCAGTTTTGCCATCAGTGATGTCTGCCACAACCTACAAACTTAATTTATATAGAAGCTGAGAAGACATTATTGATTGAAATGAAATTCTAGTCTTAGTCCCTAAATATTTTATATGTTATAATTATTTTAGGACTCCAGCTCAGTTGTAGAATGGACCCAGGCCCCCAAAGAAAGAGCTCATCGAGTCGCGGAACATCTGAACAGTTACGAAGCAGAGTGGGACATGGTTAATACAGTGTCATTTAAAAAGAAGCCACATACTAATGGAGGTATGATTTCAGTCTTTTGAAATCTTAAACTGATTTGCTACAGTATAAACAAAAGTGCAAAGAAAATGGTTTCATGCCTCTTAGAGGAAGGAGGATTTGCTGCTTTGATTAATATGTATAACTCTTACGTTTTTATTCCTTTATCATCTTTTTGTTGCCTTGGTTGTGACTTCATAAAGTACTTGTTCTGTTTAAGTTATTGATGGCATAAAATAGTAGCACTTTAAAAATTGCTTTGGTTGTCTCTCATGTATATTTTTCATAAATCCTGTAGAATTAAAAAAAAGTCATGTTATTTCATCCTTAAAGCACCAGGGGGAGATGGAGGATACTGCTACAGCATGTTGTTCTAATTTCAGTGTTTACTGGGATCATCACAGCTCGTTGCAGTCTCCCCTTTATATATATGTTCAGTGATTATTCTCCTTTATATATAAATTTATGTTTGCTGTGTGGTGACTGTCTGCATGTAGATAACAAGAAAGAGCCAAGCCAGCAGTCTGGTAGAACACATACGTATACTATCCCAGATACAAGCTCGCTAGCCTGTCTGTGATGTGGCCAACTTACTGGAGGTCTCTTTAAAAAATACTAAACACTCTAAATTAGAGTTATATTTTTTTTGTTTTGATTTCTTTGTATTTTATAACTAATAGGATATTTGATCTTTTAATGATTTTGGTCTGAATTTAGGATTTATCGGCATTTACCATAGTCAAAAAGGCTAGCCAAAGTTTACTAGAATATGTATTGCTATGTTTAATATATGTATTGCTATGTTAATATAAGTAAAATTGATTTTCATGTATGGCCTGGGGAATCATTCTCATATACACTTTGTACTATATCATTTCTTGAGAACAGTAGCAATTAAGAAATAAATAGTAAATCACAAACTTTTTTTTAACAATCAGCTCATGCATATATTAGGCAAACAAAAAATAGCAGTTCACATAAACCAACCCTGAAGGTCTAATCTAGAGAAGTTAAAAATCCCTCACATGCTAAATATACTAAAATCCTGTGGTTTTCTTCTCATAACATTTTTACATTGTTCTGATAAGAACCTTCCCTGTAGAATAGGAATGCCAAAAAAAAGCATATATGCATGCATGGTGGTTTAGTTACTAAGGCGTGTCCTGCTCTCGTGACCCCATGGACTGTAGGCTGCCAGGCTCTCTGTCCATGGGATTCTTCAGACAAGAATATTAGAGTGGGTTGCCATTTTCTTCTCCAGGGGATCCTCCCAACCCAGGGATCAAACCCACTTCTCTTACATCTTCTGCATTGGCAGGCAGGTTCTTCACCACTAACGCCATGGGAAGCCTATGAGCTAGGGCTAGCTTTCTCTTATAGAAATACAGTGGTCCAAATGAGTGGGTTGAAACCTCAAGAAAGAGCTTTGAAAAGAAAACCACTGAATTTTAGTATATTTAGCATTTGAGAGATTTTTAACTTCTCTAGATCAGACCTTCAGAATTGGTTTATGTGAATTGCTATTTTTCACTGCCTAATATTATTGCTAAATCCTTGAAAATGAAAAAAGTTACAGAAATGAGCAAAATGAGTGAATTTTCAGAATTTCAAAAAGGAAGCATTACATGTTTGAGAAAAGTATCTGACAGTAAACATCTTTTTAGATTAATGGTTTTTAACTTTGGCTGTGCATTGAAATCACATGGGGAAGTTAAGCTGTTAAAAAAACTACCAGTTGGGACTTCGCTGGTGGTTCAGTGGTTGGAAGCCTCCGTGCTCCCACTGCAGGACACAGGTTTGATCCCTGGTTGGGGAACTAAGGTCCTGCATCCTGCATGCTGTGCTGCATGGCAAAAAACAAAAATCAAAAAAGTACCAGTGCTTGGGTTTCATGCAGCAAATTAAATCATCCTCTGGAGATGGAGCCCAGGCACCTGTATTTCTCAGAAGTTCTGGTGATTTTAGTGTTCAGAGTTGATAATGTCTGTGTAACTGCGTACTGCATAGCTTAGCAAGAAACAGACATAAATGCTGCTTGTGTATCTTGGCACTGTATGATGGCTTGTAAAGAGCCTTTATTTAGTAATTGTTAAAAGTTAAGGACACGTTTTCTTTTTCTCTATTCTCTCCACTACTTAAAAAATTTTATGATAGCAGTAAGAAATATATTGCACCGTGTGGCCCAGTGTGCAAACACATGTACATATTTAACAGCACAAGGAGTTAATGAAGTACATGTGTTCCATTTCTTCCCATTCCATCTCAGCTTATCCTCGGCTTAACCTCATCCAGTCATGTTTCATAAAAACTGCTTCTTAAGACATTTTCTGATCTTAATGTTTCAGAATTAAAAATTAGGCCATTAAATTTTTGTTCGTTTTTGAAAAGCAGTTTTTCAAATAAAAATTTTAACTTTATTATTATAACCTTCACATTTTTTACTTTTTTGGTGTGATTTACAGAGGAAAAGTTGGGGCAAACCTTAAAAAAGTTGACTATTGAAAACTTTTTTTAAGTTTATATTTCTTAGGAAATATACTGCTAAGTCTTTGTTTTTATGTTCTAGATCAGATGCTTTGAAAATACATCTTTCCAGAACAACAGACTGCCATGATGTTCTGGAAACCTATTCAAGTAAAATGTCATGACCTTCATGTTAATTGTGTTTAAGACATACGGAGACTTACTATTTTATTCACTTTTCTGCTGTTGTAGCCAGTTTGTTGTCAGTGTGTTGGAGGTATTTTTTACATGTATTTGGTAACATGATAAGTTCATCAGAACTAATTAGTTTTATTTACCTTTCTCTAAGGAGAAAGAAGGAAATTTGGGGTTAACTCGGGTTCTGTTAGTTTTCTTCTGTGACATTTTCTAGTTCTGGCTAGCTTGTGTTGGTAGACCAGATTGCACATTACTTTTCTGTTGACTTGTTACTAGGTTGTTATTCTCTTTAACACAGCACTGGGCATATAGCTGTGAATGGAATTAAAACTTACACTCTAGTAAAGGGACTTCCAGAATTGACTTGTAATGTTTCTCTCATCGTTTATCAGAGCTTTAAGTGAGGAAATGTGTGAGGCATTTTCTGTTGTATTTAGTATGAGATGTGTTTCTCTTCCATTAACAAGAGAAAATCTGTGTAAAATTTTTACTTTGGGAATATGCACAAACTTCTGATAGTTCGTATAGTCTGCATATATTATTTAATATTCTTCATATGATATTCTTGCATTACTTTGGATTAAATACTTTTTGTGTAATTTAAGAACTTAATTTAAAAATTGTATCTAGTTTCTCACTGTTGTTTTGCTGTGAAAATATTTTTGTCTTTGTAGATAATCTAGTAGTATGAATTCTTTATAGGTAGTCGAGATACATTCATATGTAGGTGACACATGTTGGAATTCTAGAATTGTTCTCACTTTGCTGTTTGTTTGTAATGGTGTTATGAGCCCTGTAATACAAATTCCAGTGAAACATGATGTGTAGTCATAGTACTAAATCTGTTATCAGCCTTGGATATAGTTCACCATCTGAACAGGAAGTCGGCAGGTCACTGCGTAGATAAGTTACTTTAGCCTTTCTGGACTTTCTTTCAAGTGATACTTGTTAAAGGTATCACTTGACCACATGTCCGTGAAAGAGTGATGGTGTCTGCATTCCCTGCAAGTAGAGGTTTCTGTAAGGTGTAGATTCCTCTGGGTCAGTTGAGGAGATCTTTTTGGAGGTGATGGAGCTGTAATGTTCCTGACTGTATAGGAAGGTGACATACATTCAGGTCAGTACCGACTGATCTACCCTTTGATTAAGTTCTGTAAGCAAATATTATCTATGTGGTTTATCTTTGTGGAATTAATAGTGTTGGGACAGAATTAGTGACGATTTTCAATAACAGGACAGTATGACACTTCTTATGAAATAACATTCAAGAAAGGGTTTTTTAAGATTTCAGAATCTTTCCTGCTTAAGGTCCGAGTTAAAATGTTAAAATGACATTTTTAGATAAGAAATTAATTATAAGTATTGGATAGCACTTTTTCGTTTGTTCTTTACATTTTTATTTAAATAGATAATCTTTAAATTGATTATGATATTATTCACAAACCTAGGATTTTAAGTCTCTCTAAAGAGCCCAAATACTAGGAAATGCTTTATTTTACATAGCTATAGTTTGACTTGAACTGAGGTCTTAATTTAGTAAAAGGTTGATTTTAGCAGTGATATTCAATGTATTCATTCTTTTTGAAGCATTCACAACTTGATTACCTTTTTATCCTCAATTTCCCACTGTTATGTGGGTTTTTGCAAATGTTAGTCTGTGTATTCACTCCAGTGTTACTTTTTATATTGGCGTACTTTTACCTTCACTCAGTGTAGTCTGCTAAAAATAATTGCAAAAGGATGTGAGGAATAAAGGTTGGTTTTTGTTTTAAATGCATTTTGTTTTAAACGCACTGTTGAAGTGCATCGTTTGATTTGTTTTTGAGGGAAGTGGAGAGGATGAATATTTATTATTTGCTCTGTACTTGACACCATAGTAGTTAGTTGACAAGTATTTTCTTTTTAATTCTTAGAATAACATTGGGAGGTAAGTATAATTATCTCCATTATACAGATGAAGAAACTAAGGCTCAGAGAGATTCAATTATTTGCCCCAAATAATTCAGTTAGTAAGATGGTGGTGTTGCAGTTTGAATCCAGCCTACCTGCTTCTAAAGCCACTATCATTTTGGGACAAAGCTGATATTTTAAATAAGGATAGCATTTTTTTCAAATTTGTATGCAGTAAGATAATTATTTTAAAGACTGTTCTTTAAAGAAAATGTTTGTTGCCATTTCTAATACAGGTGGAAGACATGGTAATATGAATGCTGCAGTCATTCCCTAGGTTCAGCAAATTTCTGTTAGGCAGTTGTGAAGAGTGCTGTCAGTACCTGTTAAAAAGGTGAAAAAAAATATTTTGCCCCACTTTCTTGTTTTTAAGATGCTCCAAGTCATAGAAATGGGAAAAGCAAATGGTCATTCCTGTTCAGTTTGACAGACCTGAAATCAATCAAGCAAAACAAAGAGGGTATGGGCTGGTCATATTTGGTATTCTGTCTAAAGGATGACGTCGTTCTCCCTGCCCTGCACTTTCATCAAGGAGACAGCAAACTGCTGATTGACTCTCTTGAAAAATACGTGGCATTGTGTGAGTAAGTATCCAACTGCTTCCTGCTTCCTGGAACTGGGTTGTTGTGTTGGTCCCGGGCAAGCTGTTCTCACCTGTGTTGGGCATCAGTGACCCGTGCGCACGTTAGGGGACAGGCAGCTTGGCTCTTTCTGGGGTGCTGACTGTTTTGGATGAGTGAATAACATTTTGCCAGTTCAGTAATTTGGGTCTGCAGTGTATCACCTTATTACTGCTTTAAAGAAAAAAATGGTCCCGTATTTTTAATACACATTTAAATGAATGATGATACATCACTAGTTAAGGGGTTATATATTTACCAATTTTACCTTTTACGTAGTTTCTCTTTAAGAGTTTCGTGTGTAATGTTACAGATTTAAGTCAGGCAAATTTAAGGCCTTTATAAAATTATTCTAAGTGTGGAAGTTAGGGCGTTCTCACTTTCCAAAAGTCTTGTGTCTGAATTTATTTATGCAGGTGTGTGTGTGCACACATAGTTTTTCTGGCTGTCACTCTCCACAAATACATTTGTGATACCTACTATGTTCTGAGCACTGTGCTGGTTGTTTGATATTTAGAATCTAAGTGAACAAAACAGGCACGTTCCTGGATATCTGCGAGTTTATGGTCTAGTGAAGGTGGCTGATAAGTAAATAGCAGTAAAAGCCCAGAACTAAGGTGGAGGAAGTCCAAGGAAGGGAGGAACGGTACTTCAGATGGGGAGTTGGGTAGGTATCAGGGAAGACTTTGTGGAGGAGGTAATGTTTAGGTTGAAACCTGACAAATGAGTGAGCATTAGCATGAAAGGGAAGGCGATACTTAGAGCAGAGATGTTTTAGATGGAGAGAAGAACATACAACATGCTGTAATCATGGAACAGGGTGTAGTCAGTATCACAGGTCTGCATAGTGGGGGAAGGGAGGACACCAGATTTAAAGATGAGGTCAGAGAACTGAGTACAGGCCATAGAGTGAAGGATCTTGTCAGGCATGTTAGCAGCTTGTTGCAGTCATCTAGAGGGGTTAATGGTGGCATGAACTAGGAGAACGATAGGAAAGAAGTATTGGAGGTATATTTAGTGTTAGAGTTTGCGATTGATTGGATATGTGGAGGTGAAAGAAGGGAGAAGTTGAGATTTTTAGTTTGGGAAGCTGTAAGGGTGATTGTTAACTTTATTAATGCCCTCACTTTCATAGAGAAACATCATGCCTAAATGTAGATTATATAAAGCTAGGAGTGATCCAGAAGCTGAGAGATACTGTTTTCGGCATGGAGTTCTCCTCTCTTGCATGTTGACCACCTCTGGCTGGCACTGGGCATGCTGATGAGTACCTGTAACCATGAGAAAAGTCAAATCTGGTTGGTGGAATGTGGTCTTGAACTGAGAAACTGTGAATAGGCTACCACCCATGAGGTTAAGTGGATTTCAGAAGGAGCATGGTCATAACTGGGGCAGAAGGCTTGGTTGGCTCTTTGGGGGTTTTAGCATCATAGCAAGCTCCTTTCGCTCACTGTTGGGATATAACTGTTAAGAGTGAGGTGAGCTGAGACTGTTGATTGACGCATACTCCCTACAGTGAAGTGGTAGTCCCTCCCTATCCTAGTAAGATCGTATTTTGGAGAACTGGGCTTAGTTTTAAACACTGTGTTTAAATATATTAGACTAACTATACTACGTGGAAAAGATGACTAGTATAATGAGAGGGATCAAAATGATATCATGAAAAACACTAGAAGGATGTGGGGATTTAACTTAAAGAAGAAGAGTTTAATGCTGTACCATTAAATAAAACCCAAGCTTCTTACTGTGCTCAGTGACCTGCCGTATCTTAGCTCTGTTTATTTCTTAAACCTCATTTCATGCTATTCTCTTCTGTATTCTAGTCACATGGTTTTCTCTCAGTTCCTGAAAGGCCCTAAACTCTTTCTTAAGTCCTGTATGTATGTGTTTCTTTTGCTTAGATTCTTCTTCTCTTTTTCTTATCTCTGAGGTCTGTTTAATGTCACTTCTTCAGAGGGGCTTTTTTGGATCTTAATCTCCTGTTTAATGTAGGTTCCCACTCCCGTGCCTTTTTGCTTTCTCATTCCTTTGTTTGCTTCCTTCATGGCCCTTAACAGAATGAAATACTTTTGTCTGATTACTTCTGTTATATTCTACTCTAGATACAAGCCCTTAAAGGGAGGGATTGTATCTATCTTATTTACATTTTCTCCTGAATTCCTAACCAGAGTGCCTGGCATGTAGTATTTGTGCAGTAAATCTTAGTTGCATGAATAAATGGCAAGATACTTACCAGTTCTACAAATAATTTTGAAAGCATTGTTAAATAAACTGGACTCCAAAGATAAATAGATAAATTAGAAGGGAATAGCTCCAAAATAGAAATTAGAAGAAAATAGCTTAAGAGATGGATGAGTTCAAGGACAGACTCAACAATCACTTAGGTGCTTAAAAGAAAATATGTACCTTAAATATGTGTTCCTGATGTTTTAATGAAGGTTGTAAGTGAAACTATGTTTCCTTCTCTGTATTTGTAAACAAGAGAGAAGTAATACAAGAATCAGATAGATGGCGATAAAAATATCATTATTGGTGAGGCTTGGATATGTAGCCTCATAATAATTCAGCCCAAAACAATCATTGTTGAATTCATCCAGCTACCACTTTTGGGCAATCACAGTTCTCCCTAGTGAGGGCAGACCACTTATGACATGAATGAGAGCAGGCTAGAAGCCACTTTCTCCCTTGGCAGGTGGATCCAAGAGGTAAAGAGAGCCTGGAAGGGGCTATGCCACCCGTGCACCTTCCTCTTTTCTGACCTCAGCAGTTAGATATGTCTTTATTAGATGTGTGTGCATCCACCTGGAAACAAGAAGCCATGGGAATGGTGTTCCCCTCTTTTTTTCATTCAACAGGTATTTTGTTGTTGTTGTTGAGGACCCACCATGTCCTAGACGTCGTACTAAGTGGTGGAAAGGAGCACTTAGTCAAAGAGATAAGACCTCTGTCTTCACGGAGTTTGTATTGTTTGCAGGAAAGACAAACATTGCTTATACAAATAAATGTAAAATTTCAGCTGTTAAAGTGCTATGAATTAGAAATTTAGCACAATGAAATATAGCATATAATAGGGCAATATGTAAGTTTGTGTGTGTGTGTGTGTGTGTTACTAGTAAAGCTCTGAGAGAGAATGAGATTAACTAAGGAGAGGATAAAATGGGACAGAATGAGCTTAAGTGATTAATTAGAGCCTTTAATGACCTGGTCAAAGGGAAGACCCTAGCAGAGGAGTCTGACTCCCTACACTTTGTTTTCTCTCTGCCCACCAGGGTTTATCACATTTATGGTCAACCAAAGATGTGACTGTTTCTAGGGGAGGAGATAGCAGTGTAAAGTGAGTCCTTTAAAAGCTACATCCCTAATACCAGCCACTTCTCTATTGTGTATTCTCCTGTGACACTGGGGACCAGTTTATTCTTTGCCCCTGAATAGCCTGAAATGTACATCAAAAATTTTATCCTCAAGGCCCCTCTGTATTCCAGGCAGAAAATAAGCACCCCTTAATCTTTTTCCCGTCATAAATTGTACCCAATTACATTGTGTCATGTAGGTTACCAGAGATTGTATGCCGAGTCCAGGTGGTAGGATATTAGAAATTCCAGATAAACAGTCACCAGTATAAAAATAAGTCACAAATTTGTATAAGCTATCTCCTATTATCAAATTCTTAGGGAGATACTAAAGGTTCTTGTTTTTTATGTTCACAACTTAGGATCCAAATAAATGGAATTTCCAACTAAGTCCAAAGAAATGAAAATTCCCAACTATCCCCCATTTTTTACTTTATTAGGTTTCATTTCCTGTCTGTGGAGCAGTTATCCTAAGCAAAATGGTGTTTTCAGAGTCATGTTCCTATGGTCACAAATTGTAGAGACCAGAAGAAGGAGAGTAGGCCAGGAAAAGCTTGGTTTCAGCAGCTTTACTGAGATCCTGGCTGCTGTGTTGCCAGGTCATCCTTCTTATCTTCTGAGTTCAAAACATCAGTAGAGGTAGAATCAGACTACGTTATCTTTTTTCTCTGATTAACGTACATTAAGGAATGTGGCTTATATCTTTGGCTGTGATGTCTTCCTAATACTCCCTGAAATGAATTAAGGGCCTTAACCATACAGGTGAAAGGAAATTGCGAATTTGCTAGTGAGACAAAGGCTGGGGCAGCTATGCACGTTTCCTTCTTTCAGTTTTAGCAAGTGGATCAGTCAGCACAAAGTAGGCCAGCTTCTTGAGACTTAACTAGTTTCTCAACTAGTTTTCTTAACTACTGGGAAAAACAAATTGTCTTATTCGTTGATGTTCTGTACTGTTTGACTTATCAACATTTAAAACATCGTATTTAGTGGGATCAAAGAATGAGCCACAGACACATTCTTGTTATTTTTCTGGAACCAAGTTGGTTGCTAGGATGTCAGTGAAGGTTATTGGTTCTGTTAAAATTATTTTATATATTAGGCCATTTAAAAATTAATACATAAATATCCAAACAGTGAAATATTTCCTTAAAAAGCCAAATTGGTTGTATCATAACACCAGCCATTTACGAGATTAGGTTCTTGACCCTTATATATTCTCTTTGTGAGATATATTTATGTGTGTTGTGTGTGTGTATTCGTACATACATATGTACACATTTGTTCAGTTGCTGTTGTGTCCGACTGTTGGTGACCCCATGGACTGTAGCCCACCAGTCTCCTCTGTCCATGGGATTTCTCAGGGAAGAATACTGGAGTGGGTTGCCATTTCCTTCTCCAGGGGATCTTCTTCACCCAAGGATTGAACTGCGCCTTCTGCATTAGCAGGAATATTCTTTACCACTGAGCCCTCAGAGAAGCCTATATAGAAATTATATAAATAGGATTAAACTATACAGTTTTGCTGTAAATATTCTGTACCTTTTAACTAACCTTTTCTCCTTTGTATCTTTTGCAACATTATTATTTATTTAGCTTTCCATATTGATATCAGTAGCAATATAAAATAGTTACTGTTCCATCTCAGTGTGCAAACATTCTTCAGCTGTTGTAATTTCTGAATTCTGAAGTCTTTGAGAGAGGCTCACTCTAAAGTACTTCTGAATTTTCAGTAATTATGCATCTATAGTTAGGATGTTAGACAGTGGTTTTCTTTACGTCCTTTAGTAGGATCTAATAGAATTGCTGATGTTAGCATCATTAAAAGTTCTATCTTACTGCTGCAGTGAGGTTTTGAAAGTCTTGAATAACGTTGTTATGAGTGAGCAACTTCCCAGAATCTATAATACCCCAGAATATGTAAATATAATAATTACTCTTTCCAGATTCATTCAGTATGGTAATCTGTCAGGTGGAAATGGGACAGTGTTCTGGAATGCTAGGCCTCCTTCTGGTGAACTCTGCAGTTGTTTAACAGCATATCACCTGTCCTCTTGCTGATGTGCTTGAAAAAAACGCTTTGTTGATTTCTTTAGGGGCAAACAAGTATAACGTGACTTCCTCTAGCCCCTCACCACAGAGAATTAGTTATTAAAAAAATAAAAGAAATTCTTCCTTTTATAAAGGTGTCTGTGGTTGGTCGTTGGTTGAGCAGTGATTTCTTCTTTGGATCTCCAGTCTTGTGACCATAGTTTTACATCTGGAGCCAAATAGTTGGCTGGGCACAGATAACTGAAGGTTGCATATGTATTCCCCTTCAACATGCATAAGCCAGTGTTTTGACTTTCATGATCACTTATTTGTAGTTAAAGAAAAAAATTGATTTAAACTATGTTTAGAGACAAATAACCATAGTGCCAGCACCACTGTGTTAGGAAAAAATACATTCCTGTATTAATTATTTTCTTTTTCTGATGCTACATTTACAAGTTGAGCTATCACTTAGAAATGGCTTGTGAGAACCTGTAGGTCTTCATGTTAAGCATGAACCACCCCCCAGGAGAGATTCAGAAAAGTGATTAATGAAAATCGAACATGTAAAAGTGATTTTTTTCCACTACTTCAAATGACTCAACCTTAACTCTCTTAAAAAGCCAAGGGGCTTATTAAGCTGTTATTGTCTTTGAGGAGTGAGTTCTGACTAAGAGTAAAATCTGTTTTGGATTTCATGTCCCCCCATCATTGCTGTTGCATCCTCTTATGTAAGAATTGAGAAGAGATAACTGATACTGAAGTTCTTATCTCAAGTTTTTATAATAAACTAGAAGTAGATAGCAGCAAAACAGTGCATTTAATTTTTGTTTTTAAATACAAAAGTTGTGGATTTATTACAGCTGGCTTACTAACTTATAAAACTTTTGAATAGAAAAAGACTGGCTAATTCGTTTACTTCAAATTGGGTCTCTTTTTGGAAAGCATTTTGTTTATTCTGTAGTTACTAGGAAATGTGAAGAAAAACTTGTGTCCAGACCTTAGTAAGCAAGAACTAAAAGTACACTGTTATGTGCACTGTACATTACAGCCATGTGTGTTATGATAATTATTTGCATAATTAATGATCTTTAACAGATAATCTTTTGTATCTTATATTTTTAACATCTTATATTGAAATACTCCCAAGCTGTGAAGTGTCCATTTCAAAATAGGATGTTTTCCTGTAGTGTACATATTACATATATCAATGAATCCTGAAGGGTGCTTCAACTTTCTTTATAAGAGAAAATATATTCTTATAATAAGGGAAGATATATTTGTAAGGGTTTTTTACTATATTCTAAATAAGAGTTTGGGTTTGGGTTCATTATAATTTAGTTCTCTTGAATAAAATAAAATAGAAATACACTTCATCCTTTTTTATTTGTTAATTTAGTAGTTTCATGTAGTTTTGGAACTCACTTAAGATAGTTACTAAATAGTTGCTAATACTGTATTGATGGGAAATTGTCATGGAACTGGACATTTAAGGTTTGTTGTTGTTAAGGAAAAATAACTATGCATTAGTAAGTACGCAGGTATCACTGATAAAGTGTGCTACTGTTTTCTACAAATCCCCTTTTTTTTTATTACAGATCTCCACAGGACAAAAGAACACTTCTTGTGAATTGTCAGAATAAGAGTCTTTCACAGTCTTTTGAAAATCTTCTTGATGAACCAGCATATGGTCTAATACAAGTATGTTTCTTAAGTCTCAGTTCAGTTCAATCGCTCAGTCGTGTCCGACTCTTTGCAGCTCCATGAATTGTAGCACGCCAGGCCTCCCTGTCCATCACCAACTCCCGGAGTTCACCCAGACTCATGTCCATTGAGTCGGTGATGCCATCCAGCTATCTCATCCTCTGTCTATTTTGTATTAATCTGTTAGTCTGACCCCATTATTTTATATACATGCTACCTCTTACTTTCTTAGAGATACAGAATGAGGCACATGTCTGTTTGTGTGTAAACTTTATGGAACTATTCTCTGTAATTTTATAGAAATAGTATGTATCATCCTATAGAAATAGTATGTATCATCTAGTTTGAATTTTTATTTTCCATTTAAGAAGGTTCATTTGGGGTCAGGTTAGTCTAATTTCTCTTCAAGTATTTGAGTATATCCTTGAATTTGGCTAAAAAGCACAGGCAGAACTGAAGATAATTTTTTACTCAGATTTCTATGTAAACTTAATGGCATTTTTGTTGACTCATTTGTTTATTCACTAAAGATAATTTTTTACTCAGATTTCTATGTAAACTTAATGGCATTTTTGTTGACTCATTTGTTTATTCATTCAACAAACGCTTGAGTGCTTACTTTGTCCTAGATGTTCTTTTCTTGGTTCTGACGATAAAGTGGGGACTTTTTAGGAAGGAGGACAGGAGAGCTCTTGAATGCTGATTAAAATAAAAAGTGAGGGAGCAGTTTTTCTTATTATGAAAAATAATCATTTTAAAGATAGACCTTTAAGAAGTAGCTGTTTTGCTAAATATGAATAAGCAGGCAGTTTTGGATTTAGAAATAACTTTTGCAGTAGAAAAATGTTTTTTTACTGTTTTCTAGGACAGCACTGTCCAGAACAAATTACTCTTACTGGCATGAGTTACCCGTATATGTCAACTAATATTTAAATATTGTGAGTGTTTAAACTTAGCTGTCAGATATTTTGTATTAGTGTGGTACTGCACACTTTAAGAAGTATTTTTTTTTTGTGAAGGCAGGACTACTAGACAGAAGAAAGCTGTTGTGGGCCATTCATCAGTGGAAAGTAAGCACTGCATATATTTCTGGTGTATGCAGATTGAATGAAGCCTGCAAATCATTTGTTTATCTGCAATTCAATCAGTAGTGTTAGCTTGTCATTTAATACGCTATTTTAACCAAATGAAAATATTGGCTTAGAAAATTTAAATTTTTCTTCCCAGAAAGAAATGAAATTTTAAAATAATCTTAGAATACTGTTTTCGTTCTGATTTCCCTCCCCCTTTTAAAAAATTTGGCTCTTATGCTAATCTTATCATGAAGTATTTTTATTGTTTATTTGAATTAATTGTGCCAATATTTTTCTTCTTACTACATAGAAAATTAAAAAGGATCCTTATACAGCAACTATGGTAGGATTTTCCAAAGTCACAAACTACATTTTTGATAGTTTAAGAGGCAGTGATCCTTCTGTGCATCAGCGACCACCTTCAGAGATGGCAGATTTTCTTAGTGATGCTATTCCAGGTTTAAAGATAAATCAACAAGAAGAACCAGGATTTGAAGTCATCACAAAGGTGAGTGGAGTTTGTGTTAATATAGCTCTTGTATTTTAGCAAGAGAAATGCTTTTTAATGCTACAGAAATGCATTTCTATAGAAATATAGAAATTAAATGATATATAGAAACTCAGTTTTGGTCATACCTGGCTTCTTTCTCACAATCCTTTCTTATAACTTTTTGCTGACAGATAACAATTCAGGCTTGTCCTGCCACCAGATTCTTGGTTGTTTCTTCACCAACTATACTGCTTTCCTTTTCTATTCATCAGTGTTAGATCTCTTTTCTTTGATTACTTTTTGATAATAATGAATAGGTTGTTCGTTTCATTGAATGCATAGTGAAGTCGCTCAGTCGTGTCCGACTCTCTGTGACCCCATGGACTGTAGCCTACCAGGCTTCTCCATCCTTGGGATTTTCCAAGCAAGAATACCTGGAGTGGGTTGCCATTTCCTTCTCCAGGAGATCTTCCCAACGTAGGGATTGAACCCGGGTCTCCTGTGTTGTAGGCAGACTCTTTACCGTCTGAGCCACCAGGGAAGTCCACTGAGTGCACAGGAGTGAGTAAATAGTAAGCATTGCATGTTGCCCATAGTTCTGTTCCAGATTTTTGTTTCTCAGTTACTCTACGCAGGCAGCTAGTCAGGACACTACTCTTGGGCTTTCATTCTTATGTGAATATTTTCTTTTTAAGTAAGATTAATTTTGGCTTTGAATTATGTCAGATCTTTACATTTGCTCAACAAGACTTGAATTTGTTACAATTCTAGGCTCCACACAGAACATTATGAAATATCTAAATTATAGTACTTAACAGAGAAGGAAATGGCAACCCACTCCAGTACTCTTGTGTGGAGAATCCCACGGACAGAGGAGCCTGGCGGGCTACAATCCATGGGGTTGCAAAGAGTTGGATACAATTGAGCAACCAACACACACATACACTTAAAGAACTTATCTTACAAATGGCATTTAAAAATTACCAACATTAATTGAATAAAAAACTGTATAAAATGCAGTGTGAAGCTAATGAATCATGAATCAATTCTGAGAGCTACCAATTTTAGTTTGGAAGAAAAGTTAATTTTAGAATATGAATGGAATAGTACTCTGTTTTTTTAAAATAATATAGCATACCATTTAGTTTGAAGGGTTTGTTTTAGAATTTATATGTTGAATATTCTATACTTAGGTAATTGAAACCCAAAGTAGCCAATGTTTTTCTGTTTCTGAATTTATCACTCAGTTATTTGTGTGTTTAGTAGGAGAGAAAAATGTATGTAGTGTTATTGCAGTTTATAAACTAAATATTGGAAACTAAGGGAAAATATTAGAAATGTTGGAACTTACGTGTGAGTAATAGTATTTTAGTTTTAGTTGCTATATACTTTGATTTCATTTCACTTGTTAAAGGTGTCCTTTTTGCTTATCTTATTTTAGATTGATTTGGGCGAAAGACCTGTTGTTCAAAGGAGAGAGCCAGTATCATTGGAAGAATGGACTAAGAACGTTGATTCTGAAGGAAGAATTTTAAATGTAGATAATATGAAGCAGATGATATTTAGAGGGGTAATTACTTTAGTATTTTAAATTGTTGGTATTTGAGTTTTCTTTTTTCTTTGAAATGTTGGAGAGATGAACTTCATTTTGATGAATGATATTTTCAAATCCCTGTAGGACAGAGTGAGGTGCTTGTGATGTCCTTGAGGGTTGGGTTGGCGGGATATACTGTTAAGCCTGTGGAAAGGCACTCTTTCTTACTTGGAAGTTCTGTGGGTGATATGAAGGAGTTGATGTGTTTCTCTGTGGTAGCTGCCTTTTCCAGTAGGGTTTGGGTTTAGTAAGACTAATCAGTTCCACTGTCAGCTGTATAGTCTCCTGTATACTCTTCATTGTTTGTTTTCTGGCAGCTGCTTACATCTTTAGAATCTCAAAGTCAAAAACAAGGTAGTATTCACTGAATTGAGCTATTTTCATATATATATACGTACCTTGGAGATATTGTGGGTGCGTTCTAGACTGCTGCAGTAAAGTGAATATTGTAGATAAGCAAGTCACTCAAATTTTTTGATTTCCCAATGCATATAAAAATTACACTTATGCTGTGTACTGTATTTAGTTGATTAATTGTTCAACAGTGTCATATCTAAGGAAAAATGTACATATTTTAATTAAAAAAATACAAAACAAAAAGATTTAATAACAGTAACATCAGAGATCACTGATCACAAATCACCATAACAAATAATAATGAAACAGCTTGAAATATTGCAAGAACTACCAGATTGCAACTCAGAGACATGAAATGACAAATGCTGTTAAAAAATTATTGCAAAGATAGATTTGTTTGACACAGGCTTGTCACAGATGTTTAATTGAATTCAAAAATGCAATATTTGAGAAATGCAGTGAAACAAAGTGCAGTAAAATGAGATATGCCTGTATAAAACTATCTCTTAATCATTAGTTTTTCTGTTTATATGCGAGTTTTGTAAGATAAAATATTGCATTCATTTTTTACAAGTGTGTTTAATATGCATATTTTCTTCAGGGACTTAGTCATGCGTTGAGAAAACAAGCATGGAAATTTCTTCTGGGTTATTTTCCTTGGGACAGTACCAAAGAGGAAAGAACTCAGTTACAAAAACAAAAGACGTAAGTAATGGTCTTTTGTATGCTTACTAAAGAAACCCAAGTAACTTACCCATATAAAGTATAATATACTGGGATATGGGAGTATGTTCTTATTTTCATTTTTTTAATTTAAACATTATGAGTGCAGTGCTGCTGCTGCTGTGAAGTCGCTTCAGTCATGTCCTACTCTGGGCAACCCCCCAGACAGCAGCCCATCAGGCTCCCCCGTTCCTGGGATTCTCCAGGCAAGAACACTGGAATGGGTTGCTATTTCCTTCTCCAGTGCATGAAAGTGAAAAGTGAAAGTGAAGTCTCTCAGTCGTGTCTGACTCCTAGCGACCCCATGGACTGCAGCCTACCAGGCTCCTCCATCCATGGGATTTTCCAGGCAAGAGTACTAGAGTGGGTTGCCATTGCCTTCTCTGTTATGAGTGCAGTAGTTAATTTCAAACCAGAAATGCTTATTAGAGAGATTTTATTGCAATTACATTGGTGAATATATTGAAAGATGGTTAAAAAAATTCTAGTTCCTTTGTATCTACATTTTAAACAAACTTAGATATAGATTTTTAAATATATCTCATTTATCTTGATTCATTTTTATAGTTTATTATGAAATTATAAAAATGGTTCATTAGAGTATTTGATATTTAGGTTAATTGCCTTTAAATTATTTTCCTGGTGCTCTTATAAACTGGTCTTTGATTCTTTTTTTGGGAAGTGTGTTTCTATTTTTAAGTAATTAAAACTTAATTAGAAAAAAACTTAAAAAGAAACACAGACCAACTGTCCAGTTTTACTTATTCCCAGTTCGTCAGTCTAACCTTTAATTTAAAGCTCATTTTCAGTCATTATATATATATTCAAACTCACACAGTCCTTTCTCATCTCAATATGTTTGCCAGAACTTCTTAGACATTTTCACATCAACAAATTTCTGCAGTTAACTGGTTGGAAAATGGCACTCTTATGTTACATTAAAGAAAAAAGAATTTTTTTTTCCTTAGGTTTATATTGGGTTGGCCAAAAAGTTTATATTGGGTTGGCCAAACAAGCTTTTTGGCCAACTGAATATTTGTCATTATTCAGAAACTCTAGTGGTTATAAAGTATTTAATGACAGGAATAAGTTTAGGTCTGATATTAAGGATTTAAATAATGTTTCCTTAAAATCTCACGTAAATTAATCACGTAGTTTAAACAAAGCTTATGACATAAGGTTATTTTATTTTTCCTTTGTTTTTACTAATTTATCATAACTTGAAACATTCACTGTCATTTGTAAGTTTATATCTCATTAGCATGGCAGCCCACTCCAATACTCTTGCCTGGTAAATTCCATGGACGGGGGAGCCTGGTAGGCTGCAGTCCATGGGGTCTCTAGGAGTCGGACCTGACTGAGAGACTTCACTTTCACTTTTCACTTTCATGCATTGGAGAAGGAAATGGCAACCCATTCCAGTGTTCTTGCCTGGAGAATCCCAGGGACGGGGGAGCCTGGTGGGCTGCCGTCTATGGGGTTGCCGAGAGTCAGACACAACTGAAGCAACTTAGCAGCGGCAGCAGCATCATAAATGCTTTGATACATTAGAATTTTTTTTAGGTGTTCAAGTAACTTTTTTTTTGGTGTAAAATTGTTTTTTGCAGTGATGAATACTTCAGAATGAAACTGCAGTGGAAATCTGTCAGCGAGGAACAAGAGAAAAGAAATTCGAGGTTAAGAGATTATAGAAGTCTTATCGGTAATTTTTTCTTAATTTTGGAAATGTTTGAAAGGATTGCATGGAAGTTTTGATGAGATTTAAGAAATGAAGATATATAGTGAGAGTTAGGGCCCAAATAAAAAATCAGAGGCTTATGGCAAAGATTCTTACCATGAAAATATCTCAAACCTCCTAGGACAGCCTTTGGAATATGATTTAGGTGCTCTTTCTAGCTGCAAGCCTCTCTCTGGCTCTGTAGCCTTCTGAGGAAACTAACATTGTTGTGAACTTGGGCCAGATAATAAGGTCATAAAGCTGTGTCTCAGAGAGAGAAGATGGAGTAGAGGATGCAAAACTTACCTTTCCCCCTAAACACATCAGAAATCTACACGTGGAACAATTTTCACTGAAAACTAACTGGAGACTAGCGAAGAGAGTCCTGCACAGTCAAAGCTGAGAGAAAGATATACATGATATTGAGTAGGAAAGGAGGACAAGTGATGAGGTTGGGACTTGTGTCGCTGGGAGAGGACTCAGGAAATTACATGGGTAGAGGTCCTCCTTGGGGACTGAGTGGGTTGAGCCACATACTAGGTACCACAGTCATGGGGTCCAGCACATGAAAAATGAGCCTCCTTGGCTGGTTGGAGGGCGAGTGGGCCTAACAGGAGGCTTGTAGGAAGCCTGAACTCTGCTCTTGAGGAGGGTGCACATACTTACCTGAGGCGGGGTGGAGAGGGTGGATCGAAAGCTAACCACCCTTGCACCGTCCTGGCCTGAGCTAAACAGACACTCTGTAGTCCTGTTTAGGAGACAGGCTGTGAGATACAGAAGCAACTCAGGCCTGAAGCAGCATATGAACAGGGTAGGGGGCACCCATTACAGGCAGAATATCAGAAGCAGGCTGGATCTATGACCTTTGCAGGACCCATAGCCCATGCCCCCACACTTGGAGTGCCCAGATTAGCACCTCTTGTTCTCCCAGTGTTCCCACTGGGAGAGGTGTACAGGGTACATACTTAGAGGGAAGAGAACCCACTCAGACTGACCCTGGGCCTTGTGCTCCAGGAATTTGAGTCCTGACCCTGTCCCTGAAAGGGAGATGACAGCAGAGGGTCAGACAGCCAGCTCATAGCCGGCTCTGGCCCTAGCCCCTCCATCTTGAGCCACACCTCCTACCAAGGTGATAGCTACCATCATGCTCAGGGAAAATGTGACCTGTGTTCAGGATTAATCCAGCTTTCCCTCCAAAGCCATGGGCACATGCTGACTGTATGGGGATTTCCCCACGTAATGACACCCATAAGCTGTTTCTCTATGAAATTAGGTAAAGGTTAAACAAAACAAGAAGACAGAGGAATTTGTTTCAATTGAAAGAGTAAGAGAAAACCCCTGAAAAAACAGCTAATGAAACAGAAATAAGCAGTTTACCAGATAAAGAATTCAAAGCGTTTTTATGAGTAATAACACAGAAAATAGAAAAAAGAACTGAAAAATACAGACTGAAATGAAAAACACACTGTAAGGAATTAATAGTAGACTGGATGATCCAGAGCACATAGATGGTCTGGAAGATAGAATAATGGAAATCATCTAACCAGAACAGCAAAAAGAAAAAAAAAGGAACAGTGTAAGGGACCACTGGGACAACATGAACTATACCAACATTTGCATTATGGGAGTCCCAGAAGGAGAAGGGGCGGAGGTTGAAAATGGATGACGTTTTCCACAAAACTAGAACAGATAATCCTAAAATTAATAATGTAACTGCAGAAGACCCCCAAAATGCCAAAGTAATCTTGAGACAAAAAAAAGCTGGAGGTATTATGCTTTCTTGACTTCAGACTATACTACAAAGCTACAGTTATGGATACAGCATGGTACTGAAACAAAAACATACATAGGTCCCAGTGGGACAGAATAGAGAGCCCAGAAACAAACTCACATACTTACGGTTATTTAATCTACAACAAAGGAGGAAAGAATATATAATACAGAAAAGATAGTCTGTTCATTAAATGGTGCTGGGAAAACTGAAGAGCTGTGTATAAAACAGATTAGAACATTTCCTCACACTGTATATAAAAGTGTAAACTAAAAATGGATTAAATACCTAAATGTGAGGCGTGAAACCATAAAATTCCTAGAAGAGAACTTAGGCAAGGTACTCTTTGACGTAAATCATAGCATTGTTTTTTTTGGATTTGTCTCCTAAGGCAAAGGAAACTAAAGCAAAAGTAACCAAATGGAACTAATAAAAACTTAAAAGCTATTTCACGGCAAAAGAAAACCATTGACAAAATGAAAGCCTGTTTCTGGATGGGAGAAAATATTTGTAAATGATAGGACCTTTAAGTGGTTAGCACCCAAAAATACATAAACGGCTCAAAAAAATCAATTAAAAAATAGACAGAAGACCTGAATAGATACTTTCCAATGAAGACATCCAGATGGCCAACAGGCACATGGGAAGATGCTCAGCAGTACTAACCAGTGGAGAAATGCAAATCAAAACCACAGATGTTACCTCATACCTGACAGAAGGCTATCACTTAAAAAGACAGATAACTAATGTTGGTGATGTGATTAAAAAGGAATCCTTGTACATTTTTGATGGGAAATGTAAGTTGGTGCAGCCACTATAAAAAACAGTACGGAGGGCCTTCAGAATACTAAAAATAGAACTACCATTCAGTTCAGTCCAGTCGCTCAGTCGTGTCCGACTCTTAGTGACCCCATGAATTGCAGCACGCCAGGCCTCCCTGTCCATCACTAACTCCCGGAGTCCACCCAAACTCATGTCCATCGAGTCGGTGATCCCATCCAGCCATCTCATCCTCTGTCGTCCCTTTCTCCTCCTTGCCCCCGTCCCTCCCAGCATCAGAGTCTTTTCCAGTGAGTCAACTCTTCGCATGAGGTGGCCAAAGTATTGGAGTTTCAGCTTCAGCATCAGTCCTTCCAAAGAACACCCAGGACTGATTGCCTTAGAATGGACTGGTTGGATCTCCTTGCAGTCCAAGGGACTCTCAAGAGTCTTCTCCAACACCACAGTTCAAAAGCATCAATTCTTCGGTGCTCAGCTTTCTTCACAGTCCAACTCTCACATCCATACATGACCACTAGAAAAACCATAGCCTTGACTAGACGGACCTTTGTTGGCAAAGTAGTATCTCTGCTTTTGAATATGCTATCTAGGTTGGTCATAACTTTTCTTCCAAGGAGTAAGTGTCTTTTAATTTCATGGTTGCAGTCACCATCTGCAGTGATTTTGGAGCCCCCAAAAATAAAGTCTGGCACTGTTTCCACTGTTTCCACATCTATTTCCCATGAAGTGATGGGACCAGATGCCATGATCTTCGTTTTCTGAATGTTGAGCTTTAAGCCAACTTTTTCACTCTCCTTTTTCACTTTCATCAAGAGGCTCTTTAGTTCCTCTTTGCTTTCCTCCATAAGGGTGGTGTCATCTGCTTATCTGAGGTTATTGATATTTCTCCCAGCAATCTTGATTCCAGCTTGTGCTTCTTCCAACCCAGCATTTCTCATGATGTACTCTGCATAGAAGTTAAATAAGCAGGGTGACAATATACAGCCTTGACGTACTCCTTTTCCTATTAGGAACCAGTCTGTTCCATGTCCAGTTCTAACTGGCTTCCTGACCTGCATATAGGTTTCTCAAGAGGCAGGTCAGGTGGTCTGGTATTCCCATCTGTTTCAGAATGTTCCACAGTTTATTGTGATCCACACAGTTAAAGGCTTTGACATAGTCAGTAAAGCAGAAATGGATGTTTTTCTGGAACTCTCTTGCTTTTTCGATGATGCAGCGGGTATTGGCAATTTGATCTCTGGTTCCTCTGCCTTTTCTAAAACCAGCTTGAACATCTGGAAGTTCATAGGTCTTGTATTGCTGAAGCCTGGCTTGGAAAATTTTGAGCATTACTTTACTAGCGTGTGAGATGAGTGTAATTATGTGATAGTTTGAGCATTACTTGGCATTGCCTTTCTTTGGGATTAGAATGAAAACTGACCTTACTCAGCCATAAAAAAAGAATGAATTTCTCCCATTTGCAATGGTGCGGGTGGACCTAGAGAGTATTATGTATGGTCAAATAAGAGAAAGGTGAAAGATGAATAATCTATTACCAGTTATATATGAAATATAAAAAAATACAGTGAACCAAATGTATATGAGAAAACAGAAATGGAATAATAGATGTAGAAAACAAACTCATGGTTATCAGTGGGAAGAGGGAAGAGGGATGGGCCAAGATAGGAGTACGGTGTTAAGAGATACACACTACTATGCATAAGATAGATAAGCAAAAGGATATACTGTACAGTACAGAGAAATGTGGCTGTTATTCTGTAGTAATTTTAAATGGAGTATAATATATAAAAATAGTATCACTATGTTACATACCTGAAACTAATACTGTAAGTCAATTATAGTTTAGAAAAAGAAATCAGAATGGAAAATGTTTTAAAATGTGTGTTGAATATTTTTGGTTGTCTCTTCCAATAGGAATATGAGTGCAGCCAGTATAAGTACTAATATATTTTGAGTTCCAGAAATGAATTAAAGAAATGTTTAACTTTATTTGCTTGTTAATTTCGTTAAAAAATGATCGTATTCCTCCTTACAGAAATACCTTGTTTATTATAGAAAAATTAGAAACTATAGATGAGCCTAAGAGATGAAATAAAAATCTTGTTTCTGTCATTCAAAGAAAACAGCAATGGTTAAGAGGCTTTGGCTTACATCCTTCAAGACCTTCTTTAAATATACATATATTTTATTTTTTAATCAAATAAATGACTCCAGATAGTAAATCTTTATCAGTATTTAAGAACTGCATAACTTCATCTGGGAATATTTATTCTCTGAAGAAGAGATACTTGATAGAATTTTACATTAAAAGAATTACTTTTACCAAATAGTTACTGGATTGTCTGGCTCTTATGATGAAGGCCAGGTTGGTATAAGTTACTGAAGGTGTGTAGTTACTGTTATACATGTTTACCTGAAAAGTTCAGTTCATAACTTCCATTTTACAGATAAAGAAAACTGAAGCATTGAGAGCATAAATGTCATGTAGTTAATAAGAGCAGTACCCAATTTTAACGCTTACTGTTTGTTGCCTGGCGTCTATATAATTTTAGGATGGTTTTTGATAGTAGTGAAACTTGTAAAATTCTTATATTTGGTTTTGTGTATCTGTAAGCTTTATAAATAAAGATTTGAGGGATGCTTTTGACCACCATGATCATCACTATCATCCCATGAAAGAAAAATTTCTCTAAATCATAGGAATCCCAGCATAAAAGACTGATTTGGCAGCTTTTGTATACATAAAGACAAATGCTGAGATCTTTGTTTGATTGAAAAAAATCTTTATTTTCCTGAAAAATAAATTAGACCAGAGGAAACCACATCCTTCCTGTGGTTAAGGCAAAAGTTTGGAGATCTTGAGGAATGGGGTTATCTGAAGTTTCCACCTGAAGCCTCCTGCTATTTTCTGTTTCAGTAGGAAAACGATAATGTACTCTTCCTTCCTGCTTAGAAACATTGGGAGTGAAAGGGATCTTAGAGAAAAACGAACCCAGTGTTTTAAGCCCTTTCCTTCCACATGCCGTCCTTTCTTCCCTTTGTCAAGCAGCAGCAGTGATGACTGATCTTCTCACTCTTTCCTGTGTCCTGTTTTCAGTTTCCATGAAATTGAAAGAAAAATTTAGATGTTTTAAATGCCTGTTACGTAATTTGAATTGAGACAAAATTTACTGTAATTTTCTCATTTTTAGCAGATAATGAAATGGAAGCTCAGAAAAGGTTAGTAAATTATCTTAAGTCATCTATATGGATCGTTGCATAGCATAGACTCTTTCCTAATCAGATCTTTCAACTATACTGTGCTTTTTACAAATACAAGTATATAATGCATTCGTTTAAAAGCATTTTTTTTCCTGTCATACCTTTTCCCAAAAATATTCCTTAGGACTTTAGAAAAAATTACCAAAAGCTCTTTGTTGTTGTTTGGTATAAATTTTCTGTAAGTATTATTTTTAAATGTACTCCTTTTTGTTGCACTGGGCCTTCGGTGCTGCGCGTGGGCTCTTTCTAGTTGTGCGGAGTGGGGCTCTTCTCTGTTGGGTGTGGGCTTCTCACCGTGCTGGCTTGTCTGGTCCCCGAGTACAGGCTCTAGGTGGACGGTCTTCCGTAGTTGCGGCTCTCGGGCTTTAGAGCGTGAACTCAGTAGATGTGGCACAGAGCAGCTCAGCTGCTGCTCTGTGGCATGTGCGATCCTCCTGGACCAGAGATCGAACCTGTGTTCCTGCGAACCTGTGTTCCTAAATTGGAAAGCGGATTCATAACCACTTGACCACCAGGGAAGCCCTGAATTCTCTGTATTAAAAAAAAAGAATGCAGATAAGCTGTAGGCCTTGTGGATCATGGCAAGAAGGTGACTTTTATTTTAAATATGAAGAGGAACTGTTGAAGTATTTGAAGTAAAACCCTATTTATATTTTAAAGTCATTTTTTCTGCTGTATGTAAATTGGATTGAATCAAGATAAGAGTAGGAACAAGGAGACCACTTAGTAGGAATGATTCCAAAACAAGAGATGGTGGTGGTGGAGATGTAGAGAGGTAGATTGATACAGGTTATATTTTGTGATAAAATTGGTAAGACTTTGTGAGAAATGAGGGATGGGACTGTGTTTCTTGGCTTGAGAAATTGATCATTTGGTGGTGCTACTTACTGAGATGCATGGAGTATCAGTTCAGTTCAGTCACTCAGTCGTATCTGACTCTGATCCCATGGACTGCAGCACGCCAGGCTTCCCTGTCCATCACCAACTCCCAGAGCTTACTCAAACTCATGTCCATTGAGTTGGTGATGCCATCCAACTGTCTCATCCTCTGTCGTCCCCTTCTCCTCCCACCTTCAATCTTTCCCAGCATCAGGGTCTTTTTAAATGAGTCACCTCTTTGCATCAGGTGGCCCAAGTATTGGAGTTTCAGCTTCAACATCAATCCTTCCAATGAACACCCAGGACTGATCTCCTTTAAGATAGACTGGTTGGATCTCCTTGCAGTCCAAGGGACTCTCAAGAGTCTTCTCCAACACCACAGTTCTTTGGCTTGCAGCTTTCTTTATAGTCCAACCCTCACATCCATACATGACTACTGGAAAAACCATAGCTTTGACTAGACAGACCTTTGTTGGCAAAGTATAGTGTTGTTGTTGGCATGGAGTATAGTGAAACTGAATTAGATGCTACATATATATCTTAAGGTAGGACATACACATGGAATGTCAAGTGGCAGTAATCTGCAGTAGTCTGGATAGGTTATATAAATTTGGTTATTGTTAATGTAAATATCCATGGTAATGGAAGATATCGCCTAGGGAAAAAAGAGAGGCAGGAATACGAGTCTTTAGAGCATTGTTTCCTAACTTTTACTGCATGTTAGAATCACCACGGGTCTTTTTAGAAATCATATTATTTTAGACAATCATATATTCATTCATTTAATAAATATCTACTTAGTGCCTATTACTAGCATGTGAGATGAGT
>NW_011494723.1:294080-311643 GCF_000754665.1 Bison bison bison
GATGAGTGCAATTGTGGGGTAGTTTCAGCATTCTTTGGCATTGCCTTTCTTTGGGATTGGAATGAAAACTAACCATTCCCAGTCCCGTGGCTACTGCTGAGTTTTCCAAATTTGCTGACATATTGAGTGTAGCACTTTCACAGCATCATCTTTCAGGATTTGAAAGAGCTCAACTGGAATTCCATCACCTCCAGTTGCTTTGTTCTTAGTGATGCTTCCTAAGGCCCACTTGACTTCACATTCCAGGATGTCTTAGGTGAGTGATCACACCATTGTGATTATCTGGGTCATGAAGATCTTTTTTGTACAGTTCTTCTGTGTATTCTTGCCACCTCTTCTTAATATCTTCTGCTTCTGTTAGGTCCATACAATTTCTGTCCTTTATTGTGCCCATCTTTGTATGAAATATTCCCTTGGTATCTCTAATTTTCTTGAAGAGATCTCTAGTCTTTCCCATTCTGTTGTTTTCCTCTATTTCTTTGCATTGATCGCTGAGGAAGGCTTTCTTATCTCTCCTTGCTATTCTTTGGAACTCTGCATTCAGATGCTTATATCTTTAGTAAGTACCAAATTTCCAAAGTGGATATATTAGGTGTGGAATTCAGGGGAGAGCTAGGGGCTGGGGATAGAAATTGAGAGATCATCAACATATCGATTGGAGAAGGCAATGGCACCCCACTCCAGTACTCTTGCCTGGAAAATCCCGTGGACAGAAGAGCCTGGTAGGCTGCAGTCCATGGGGTAGCTAAGAGTCGGCCCCAACTGAGAGACTTCACTTTCACTTTTCACTTTCATGCTTTGGAGAAGGAAATGGCAACCCACTCCAGTGTTCTTGCCTGGAGAATCCCAGGGACAGGGGAGCCTGATGGGCTGCCATCTTTGGGGTTGCACAGAGTCGGGCACAACTGAAGACTTAGCAGCAGCAGCAACATACTGTTGGTAGGAGACTAGATGAAATTACCAAGGGTGTGGATGCATTTAGAGAAGAAGGGGTCTGATAACAGCCCTGAGGCACTTTAACTTGTAGAGAAGGTTGCTCAGTCGTGTCTGACTGTTTGTGACCCCATGGACTGCACAGTTATGTAGAGTCTTACCAAGACTGCCTCTTGTTAAGTACGTGATTGAAGAAAAGTGAGAGAGTTAGTTGCTCAGTTGTGTCTGACTCTGCCATCCCATGGACTGTAGCCCGCCAGGCTCCTCTCTCCGTGAAATTCTCCAGCCCAGAGTACTGGAGTGGGTAGCCATTCCCTTCTCCAGGGGATCTTCTCAACCCAGGGATCGAACCCAGTTCTCCCACATTGCAGGTGGGTTCTTTACCAGCGGAGCCACCAGGGAACAATTAGGAGAAATCAGTAAAAGAGGGTGAGAAAACAACCAGAGAAAAAGGAGAGAAGACGTGAGAATTTGTCCTGAGGTTAGCTGAAAGCGTTTCAAGAAGGAGTGACTGGGATGTTAAGTAAGATGAAAACTTGGATTGACTGTTGAGCAGAGTGATAAAGAGATCCCTAACAATTTTGATGGAAAAGGAATTTTGGTGGAGTGGTGGATGTGACAGCCTGATTGGAAGTGAGTTCCAGAGGAAATGGGAAGAGAGGACATGGAGACAATATATACAGTTCTTTCAGGAAGTTTTGCTGTAACCAGAATAAATGGGGCCGCAATTAGAGGGAAGAGTGAGGTTAAGAAAGATTTTTATGATGATAGAAGCAATTGTATGGTTGAATGCCAGATGAAACTAGAGAAGGAAGCAAGAATTAACTGGGACCCTATCTTTGAGTAGCCAATAGGGCATGGCTTTTATGCACAAGAGGAGGCATTTAGTTGTAACTACAATCACGGAAGCTTTGTAGCAATATGATAGAGGAGGAAGACAGAGGCTGCTGTGTGGTTAAAGTAGTAGGAGTCTATGGAGTTCTCTTCAGATAACTTTCATTTTCTCAGAGATAGGAAGCAAGATCCTCAGAGGTAAGGTGTAGGGGGAGGATAACATACTGGCGGCTTGGGAGAGGAGAAGATGTAAAATAATACAAAAAGAAAGGGAGCGCATGAGAGAAATAGAGCATGATTGCCAGGCAGGGTCCGCTCGACGCTGGTAACGATGAATGTAAAACGGAGCAATCTGCGTAGTTGCGCTTTTCTTCAGTCTTCGCTGCATCAAGTTAGAGAGTTGGATTTAACGAGGACTTTAAAAAAAAATTCAGTGCTCATTTTCTTTCTAGAAACACTTCCCTTGTATCATTTTTGATACCTTTTTGTTTTCTGCCTGGCATGTCTACTAAATACACAAGAGGAACGAAATACAGATAGTTCTTGAGGGCACAAATAATTTTTTACTGTGTTTAAAAACCTGTAAGGGAAGAAATTCTATGTTGGCATTATGACTATGTAAATTGCACTTGAGTTAATAAAAATAACTTACCATGTGCCTCTTTATCAACCATGATACGAGAATGAAAGCTGTTTTTAAATGAAATTTGACATTTATAGCATGATTTGTTTGGTGTTGCTTTTCCTTGTTTGAACGTGTGTTCACAGTGTTCTATAGATAGGTGCTTATATTTATTGAATCAAGTGTAGTATCTTTTAGCAGAAAGCTAGACTATTGTCCTTATGATTTTTTAAACACTCTTACAGAATCTAAATTCATGCTATGTTAGATTCTGCTTTGTTGTAAAATACCTCCTCATCTCTTCACAACAGTTAATTGAGAATGTTTTCAGATTATTCCATTTACTGGGGCAGGGATGGGGAAGAGAACAGTTATAACTTTTAAACAAAACTGATTATAGAGTAGGTTCATCACTGTAAATTTCTTTACGTTATTTTTTCTTAATTTACTGAGGGATTCAAGTTTGAGGAATGCCTTTTTAATTGTGTTTCACAGCAGTATGCATCTAGTAGGTAGTTGAGATACACTCCTGGTGATGTTTCCAGATCTTTTTTTAGTGTCTTAAAATCATTTCCAGAAAAATGGATTTTCATTTTTTCAGAATTAAAATAGATTGCTCATATAAACTGAATAATGTATATATGAGAATACGGAAGTAGTTTGTCCTAAAGATGATTATGGAACATGACAAAGAAATTGATAATACTTCTTATAATGAATGAAGCAATTATGAAAACAAATCTCTTTGATTACACTTGGCTGCATATTAACTTTTTTCATTACTGTTTTCGAATACTATTGCCTATCACATGTGTTCATGATTGGCATTTTTATTGCTAACTAATGTGAACTGTTATTACTTGGTGTTGGTTTTAATTAATTAAAAATATTTCCTGCTATTCAATTGAAAGGTTTCTGTTTAGATAAAAATTGAAAAATATTTTAAAATATACCCAAGAGGAGGTGGACTGACTTGGGAAAAAAATTTCAAAATGTTAGCTTTGTTGCTTATCTGAAATGGAATTTGATGAACTTTTTCGTTAAGTAAAAGCTTAGTAAGAGAGTAAAATTAATAACAAGAAAAATAACTACTTGTATGATATGAGCTTTATAAAAATCTGTTATTCTGAAAGTTTTCAAATATGTGATTTTCTTTCTCAGAAAAAGATGTTAACAGAACAGATCGAACAAACAAGTTTTATGAAGGCCAAGATAATCCAGGGTTGATTTTGCTTCATGACATTTTGATGACCTACTGTATGTATGATTTTGATTTAGGTAAGTTCTCCTCTGATACCTTCATTTAAAAATGTATGTTTAATTTAGAATTTAAATTTTTTAAGCTGCTAGACGTATGTAAGAAGCTCTGTGACCTAGTTTTTATAGGGGTTGTTCTCCTGGGGGCTGGAAACTTAAAAGGCTGTGGTTCCCAGACCGTGCTGCAGAGAGCACTGGGCCGCTGCAGCAGGCTGACGGGACCAGTGTCGGGTGTTCTCCATGTGTGAGGGAGACAGAGGGACATCTGTAGGACGCTGCCCTAACTACTAGCTGGAGTTGTTCCGGGTTTCAGCGCTAGATCACCACATTCCTTCCTTCTGATGAAGTTGTGTTTACAAAGGAGAGTTTTTGACTTTGCTGTGATAAGCAAGTACTGTGAGAAAACAGATGAGGATGGTGGCATCCAATTGGATTCCAAAGTTTGAGATGTAGTGTGGTGCCCAACAGGTCCTAAAGTTCATAGGATATACATATTTATGTAGTCATTTGCTACTGCTACTGCTAAGTCACTTCAGTCGTGTCCGACTCTGTTCGACCCCATAGATGGCAGCCCACCAGGCTCCCCTGTCCCTGGGATTCTCCAGGCAAGAATACTGGAGTGGGTTGCCATTTCCTTCTCCAGTGCATGAAAGTGAAAAGTTAAAGTGAAGTCGCTCAGTCACGCCCGACTCTTAGCGACCCCATGGACTGGAGCCTACCAGGCTCCTCCGTCCATGGGATTTTCCAGGCAAGAGTACTGGAGTGGGGTGCCATTGCCTTCTCCGTTAGTTGTTTGGATATGTTTAATAAATGGAAATGTTATTAATATTTTTGAACCTGGGATGCCTTGGAAAAAAATTCCTGAGGCGTACTGTGACCTGAGAAAATTTGGAAACCTTTTTTTGATAGACTTTCTCCCTTGTGAAGAAAAATGCTGATTTGATAGCATAGATAAGAGGTGCAGATAATTACCTAGGGCATGTGAAACTTTACTCTTTTTTCTTGGTTAGTCTGCTTTCTACCAGGAATGGGTTGGAAAGATTGGGGCTGGAGGTTGGATTGGGGCATTGCATGGGGAAAGTGATGCTAAGGGCTAGAAAACCTGAGGAAACAGTATTTTAAGGGACGAGAGGATTTGAACTGTTTCTTTAAGGGACCAACAAACTCCTAAGCATCCACCTTTAAGTGAGTATAAAGAGTGGACAAGTTTCTCAGTTACCTACTGATGTTAGTGACTCCCAAGTAGAGGATAGTGAGGGTAGCTGTTTGCAGATTACCTTAATAGAACTTAAGACTTTCTTTTGGAGAAGGCAGTTGGGTATTTGTCATATTAAACCCAAGTGAACCTTGAACTGTGAGTATATTTTCTTCACTGTTTGTATCTATGAACCGAGAATTCTTCTTGGCTTCTTATGTGTGGGTTAGGGAAAGATGTAAACCCTTGAGGATCTTGCAGCATCAGCCTCTTATGACAGTAAGTGAATATCACAGATTTCTCTTTTAAAATGTGAAATGTGCCCAGTCCTGTCAGGTCACAGTTATAATGAACCCCAGATTGGATTACTGAAAATACTAGGGACTGGAATGCTTCTCAGGTGACCGAGTGTTGTCCTGCTCAATTTTGATTGTATTAGCATTCTTTTTTAAGAAGTGGATTAATAATCCCAGTTGTATGAATAAAGTTATATTGATTTATAGAGTGACTCAGGGCTGCATAAGTAGTAAATACTGGACTGGGGGTAGAGGCCCAGCTCTTTATTTCAGGCTGGCATTTTTTAAAATATTTTTATTTATTTATTTGGCTGTTGTGGCATATGGGATCTAGTTAGCTGACCATGGATTGAACCCAGCCCCACCCCTGCTTTGGGAGCGCAGGGTCTTAGCCACTGGACCACCAGGGCATTTTCCAGGCTGCATTCTTCCCTCCACATGTTCAGCACCCCGACCCATTGCCATTTCAGTTTCTGTTAACCACTGTTGGAAATAGGGCTTTTATCGTAGAGATAAAAAAGAGGCATCCTCTCCAAAGGTAATTGTGAGGTAGGGATTAATGTATATTCTCAGAAGTCGTTCCTGAGTGCTCAGTTTTTCCAGGCATTGAGTCCCAGACAGGCTATTTGGATAAATTGCTGTTTTCATTTGTCTATATTAACCCCACATTCTTAAGTTATCTGAAACATACCCAGGGATTTTATTAAGAACTCTGGCATTGAAAGAAGCCAGGGTAGTTTTCGTAAAGCCCTGGACCAAATTGCTTGCTGTTTGACATGGATTTGAAATAGCAGACAGTCACGTCTGACTCTTTGCAACTCTGTGGATTGTAGCCTGCCATATTCCTCTGTCCATGGAATTTTCTAGGCAGGAATACTAGAGAAGGTTGCCATTTCCTCATCGAGGGGTCTTGCTGACCCAGGGATTTAACCTGCATCTCTTGCGTCTCATGCATTGGGCAGGTGGATGCCCCCCACCTTCTTACTATTTACTCACAGTAAAGTAACCTGGGCTGTACGTTTACTTTTGTAGTTGATTTTGTCCTATTGAGTTGTTTGGCTTCTTAGCCCACAGATGAGGTATCGGTGTGTTTGCATTTAATACAATCTCATTAGTAGTGAGGAGGAAGGCAAAAACCATCAAAAGCAGACAGAAGACAAACATTACCAAAAGCAGACAGAAGAACTCAAGGAAGAGTAGCTTTTACTTAGTGTAGATGGAACACCTAAGGTGTTTCTGTGGGAGGTACCTATTCTTTTTCTACAATGTATGTTTATAATCATAATCCTGAATAATCAACAGAAGGTTAAATTATACTCAGAATACTGTATGTAAGAAGGCAGGAGTGTGTCCAGTAGAAAAAAAATGATTTCCAATGCTTAAGATTTTTTTTTTAAGTTTTATTCTCTAATAACTGAATAAGCTTCATTAACCTGGAAAATTGACCTATGTAAAGATGAAATCTTTTTTTCTTTAAGAATGTGTACATTAGGATGATGAGTTCATTTCTAACACCTCCCAACGGAAACAACTTTGTTATGAAAATAGGGGAACTTCTTCAGACATTGATGATTAAGATGTGCATCAGTCAGCACTAGTGCAGAGTCTGAACACCACTGAATGCTAATTTAAACAGCTTTAATCTTTCTTTAATTAAAAGGAATTTGTGCATTAATTCCACCCCCACAATTCATGACATACCCCAAAGAACATCATGTATACAATAAAATAGATTAAAAGCAACAAGAGTATGAGGAATAATTTGACTAGTTGGGTTAACTAAAACTTACAGAAGAAATATAGTACTGATCTGGTATGAAAGCTGAAGACTTAAAGGATTAAATTAGCTTCTTAGAAATTTTTATTCATTATAACTTTATAATAAAACTCGTTTTCCCCCAGAAGAAAGGTGCTTTGTAAATCTTTTGAATAGCACACTTTGAAATACTTCTATTATAGACTATAGATAGTCAGACCCAGTAAAGTGGTACTCTTTTGCACTTTGTTGAATTCAGATAAATTTCCTTCATGCTTTGATTGGTTTAGCCTTTATGTTTGTCATTGCTTTCATTGTGTCATTGCTATGTAGGAAAGTTTTGGTGATAACAGCCTAGTCTTCCTTCTAACCTACTTTTTTTCTTAAGAAAAATCTTGTATTAGCCAGGGAAAGAAAGAAAAAAAAAGATCGCTTATAAGAACTGGCTTATGTAATTATGGAGACTAACAGGTCCACAGTTTGCCATCTAGAAGCTGCAGACCCAGGAAAGCTAGTGGTGTAGTTTAAAGCCTTCTGAGAGCAGGAGAGCCGTGGTATAGGTCTCATTCCTGAGTCTGAAGGGATGAGAACCAGGAGCACTGAGGGCAGATAGATGTCTCAGGTCAGGCAACCAGGCAGAGAGCAGATTCAGTCTTCCTCCATTGTTTGTTCTATTCAGGCCTCAGTGGATTGGATGATGCCCACTCACATTTCTGAAAGCCATCTGCTTTAATCAGTTCACCAATTCAAGTGCTAATCTCTTCTAGAAAAACCTTTGCAGATACTCCCAGAAATAATGTTTAACCAGACATCTGGGCATCCTGTGGCTCACTCAAGTTGACATACAAGATTCATCATCATAAGTGTGTATTATTTTTTTAAAAAGCATCTGCAATAAATTTGTTTGAATGCTTACATTTAGGTATCACGTCATACGCCGTTTTTTCTAGCTCTTTTCTCTAAATGTCTTGGCTACTGCATTGCTCAGCACTGTAATAAGGGACCCAAGTTTGTGTGTGCGTGCGTGTGCACTAATGTGCATGGAGCTGTACTTTCTCACGGGGTGTAGTGCAGGCATAGTGAGGTTATGGGGATTAGGCATAGCAGCAGATGACAGGGAGTGGCTAACAGCAGACAGAACTAGACTTCTGTTTGTAGGGAGATCCCGAAGTGAACTGGGTGTCTTTATTACACTTTTAACCCAAGTTTTCTTAAGAGACTTTGGCTTACCTGCTTCCTGGGGTCATTTTTAAAGCTTTCTTCCAAAATAGGAAGAATGATGTAAAATTATGTATAATTTCTTGAGAAATATCCCCTCTCCTTTAAAAATATGCATACTGTTTTAAATGACTTCAGTGCACATAGATTTTGGTGAATGATAAGAATGTAAGTTTTGGTTCTGCAAATGAAAGCCTGTTTTCCTCAGACTCATTGGGGGAAAAACTTCTCTGTGTAACTTTAACAAATACACAAGTTACCAAAGTTGAATGATAATATGTATGTGAAAAGGCTTTGTAAGAGCTCTTGTCCCTTGGCTCATTCAGGTCTCTGTATTTTAAGTTTGAAATCTAATTGTAAAATGGTTAAGAAAATTGAGGATTTTTAAGACTTTTGACATGGTCTGGTGAAAAGCAAAGCTAAGACTTTCTGTTTTTTAAGGGAGGACCTGATTCTTTAACTTTCCAATTTTTCTTTTAATCAAGGGCTTTAAATTAGTCTCATGATTGAGAAACTGTAAGAGCATCAAGAGAAACATGGCTGAAATGGCAGTTTTAGATACAAAATACTGATCGGATTTAAGCCCATTTGCTAGCATTGGTTGGGTTAGAGTAACAGCAAAAGGAAAAAAAAAAAGAGAAATTAAAAGAGTTAATTTTGTTGTGGTTATTTTTGTGTGGATTACCAATGTCGGGTTGCTAAATCAGTTGGACCCCTTTTAGTTCTTATTTCACTTGGCTTATTCATGGCAGTTTGGTGGTGGTGTCTACTCTGACCTTGCAGCTTCCTTCCCCTTAACTTTTCCAACATTCTTCTCCCTTGCTTTCCGCCCTCCTTTCCTCTTGACTGTTCTTTCACAAATCTTCTTTGACTATGTTCTTTTCAGTTTGATGTTTCTCTGGGTTTCCCATCATCCCTCTTTATCATAATGCTTTTGCGCATAATTTTTTAGTATTATCCTCTCCTGATAGTGATACCTACACTGAGACACACAGCAGTTACTTATCTGCTTTGACCTCTCAAGCACCTCCCATTTCTCACCTGGTTGCTAGATTTCCTCCTCATTGTTTAAGAACATCAGTATACACAAGTTTGTGAAACCTGAAAAAGGTGTAATTTTAAGTGAGTTGGTGGAGATATGCATAGATAGATACAGAAAGTTTAGGTTTTTAGAGGTAAGATTAGTTTTTCTTTTTTTTTTTTTAAGGCTATGTGCAAGGAATGAGTGACTTACTTTCACCTCTGTTATATGTGATGGAAAATGAAGTGGATGCCTTTTGGTGCTTTGCCTCCTACATGGACCAAATGGTAAGAACAGAGATTCCTTCTGTTAATCAAACTAATTTTGAATATTTTAGTTATATAATAATCTTATTATATAAAATAGATGTTTATATTTAGCCAGTCATGGTAGAACTTAAAAAAAATTGCTCAGTTGTTTGTTTCTTTCAAGAGGCTTGGAAATGCTGGTAATGTTTTTAATATAAAAAGTAGGTAGTAAGTGCCTATAGAATAGGAATAATCAGGATTTAATATTGGTAAATGCTTATGATCTGCAGACGGGTAATGAATCATAGAATATTGATGAAGTAGATGATTCAGTTCTTGTGAGGTAGTTTCATTTCATCTGTTTCAGAGATAAAGCTTAGTCATGCCAAGTAATATCCTTACCTTTTGTGAACATTTTAGATTTTATCATTATAGTGACTGATTTTTCTCCAGATGTTTTTGAACTATTTGTAACATTGACACTTTCTTAGTTTTTTCATAAGCATGTGATTATTAGAGTTGAACTGTCTATATACATATTATTACGAAGAACATTTTATCTATTATCATTGATATATCTTAGAGACAGAGTTCTAGGACAATAGTACACAGAGAGTATTAACAGGAAAATAAAATAGAACAGTCTTCTCAAGTAATCTTTAGAAAGTGGAAGGGGAAAAAAAGCAAAGGGGCTAAGAGCAGATAAAAGCGTATGAAATCCAAAGACCTGACTACATAGGTCTCTGTACTTGTTCAAAATAAAATTAATATTCTTAATGCTGGCCCTTGATGGTCAGATATTGAAATGGCTTGCTTGTAAGGGGATAAAGATTTCAAATCTGTAATCATATGCAATGATTTCTTGTAATATAGAGTCTGGGATACAGATGTGAAATTTTTGATTGCTTCTGTTTTTTGATGACTTCTGTTCTTCCTTTCTTGCTTGCCTGTTTTTATTTCCCCTTCTAATTTGTCTCAGTTTTATCTGTTTTCTCAAGTCTCTCCTCCATGGTTCCAACTCATCGTTACTTCGCCTAGTTCTTTTCCATACTTAATAAGATTTGATAGTTTTCAAATATTTTCTTACTATTAAAGTAATAAATATTCAAATTATATAGTCCTTTATCATGAATTAATGTTTTTGGATTATTTAGAAAGATTATTAATTGCAGTAATCTGGTAATATCATAGTTTGTCTTCCTTACCTTTTTGATTGGTTGATTTTTACCTGCCTTCTTAGTTCCATATACTTAGTTCCATAAGCGTTCTAGAAACCTGAGGCATTTGTTAAAAAGGTCTGTACAACTGATAATAATTGTATAAAAACTGTTGTTTAAACAAGTTTTCCTTGTGTTTTTGTTGTTTATCCTCTTTTCTCTAGAGCTAATGTGATAAAGAGATCATGTCTTTGTTTAACTCGTTTTGTGATACGCTTCCAGAATTTTCCCAATGCTTGACATGAGGTGTTCAACAGAGTTTTGTAAAATAAATACATGAATATTTCCCCAGTGCTTAGTTTAGATCTCAGCTTATAGTAGGTTTTCTCAGAATTAGTACAAACGTATGGCATTTACTTTTTCTGTTGTTGTTCATTTGCTAAGTCGTGTCTGACTCTGTGACCCCATGGACTGTAGCACTCCAGATTCCTTTGGCTCCTGGAGTTTGCTCAAATTCATGTCCATTGAATCAGTGATGCTATCTAACCATCTCATTACAGAAGTAGTTTTCATAAAGAGCTAAAACTGGCATGTTCAAATACATTATCTTGTGTGCCAGATACGTATATACATGCATATGTGTGCGTGTACTTAGGCCTCAGATGTAAAGACCACTTTCTGAACATCTTTAATACACATTTCACAGTCTATTTGTCATTTTTGTGTATGGAGGTTCAAGTTCTTTGTTCTGTCTTTTTCACAGTAGATGTTGTCTGTTTGCCTTTTTCATTGACAACCGTCTGGGGATATTTCTAGTCTTTATTCTAAAAAGATTTCTTAATGTCTACTAACACCTTTTGTTTCATAATATGAAACATAACATGAAACATTTCATAATATGAAAGGGCAGTAAGTTACAATCAAAATAGTCTGCACAATTATTTCCACTGCATTGTTACTGTTTTCGTGTCCTTGAGTCTGTTCTGCTGTTTGATTCCTTCTTTTTGTTTTACAGCTTTATTTCATGTAAGTTTTTACTACTTTATGGAGGCTGAATCCAATGTCTGTAGATTCACTTTTGTTGGTATTTATTCACATCTAGTGTTGGTCTAGGCATAGACTTCTGTCTGTTACCACCGTATTATAGAAGCAACTGCAAAATGATCTAATGAACTTCCTTAGAGCCAGCGTTCCTTTTGCCATATAGTTTTCACTTGCCCTTCCTTCTTACCCCTTTCCATATACACTACCCGTAACTGTATATATGTGCATATACATACGTGTATAATGCACACGTGTACATACATATGTAATGTACATACACATTTATTTGTAGTTCGACTTGAAGCCCTTTGTGTATCCATTGTCGACCTCCTTTTCCTTTCTGCAGGAATAGCTACTTTTCTGAAGTTGGCTTCTATCATTTTGGGAATACTACTTTTTGTAGCAGTGGCTGTGCCACGTTGTTACTTCCAATACAATGGAAGCTTTTGGCCATGTCACAGCAAAAATTATACTGTTAATCAAAGAGTTAGTACTGCCTTTCCCTTTTATTTTTCTGTGGGAAATGTGAAGAAACTATATCCCAAAAACTTGTGTTCGTCTATTAAAGCATTTCATTCACTAATTAAACTATTCAGATCACTAAAGAGAAGCCAGTTTATTGAGAATCAGTAGCCTTAAATTTTTTTTTAACCAACTAATCTGATAGATACTTCTAATAAAGCACTATTATTGTCTCAAAGACTAAAAGAAATGTGAGAGGGAAAGGATGTTATTCTTAGGCTTTTCACAAAGATTAGGGCAGTAGTTCACCATAAACGGGTTAGAACGTGCGGGTTAAAGGGATCATAATCATAAGAAACCTTTCATTTATTTTGGTGCCCTCCCCATCCCCAAACCTTGACTGAACTTTTGGTAGCAAATCTACTCACTTTCAGAGATTAAAACATTTAAACCACAGTAGTTCTCAAACTTGATGATCTCAGGACCTCTCCACACTCAAATATTATTGCAGATTCTAAGAGCTTTTGTTTATGTGGGTTATATCTGTTGAAGTTTGTTATGAAAAGTTCTAGGAAATTTATAAATATCTTGTTGTTTAGTTGCTAAGTTGTATCCAACTCTTGCAACCCCATGGACTATAGCCCACCAGGCTCATCTGTCCATGGGATTTCCCAGGCAAGAATACTGGAGTGGGTTGCCATTTCCTTCACCAGAAGATCTTTCCAATCTAGGGATGGAACCTGTATCTCCTACATTGGCAGGTGGATTCTTTACCACTGAGCTACCTGGGAAGCCCAGATGTTTATTTATTTATTCATTTAAAGATAACATTCATTTAAAGATAAGATTCATTTAAAGATAAACCTTCTGAAATTTTACATACATTTTTAAAAAATGAAAAATAACTTTTCTAAAACAGAATTTACTGAAAAGAGGGATTATCTTCCAGTTTTCATTTTCTTTTAATGTGTAGTATTTAATTTAATAGGAGACAGCTGACTTTCACATCTGTTCCTGTATGCAGTCTATTGCAATATATAGCCTTTTTATAGCCTTTACAATTATGGGAGAGTTTAAAGTGCAAAATGCATAGATTGTTTTAGTATTGCTGTTGTAATGAAAATGGTTTTGACTTCATAGATCCCTTAATGTCATCAAATCATAAGAAATTATTAGTTAATTCTTTAACACTGGACACATATTAAGGCTAAAATTAATTTTATTTCCTATGTTAATTTGAAGAAATACTTAGCAGTAAAGTGATTTGATAAAAGTCTGTATCCCAAATGTATGTTCCTTTCACCCAGGTTTCTTATTTGATATAAGAATAGTATATCAGTCAGTCTACAGCTGCTGTTGTCTGCATTATTCTTTATCTTAAAAAATTGAATAGTGGGAAAAAATAATCTTTTAGCATTTTAATTAGTTGTGATTTTATAATATAATCAATATGGTGTAAGTCCAACATTTGTCCTTATTTTAATGGCACAGTTATCAGTGGTTATGTATTGTAAAATATTTATTATTACTGAATATTTTTTTTTAAAGCATCAAAATTTCGAAGAGCAGATGCAAGGCATGAAGACCCAGCTTATTCAGCTAAGTACCTTACTTCGGTTGTTGGACAGTGGATTTTGCAGTTACTTGGGTGAGTTGAGTGAAACAAAGCTATACTCAGCAAATTGTGGGGTAATATGCAGAGAGAAAAAATGTAAAGACTGTATAACCCACCAATGTTGCCTGGGTTCCTCTGAGGAATAAAACTGGGACCAAACTGTCCCCCTTGTACAGTTCGGCCTTAAAACAGTTTAATCATACTATGAAATACGAGTCATCTCTCATTTGTGAGGACTGTCCCTGGGTTGGGAAGATCTTTTGGAGGAAGAAATGGCAATCCACTACAGTATTCTTACCTGAAAAATTCCATAGACAGGAGCCTGACGGGCTACGGTCCAGAGTTGAAAAGAGTTGGGCCTGACTGAGTGACTGAACACACATACACTCTCACCCCCATATCAAAATCCGAGGAGACTCAAGTCTCTTACATAAAATGGCATAGTATTTGCATATAGCCTATGCACATCCTCCTGTATACTGTAGATCATCTCTAGATTATTTATCATACCTCACACAACATAATTGCTGTGTAAATAGTTGTAAATACAATGTAAATCCTTTTTAAATAGTTGCCAAGTACAGCAAATTCAAGCTTTGCATTTTGGAACTTCCTAGAATTTTGTTTTTCCCCCAAATATTTTCCATTCACGATTGGTTGAATCCACAGACACAGACCTGAAGAGATATGGAGAGTCAGCTATTACTTGGTGGTTTGCTTTTAAAGAAGTTAGGCTGCAATTCTGAATCGTTTCCTTGAATTAGTAGAAGACAATTAAATTTATAGGACTTCTAAGCCTAAGATGAACAGAAAAATTTGAGTTTGAAATAGGTACCCTATTCTGAGATAATTTAAGAGGAAGTAAGGTGTTTTTGTTTTTGTTTTTTTTGTAGAGTCCCAGGACTCTGGATACCTTTATTTTTGCTTCAGATGGCTTTTAATCAGATTTAAAAGGGAATTTAGTTTTCTAGATATTCTTCGATTATGGGAGGTAAGTTCTTAAATTATTGTAAAAATGTAACACTTTTTATGGAAATAACCATTTTGTTTTTATAAACGGATTATAGTATCCTGGCTGAAATTTCTAAAGCAGTTTTGAAATTCTGATGTTTTTGGTCTCTCCTTAAAAACTATGTTGAACTGAATATGTGGTCTTGGGAGCTTTTTTCTGTAGATCACATCCTTGTGAGACTGGGGGCCAGGAGATTTCCCAGAACCAGTTGTGTAGACCATTTGACCTTGGGATACTTTATGTGAGACTGTGCTGAATTTGGGTGTAGATTTAAATATAGTTAAGGAATTTTTGGCAGGCCAGTCAGTTAAGATGGTACTTTATTTGTAGTCTGGAGTATTGGGAGGGAACTGACTTTTGTTCTGCTTTTTAAAGAAATTTAAGTTAGAGCAAAATATTAAGAATAATGTAACAAACATGCTACTATCTGCATTCAACGTATGTAATAATTTTGCCTTATTTACTTCTATCGAGTTGGCCAGAAAGTTTGTTCGAATGAACTTTTTGGCCAATCCAGTAGTCTTTTCTCTTTCTTTCCAAGGCAAAAAATATTGAAAGATATAGCTTAGATCTTTAATCACCACCCCAAGCCCCATTACCCTTTTCCTCACTCTAGAGAGTATTCATGATCATGTTTTTGGTTTGTATCTTTTTATTCCATTTTGTACCCAGGGCAACTCATGATGAAAAGCAAGAGAGTATTATTTTCTTCTCATGTATCTGTTAATTGTTAACAGATTGTAGTGCTTTCGAAATAGACTATTGGCATAATGACCATCCACTACCTTATCTTTATAAAAGTAAAGGTGACAGAAACTTTGCCAAGGAAAGAATGGGGGAAATACTCTGTTTGAATAATAAGTAAACTTAATATGCAGTGAGTATCATGAGGCTTTTACACCTGGAGGTTGATTCCTATACTTTTGGAGGCTACGCTCCCATTAGAGAAGGTGATCCACTAACTGAAGGATCCCTGCTTTGTGGAGGAGCACTTTGTTTGAAATTAGAAGGAAAACTTACATGTTCTTGATCTAGAATTGTACTTTAAAGTTTATCAATTTCATTAAATTAGTATCTCAGCTTCTTTTTAAAAGTTTTCAATAATTGTAATAACTCCTTAATCTGTGTTTACCAAATAAATTAGGACTTTTAATGAACTCTTTGAGGTTAATTGCATTATAATTAAACTTTCAAAAATGGATTTAGTCTGAAAATGATTCTACTTGGTTTATTTTTAGTAAAAGAAGTAAGAACATTTCTGGTACTTTAATAATATTGTTTACATGAGACTTTGATCTTTCTGAAAAAGATAGTAAGTACATTAACCAGAGGAAATTAAGACTTTAAGTTTTAGGACATTGATTAGGAAGAAATGATCAAATGTTGTACACATTTGGGTATAAATTTTGGGTGGTTGATTCAGTTTTTGTCACAATTAGAGATATTCTGATTTATTATATAATATGTTGTTTTAGAATATAGAGCTACCTCTGGATGTTTTTGATTCCATGTAGTGTATAATTTTTATTCCTATGATGTAGCTTTTCCCTCCACCCCCAGAGACTGAAGATGATTTAAAAATGAAAAACTGAAGGTTCAGAAAAATATTGAAAATACCTCTAACCCTTACACCTTAGCCATTTATAGTATTGATTAGCCTCAGTGCTAACTGTAGTCACCTAAAGAGATGTGTTTGAAATTCATCATAATTAATTTATTGTTTGTGGGTAAAAAGGTAAGACTTTCATTCCCCACACCTCATTTCTTAAGTAGAAAAAGAATGAACTACTCCATCTAGGCAACTTCTGCTTTGCATAGAAGTCATTCAGAATTGAGCATCATATCTATGAAGAAAATATTTTAGAATTGATAGAGTTTACTAAATATGTGTTCTGTTTTCTATAGGTAATGTGGACTGAACTACCATGTAAAAATTTTCATCTTCTTCTCTGTTGTGCTATTCTGGAGTCAGAAAAACAACAAATAATGGAAAAACATTATGGCTTTAATGAAATACTTAAGGTAGTTTTTCTTTTAATTTAGATTTTAATATTTTGACTCTTTCCTCTTTTTGTTGGAAAACAAACATTTCCTTGGAGTGTTGTTGAATCTCTTGAGTGACTTAAAATTTTATCAGTAGTAATCAATACTAGGACCAGTTCTCTGAGAATGACAGTTCCGCAAGTTGAACATGTTGGCCAATTATTTTTTTTCCTTGCTAATTAGAGAAACAAAGTCAACAAATGCTCTTTTATGTTGTTTACTTTTCTAAACAAAGTAATACTTTTGCTTATAACTTTGAGATAGTAAACTTGGGACAGCTGCTGGATTTAATGTTCCATAAGCTTATTATTAATAGCTGTTCCTTAGCTTTAAAACTTGAAATGATCTAATGAGGGATATATTAAATTACCTGTTTACTTGTAGTCTGAGGGTATTTTGTTTTGAGGATTTTATCTGCAGTGTAATATAACTAGTATGACACCACCCTTATGGAAGAAAGCTAAGAAGAACTAAGGAGCCTCTTGATGAAAGTAAAAGAGGAGAGTGAAAAAGTTGGCTAAAATTCAACATTCAGAAAACTAAGATCATGGCATCTGGTCCCATCACGTCATAGCAAATAGATGGGGAAGCTGGCTGACTTTATTTTTGGGGGCTTGAAAATCACTGCAGATGGTGACTGCAGCCATGAAATTAAAAGACGCTTGCTCCTTGGAAGAAAAGTTATGACCAACATAGACAGCTTATTAAAAAGCAGAGACATTACTTTGCCAGTTAAGGTCCATCTAGTCAAAGCTATGATTTTTCCAGTAGTCATGTATGGATGTGAGAGTTGGACTATAAAGAAAGCTAAGCACCAAAGAATTGATGCTTTTGAACTGTGGTGTTGGAG
>NW_011494723.1:311743-323008 GCF_000754665.1 Bison bison bison
GTCCATCCTAAAGGAGATGGGTCCTGGGTGTTCATTGGAAGGACTGATGTTGACGTTGAAAGTCCAATACTTTGGCCACCTGATGCGAAGTACTGACTCATTAGAAAAGACCCTGATGCTGGGAAAGATTGAAGGAGGGAGGAGAAGGGGATGACAGAGGATGAGATGGTTGGATGGCATCACCAACTCAATGGACATGAGTTTGAGTAAACTCTGGGAGTTGGTGATGGACAGGGAAGTCTGGCATGCTGTAGTTCATGGGGTTGCAGAGTCGGACATGACTGAGCAACTGAACTGAACTGACTGAATATAACTAGTAATAAATTGTGTAATAGAGTATAATAGTGTTTCAGTTTCAATTATTTTATTGATTTATTCTAGCATATCAATGAATTGTCCATGAAAATTGATGTGGAAGATGTATTATGCAAGGCAGAAGCAATTTCACTACAGATGGTAAAATGCAAGGTATACAGTATTTTAAGTAATGGAAAGATTTTTTTGTCTATGATTTTGGTGGATTGAGGTCATAAAATTTTTCTTTTTAAAAGAAGTTAAATTAGTAAGTTGATGGCAGACACAAAGTATTGGCTAACATTTGTTTACCATTATAGATTTACAGCACTTAATTGAAAACAATTGAATAATTATGCTAGGAGACAAACAGTAATAAGACGGAATGATAAAAGTAATGAAAACACTTTGGCAACAACAAGAGGCTGTAGAAGCATTGATATATTATCAAATTAGTGAACACAGAATAGGACCTCATATTAAATATATAATGTCTTCAAGTAAAGACAGATGCTAATCAGAAATAATTAAATGAATATTATTTGGTCAGTGTTATTACATTTATATCAGTCAAGCTCTTAATTATCTCTAAAAACAAGGCAAGTTTGAGGTGTTATGTCCTGAATTTAAACCAAAGTATTATACTTTTGGTGTATTTTGGTTTTCAGATTTTTAAGAGAATTCTTATTTAGTCTTTGTGTCATTTGTTCATGGTTCCAAATATTTATTTTGGCTCAGTTTTTTTCTTTACAATTGTACGTATTTATATACTTACGGCTGCACTGGGACTTCATTGCTGCCTGGGCTTTTCTGGTTGAGGACAGTGGCAGCTGCTCTTCCTTGCGGCTCGCAGGCTCCTCCCTGCAGGGGCTCCTCTGTTTGGGGAGCTCAGGCTCTCGGACTTCTGTGGCTGCAGCACATGGGCTCGGTAATTGAGGCTCCCGGGCTCAGTACTTGAGGCGCACAGGCTTAGTTGCTCCATGGCATCTGGATCAGGGATCGAATCCGTGTCTTCTACATTGGCAGGTGGATTATTTACCACTGAAGCAGCAGGGAAGCCCTATTTTAGTTCACTTATTTGATGGCTATTCTGTTAAAAACTTGTCAGTGCTACTTTTCAAGTTTAAGGAATGTTTGTGTATTGAGGGAAAAGAATGAAAGAGAATGAAATAAATGCAAAATGTTAGAAAACAGTATGTTTGTGGGAGTGGTGGGGTGGGGGTAGAGTGGGGAGTGGCTAATTAAGAATAGAAGATCAGAAAACCACTTACTAAAAAGAGTGATTTGGATTTCATTTCGAGTGGAGAAGGAAGGTCTGAGAAGGTGCATAACAATTGCACTGTTAGAACAAATGTTTGATGTTATCTTAAAAAGTAAGTGTTAATTTGTGATTACTTTTCCTAAATGGTGAATGATGATTTTATATTTGGTTCTTCTTATTCAGGAGTTGCCACAAGCAGTTTGTGAGATCCTGGGGCTTCAGGATAGTGAAGTTACAACACCGGATTCAGACAATGGGGAAGATGAAAATACTGGCATGACTATTTGTCCTGCATCTGCATTTCAGAGTAACTTGTTACCTGTCCTTACTGCCAGTGGAGGCAGAGATGACAACCCAACAGAGATATCCATGTCCCCAAATGTCAGCAGATTAACACCTGCATGATCATTCTTTGAAGAGACACTTTGTTACAACTCTTTTTCAAGTACTTGAAAGGTGGAAATTTGAAATCTTGGTATTGATCATGCTTTAAGGTTTATGGAAAGAATGTGTACTGATGTTCTTGCATTAAAGCTTTACAGAGATTTAAACTAATTATTTTTGTAGTTACTTCTACCAAATAGCCTTTCCTTTTCAATAACATTCCTTAGTATTTTTTATAGCTAAGTACATTTTATTTTCTTGCTGATGAACTGGAATTGGAAAAATAGTACAAGTGGATGAGTTGGAAATTAAGCACTTTGAAAACATTCACTTTGTTTACTCCAAGTTTAGCAGGTTTGGATTTGATGAAATGCTGAGCCTTTCTATAGCTTTCTAAGCTGAGAAGTAGACTGTGGCCCAGTGATGAAATGAAAGAATTTATTTTTCTCTCTTGTTTACAAAAATACTTAGCTTAAATATTTACACTGGTTGAATGTGATTTAAATTGGACATTTTCATCAATGCAATTTAATGTGTAGATAAAGAGCTATTTCAACCATAATAAGTGGATTGGCAGTATATTTTTTACATTGAACTTTTCTTCACTTGTATATAAAGACTGTATAAGTACTTATTTATGAGTATAAGAAAGGATAGGCATATTTTCTTTAACTGAATAAACTTGACTATTGATTTATATAACCTGATTTCACAAAGTAAATACATAGCTTCAGTATGAGATCTTTTTCAAAGCTATTTTCTTAACCAAACATTTATTTCAGGAGACTACATTCAACCCCATACCTGGTGTAATTTTCAAGTTAATTGCTTATAGTCTCATTTTACTAATAATGTTTACTATCTTTCCTAATAATGCATTAACTGATTAATCAGGTCTTTAAATTTTTATGAAATACTCTTTACCAAAAGCTTACGTCAAAAATTTCACTATACTATAACGAGTCTCAAAATAATGCTCTTTTGTATATGAATGAAGCTGTTGTTTTTACCATGCAGTGTTGCATGATTTAAGTTATGTGTAATGAACATAACTGATTCCATTTTAATTGTAATTTGTTTACTTCTGTACATATCATTAAAATAAATCTGAAGTTGAAATGGTGTTTTCAGTTAAATTGCACTTGGAAATAATCTGCTGGTTCTTCATCAGAAAAAGAAAACCCTAAGATAGACCCTAGTGCATCTTGTATTTTTATATGATTGAAACAGTCATTTGAATGAGTTGTGGAAAGAAGTGAGAAACATGACTCTTTTATAAAGAAACTTTTTATTAGCATGAAATTGAGTATAGTATTGCCTTGGAGGATATAATTATCTGAATCAGTAAAGCAACTTCCTACAAGTGAAGTTAATAATGTAAAATAAAAGTTACGTAGTTCTAAAATGGTCCACTAGATAGATTCCCAGCACCCTGCCTCCGACCCCAGAGAACTAGGGAACCAAATGAACTTTTCTTACTTGAGCTTTAACTGACAATCATGACAGTAGAACCATTAGATTGTAGTTTTTAATATCATATGTGTGTTATCTTTCATCAGTTAATAATGAGTAAGTCTATTCAGAAAAAAAAGTAAACGGATCAAAGCTCAGTATCTCCAGCCTTTCATTTCCTGCTGTTCAGGAAATTGCTGAGAACATCTTGATGTCCTTGTTCTTCCTGGACAGGGACTTTTGGGGAGATTTTTTTTTCCCCCCAACTATGTAATATAATGTCTACTTCAGAGTTTTAAAAAATCTTAAGACATTTAGTAAGTTTAACTTTTGTGAAGTTTTATTTTTAAAACTACTTGTTAAAAACATTTTTACTAAACATGTAATATATCTCTTTGGACCATTTTTTATATGTAAATAATAATAATAATACAGTGCTAAGTAAAGTCTGACTTAATCCTACTCCTCAGAACCAGCTAGCAAATAACCATGTAAACTTGAACCGTTGATATTGCTAAGATAGATATAGTTCAGGTAGTGTCTTAGTCTGACTTTTAAAAGAATTGTTTGTTTTAATTTTCACAAGTGCTCTGTCCTTGCCAATAACACATAAAATATTGAAAGTGAAAGTGCAAGTCGCTCAGTCGTGTCCGACTCTTTGCAACCCCATGGATAGTCCATGGAATTCTCCAGACCATAATACTGGAGTGGGTAGCCTTTCACTTCAGGGGATTTTCTCAACCCAGGAATTGAACCCAGGTCTATCCGGATTGCACGCAGATTCTTCACCAGCTGAGCCATGAGGGAAGCCCAAGAATACTGGAGTGGGTAGCCTATCCCTTCTCCAGCAGATCTTCCCGACCCAGGAATCGAATCAGGGTCTCCTGCATTGCAGGTGGATTCTTTACCAGCTGAGCTATGTTATGTGCTGTAAAAAGTGTTTTCAATTCTGATGGGAGTCTATGGGCAACCTTTTTGTACTGGAGATTTAGAGAATTGCCATTGTATATTGTATTGCTTGGCTTAAATTTTGACTTACAGTTAGGTAGACACGTCCTTAAGGTTTGTTTGTTTTTTTTTAAAGTAGTTCCTTGATTTTCTAAGGTGAATTTGCTCTAGTTCTGGTCATCATTTTTAGTAAAAAGTGATGACAGTCAATTTTGACTATTTTATGTAGGTTCCTCCTCTGTTCTTAACATTTTGAAGGGAAACTTTCAGTGTCATTTTATTTCTTAACAGGAAACAGGGTTAAATTTGAGATGAATCTGAAAGTTGTTTTAATCAGTATCTAATGTCATTATCCGACAGTAAACATCTGTGCTTACTGTACTGAGTTGGCCAAAACGTTCGTTAGGGTTTTCTGGTAACATCTTAGGGAAAAACCTGAAAGGACTTTTTGGTCAACTCAATACTTTTAAGATGAATGCTGCTGCTAAGTAACTTCAGTCGTGTCCGACTCTGTGCAACCACATAGACGGCAGCCCACCAGGCTCCCCCGTCCCTGGCATTCTCCAGGCAAGAACACTGGAGTGGGTTGCCATTTCCTTCTCCAATGCATGAAAGTGAAAAGTGAAAGTGAAGTCGCTCAGTCGTGTCCGACTCTGTGCGACCCTATGGACTGCAGCCCACCAGGCTCCTCCATCCATGGGATTTTCAGGCAAAAGTACTGGAGTGAGGTGCCATTGCCTTCTCTGTTTAAGATGAATACTGCCATTTAAATGATAACAGTGTATTTGGCTGTCCTCCCTTTGGGTCCTTATAATATGGGAGTTTTTTAAGTTGTTGGATTTTTAAGTTGTTTAAGTTGAGGATTGCTCTGATAACAAACATTTTTATCTTTAGGTCTTATAAGTAGACTCCTATTTTTCAGGCTGTCTTAACTTAGGGAAAAAGAGTGTGTCATCTTTAGATGCAGAGAGGGGTGGGGGTGGGGCAGTGTGATTGGACATACTTCTGTAAGTTCTGGGGTATCCAAAGCACTCTTGGCCCATGGGAAATTGCATTGTTAACAAACTCACTGTAAAGAAAAACAGATCGTAATCCAAATCTCTTTCTAAGAACCATCAGGAATCAGAAATGCTGTATTTACCTAATGTAGTTCAATCCCTAGAGTTAGTTGGAATACTAGAATAATAGAGTGAATGCTTCCTCAGTCATGTCTGACTCTGGGATTCCATGGACTTCAGCCCACCAGGCTCCTCTGGGATTTTCCAGGCAAGAATACTGGGGTAGGTTGCCATTTTCTAGAGAATCTTCCCCAGAGGGGTCAAACTTGTGTCCCCTGTCTCCTGCATTGGCAGGCGGTTTCTTTACCACTGAGCCACCTGGGAAGCCCTAGAATAAATAGGTGAGCTATTAAATACACTTCTCCTCAGATATCTCTCTGGTATATTGCTCTTCACATCTCTATGTACTAAAGTAGACAATGAAAAGAACAAATTCCAGTAAGCTTCGCTGTGATCAATGAACAGGTTCCTTTCAGGTTTTTTTAATTAAGATGTATTAACTTCAGAAATGGGCTTTTGCTGTGACAGTCAAAAGTACATATTTTTGATACCACACTAGTCTGGAGGCACCAGACCTGATGAGTTAGCCAACTGCTTTAAAAACACAGTGAGAGCTGTTTTTAAGATTGCTTCAGATGCTTTATGGCCCGATTGTACCTCACATTTTTTCATGAGTGTCACAGGATCACTTTGTAAGGCAAATTCTCCAGCGGAGAATCCATCAAGGTACTTCTTGATGCTTAGTATTAACACTGCATGCCACTGTGCCTGGCAAGCATGGAATGCAAGATACATCCAGAGAAAATCTGAGTCACGTGCTTTTTGTTACCTGAATCAAATGTTAAATAGGCCAAATGGAGTATTTGCTGACCAGAAAGTCATTAGCAATCAATAGCATCTAACTGAAATAGATGATATAAAGACTTAAATTGTTTTCTGAGTGAAATTGTTTATTTTTTATACTCTTAATAGAAGTAATGCTATTGTAAACACACATGCTCCTATTTCTGCCTTCCAAAGTTCATGAGAAGTTCTTTCACACACGTCAGGGTGTGAAGACGTTAACCTGAAAAACGGTTTTGTTAAATTCAATTTAAATGCAATTTCTGAATAAATTTGGGACAAATATTTTATTCGCTTCTGGTTTACAGAGCTTTTAAGGATTCTATATGTAGGCTAATGAGGGGAAACCCAGTCTGATGTTTCTAGCTTCCTTCATATCCTATTACATTTTCCAGACCAGCTTTTTAACCTTTTGTTTAATACAACTTATCCCAAAATTTTATTGATTGGTGAAGATTGGGGGGAAAAGAATCAGTTTCATTGATACTTCATACAAACAAAAAAACCCTTGCCGCTTAAACTACAGCTTACGGAATGGATGGGGTTACTCTTTTTTTTGGATGTCTTTAAATTTTTTATTCTGTATTGGGGTATAGCCAATTAACAATGTTGTGACAGTTTCAGGTGAACAGCAAAGGGACTCAGCCATACATATACAGGTAATGGATGGGTTAGTCTTGACAGAGGTACATCTTAGGGAAGGAATTTAAGGAATAGGAATGTTTCAACTGTAGTCTGGTGAGTTGAATTCAAGTGGCAGAATCCTGGAGCCATCTGCGTCAGCAGAATCATTTTTTCCTAACCTTGTTCCTGACAGGACTATAAGTGAATCATTCCAGCCATGAGAATCTATACCCCACCCCACTCTCTTTGAACACTTGTGGAAAAGGAAACTCTTTACCACAGAAATTCCCATTTTCTTTTGATCACTCTAAATTTGATTTTGTAGTGCTTCTCACATTCCTGGGCTGCTGAATTTTCCCTATTTTCAACTCTTCAGAATTAGAAGAAGGTATGTTTAGAAGAGTGGCTCAGTGGTAAAGAATCCACCTGCCAATGTAGGAGACTCAGGAAATGGGTTCGATCCCTGGGTTGGGCAGGCTCCCCAGAGGAGGAAATGGCAACCCCCTCCAGGATCCCTGCAGGGAAAATCCTACGGACAAGCCTGGTGGGCTACAGCCCGTGGGGTTGCAAAGAGTTGGACATGACTGAGCAGCTGAGCACTGCCCGCCCCCCAAGTTTATTCTGCAAGAAGAGTTGAATAATTGTGAGCATTTTATTTGTTAGCTTTACAGTGTGGAGTGAGTCCATGAGAGTCCTGGCCTCGGGCCAGGGGGTCCCTCTTTAATCTCGTTCCATGGTTTCCTAAGTTATTCTTAAGGACTCACATTGTCTGAGAGCATCACTATGGCTTTTTTTTTTTTTTTTTTAAATACAGGAGCTTCTTTGTTAAACTTTTAAAAACCTTGAAGTTTTGTATACCTTATTTTTCTTGCTGTTTTCTTATTTATTTGCTATCACTGACTTAATTTCTTGGCCACAATTTAGAATAGCATAACTATGTATCAACACAAATACGAGTTCTTTTGATTGGTGGTGCTAATGGACAAATAGTACAACTAGTTTGAGGTGTTTGTTTTCTCAGTTCAAGGTGGCTTAGGGTGGGGTGTAGATGCTTGGATCATAAAGTGTTTTGTGTTCTTGCCACAGTCATGGAGTTTACCCTATAATATTCTGGGAGTCAGGTGTCAGAAAAAAATTTATTCACACTGAATGGTTCGACTAGAAAATGCAAAACATTTTCTTAACGAATGCAAAACAGAAGGGTTAAACTATTTGCGTAGGAGCATACGTTTTCGAGTCAGGTAGTCATGGATTTGAGACCTGGCTCCGTCCTTAATATTTTGACCATAGTGGTTCCCAGTAAATGGAGTATATGTAAAATGTTTAGTACAGTGCCTGGCATGACAAATAAATGCTATTTTATTTGATGACAATCAAATAGATACCTCTGCAGGCCATCGTTTTTTATTCTTAAAGCCATGTGGTCTGCTTTTCCTGCCAAAACACAGTATCCAACAGGTATGGCCTGGGGGCACCATTTGATTTGTTTTCATTGAGGTCATTTTGATTTTAAATCTGAACTGTGTTCTGGTTTCATCTGAGCCGTTGCCTCACTGACCCCAGAATAAATCACTATTCCTTTTCTGCTTTAGTTTTATCCTTTTCAAATTGGTTTAAATGTGCTTGCCTTTTATGAGTCTCCCTTTATGGAAGTTGTCATAAAAACATGATAATGAAAACACAAATGTAAGATAGATTTCATATTTTGCTTATTAATAAAGAGAGAAGTCTCTAGTCAACCATCTTCGTCAATATAGAAAATTATAAAAAATAAAAATCACCAGACTTGTCTGCACTAAGTATTTTAGTGGTATGGGAAATTATAGTGTCTACTTGATAGTCAAAGGTCCGTCTAGTCAAAGCTATGGTTTTTCCAGTAGTCGTATATGGATGTGAGAGTTGGACTAGAAAGAAAGCTGAGCTCCAAAGATTTGATGCCTTTGGTGGTGTTGGAGAAGACTCTTGAGAGTCCCTTGGACTGCAAGGAGATCCAACCAGTCCATCCTAAAGGAAATTAGTCCTGAATATTCACTGGAAGGACTGATGTTGAAGCTGAAACTCCAATACTGTGGCCACTTGATGGGAAGAACTGACTCATTGGAAAAGACCCTGATCCTGGGAAAGATTGAGGGCAGGAGGAGAAGGGGACAACAGAGGATGAGGTGGTTGGACGGCATCACCAACCACGATGGACATGAGTCTGAGCAAGCTTTGGGAGTTGTTGATGGATAGGGAAGCCTTGCATGCTGCAGTCCATGGGGTTGCAGAATCGGACATGACTGAGCTACTGAACTGAACTGATAGTCATATGAACATTTTATCAGGAAAAAAATTGATTCCTAAGGCTGTAGCAGCTGTTTTTGGTTATGATTTAACATTAGGTCAGTTCAGTCAGACTTTTGATACCAAATCACCCTTATCCTTCATGACTTAATTCAGATTATATTGTCGGATGTCTGGCTGGTTGATAGAACATCCTTGCAAAATTTAAATCCATCTTTATCTTTGTTGAAATTTTTTTCTCAAAATGATCGTTTCTATAGTCTTTGGGTATGTTCCACAGGAGTAAATCATTTCCATTGTGTCTGCACACTTTCGTGTATTATAGTATGAGTGGATGTAGTGGTGGCCACTTGAGTTGGTGTTGTTTGGGGATTTTCTTGCTGTGAGCACAAGTGCATACCAACTATGAGTGTGTGCTCAATCATGTCCAACTCTGTGGCCCCATAAACTGTAGCCCTCCAAGCTCCTCTGTCCATGGAGTTTTCCAGGCGAGAAATACTGGAGCAGGTCACCATTTCCTACTCCAGGCAATCTTCCCACCAGGGATTGAACCTGCATCTCTTGTGTCTCCTGCATTGGCAGGCGGATTCTTTACCACTAGCGCCACCTGGGAAGCCCCATACTGACTATCACGGCATAATCAGTTTTATGAAGACTTCTCATTGAAAGAGTGGGATCTCCTAAGATCTCATGTGAGCCTAAGACTTTTTTTTCCCATAACTGCTGCTTTAAAAAAAAAAAAAAAATCCACTCGTAGATACTTAAAGTACCAGGATATGGTTCTAGTGGTAAAGAATCTGCTGCTAATGCAGGAGATCTAAGGGACGCTGGTTTGATTCCTGGGTCGGAAAGATGCCCTGGAGGAGGACATGATAACCCACTCCAGTACTCTTGCCTGGAGAATCCTACAGACAGAGGAGCCTGGTGGGCTACAGTCCACAGGGTTGCAAAGAGAAGGGCATGACTGATGCAACTTAGCATACATGCAGAGTACTAGAATAGATGACAACTTCATTAACTATGTATATGACAGTTGGTTTGTGAATATGTTGAAAAGAGAATAGTGTTATGTAAATACCTGCTTGAGTTTCTTAAATGTTAGTCATGGCAGGCGTGTTTCATTTCTTTACTGATAAATTACTACTAAGTTAAGGAAATACTTCAGCTATGGCATAAGTTTATTTTGGTGTGGTATTCATGTGGTTAGGTTGGAGGAATTAGGAATGGATGGTATAATAGTGAACAATTCCTGTCACAGAACCAAAAATGTACCCTGTAAACCCTAGGAGTCAGATGTCAATGGAAAAAAAAAAAAATCCAACCAAGGTGATCATTAGGTTGGCTGGTTTTGTGCTATGAAGTTAAGCCCTTTCTCTTGCCTTATTCAATGTGGTTTAAGCACAGAAGGCATACTATCATATTTGCTTGTGACACAAACTGGATAGGCTGGAACGATGGCTTACAACCAGAAAGACTTAAGGGAAAGAGACTTTTTGTTGATTGCCAATCTCAAAATAACCACTCTTGATTATTTTTCAGGTACCTCCGTACTCTTACAGCCCATGTCTGTCCTTTAATAACTGCACTCGCCTTCTCCATTCATCTTGGGGAGGGACCAGGAAAATTTTTTGTAATCATCAGCGTATTTCCTTTTATCCTTCCCCTGAACATATTTCTTTACATCTCTGAAAATTCACTTTGATGACATTGTAATCTCAGTTGGATTTTTTTCTTTTTTTTGGCCATGCCACGTGACTTGTGGGATCTTTGTTCTTCAACCAGGAATTGTTTATTCCCTCTCCCCTCAGTTCCCACTGTATACATGTACCCTTCTTTGTTGTTCTATCTTCCAATATAGTTGATATAATATCAGTTTGTTCTTGTTGTTTAGTTGCTAAGTTGTGTCCGACTCTCTTGTGACCCCCGTGGACTGCAACCCACTGGACTTCTTTGTCCATGGGATTTCCCAGGCAACAAATGCTGGAATGGGTTTACATTTCCTTCTCCATGGGATCTTCCTGACCCAGGGATCAAACCTGTGTCTCCTGAGTCTCCTGCATTGGCAGGCAGATTCTTTACCACTGAGCCACCAGGGAAACGCGTTATATTGGTTAGGTC
>NW_011494723.1:323108-330535 GCF_000754665.1 Bison bison bison
TGGTTAGGTCAGTGCAGTTCTTAGCTGACACATGCCTTTCTTTGACCCTTTAATTTTTCTTTGGGAGTCAGTTCTTATTAAGGGTGGTTTTTTTTGTTTGTTTTTTACATAATTATCAGTAATCCAATCTACCATATGTTTAAATCGGGGCTTGCCAATGATGGGGGCTTTACCATAGGGTTATCTGATTGCTCTATTTTGTTCAGAGCTCTCAATGTCTTTTCAGGTTTTTCTTTCTTTCCTGGTCAGAGTCTTCAACCATTTCCCCATGACCTGGCTGCAGGGTAAAAGCCCGGCTCTCAGCCTCCTGTCGTTTGAGTCTCTGTATTCAGTGCACACGTTCCTTTAATCACTTTACTTTCAGGGTAATGGTGTTCTCAAGCATGTTTAGTGCCCTTCTGTCCAGAGGTCCTCTGTTTTACAGTTTCCAGAAAATAAGTTCCATTCATCCCCCTGGGGGCAGGAAGGGAAGTGGCTTGGCTATGTAGAATAGAAGAGGGGAATATAGAGCTTTAACTGCCTTTAAAAAAATAACAGTTTTATTAGGATATAATTCATGTGCCATAAAATGCACTCTTTTAAGTGTGCAGGTCACTGATTTTTAATATATTCACAGAGCTGTGCGAGTACTCTAATGTTTAACCTTAGAATGTTTTCATAACTGTCAGAAGAAACTCGGCACTCAGTAGTGGTCATTCCTGCCTCCCCACTCCCCCCAGCGCCAGGTGACCATTAACCTACTTTCTATCTGTCCACCTCTCTCCTCTCCCCCACCCCTTTTCTTGTCTGTCTTCACCTCTTCACCACATGTCATATAAATGGAATCATGCTCTGTGTGATCTCTTGTGACTGGCTTCTTCTACTCAGTGTGATGTTTTCAAGGTTACTTTCTTCCTTTATGTTACTGTTTATGGACACACCATATTTTGTTTTGTCTTTTCATTAGTTGATATCTGCGGTGTTATAAATTTCGGGTTTTTTTGTTGTTGTTATGACTAAGGCTGCTGTAAACATTCATGTACAAGTTTTTATGTGGCATACGTTTTCATTTTTCTTGGGTGTATACCAAAGAGTGGAACTGCTGTGTCATATGGTAACTCTAGGCTTAACTTTTTGAGAAACTGCCAAACATTTTTCCAAAATGACTACTGCATTGTAACATATACCTAGAGGTGAAATTGTTGGGTCATATGGTAGTTAATATTTTTTTTTTTTTTGTAGTTAATATTTTGATAGACTACCAAGCTTTTCCAAAGTGACTCATCATTTTTCAATCCTATCAGCAATGTATGAGACTTGCTGTTTTTCCACTTTCTTCCAATATTTGTCTGTCTTTTTTATTTTAGCTTTTCTAGTGGTTTATAAAGTAGTATCTTTTTGTGTATTTTGATTTGTATTTCTCTAATGACTAGTGTTGAGCATCTTTTCATATACTCATTGGTCATGTATTCTTTGGACAAATGTCAGTTCAAATCCTTTGTCCATTTCAAAATTGGTTTACTCTTTTTTTTCAGTGTCAACTTGTAAAAGACCCTTATAAATCCTGGTTACTGCCTTCTATGAGATACATGATTTATAAATACTTTCTCCCATACTATGGGTTGTCTTTTCATTTCTTGATGATGTCCTTTGAGACACAAAGTTTTTAATTTTGATGAGATCATATTTACATTTTCTTTGATTGCTTATGGTTTTGTTACCATATCTAAGAAAAAATTTGCCTAGTCCAAGGTCATGAAGATATAATCCTATGTTTTCTGCTGACTTATAGTTTTAGCTTTTAATTTAAGTCAGTGATTCATTTTGAGTTAATTTTTGTGTCTGAAGTAAGGTAGGAGTCAGTGTTCATTGTTTTTCACGTGGATATCCAAAGTTATTCTTTGCTGTCGAACAGTTTTAGCACACTTATTGAAAATCAGTTGACCATAAATGGTCAAAACTTGTTTTGAACTCTCAATTCTATTCCATTTGTATGTCTACTGTCTTACGGGCTTCCCAGGTGGCGCTAGTGGTAAAGGACCTGCCCGCCAATGCGGGAGACATGAGAGACTTGCATGGGGAAGACCCTCTCGGGGGAGGCCATGGCAACCCACTCCAGTGTTCTTGCCTGGAGAATCCCTGTGGACAGAGGAGCCTGGTGGGCTATAGTCCAAAGGGTTGCAAGGAGTCGGACACAACTGAACTATAGTACCACACTGGTTTGATTACTTTGTTAAATTTTGAAATTGTTTAACAACTTCTTAAACAGTCTTTGAACAATTCTTTTTCAGTCTCCTCCATTTACCCCCACTTCTAGAGGTATTTGAGCCTTTCAGTTCAGTTCAGTCGCTCAGTCGTGTCTGACTCTTTGCGACCCCATGAATCACAACACGCCAGGCCTCCCTGTCCATCACCAACTCCCGGAGTTCACTCAGACTCATGTCCATCAAGTCAGTGATGCCATCCAGCCATCTCATCCTCTGTCATCCCCTTCTGCTCCTGCCCCCAATCCCTCCCAGCATCAAGTCTTTTCCAATGAGTCAACTCTTCATATGAGCTGGCCAAAATATTGGAGTTTCAGCTTTATCATCATTCCTTCCAAAGAACACCCAGGACTGATATTTAGAATAGACTGGTTGGATCTCCTTGCAGTCCAAGGGACTCTCAATAGTCTTCTCCAACACCACAGTTTAAAAGCATCAATTCTTCGGCACTCAGCTTTCTTCACAGTCCAACTTTCACATCTATACATGACCACTGGAAAAACCATAACCTTGACTAGACGGACCTTTGTTGGCAAAGTAATGTCTCTGCTTTTGAATATGCTATCTAGGTTGGTCATAACTTTTCTTCCAAGGAGTAAGTGTCTTTTAATTTTATGGCTGCAGTCACCATCTGCAGTGATTGAGATTCAATAATGTTAGCTGAGTTGCTTCTCAGTGTTCTTCATTGATAGCTTAGGATTCAGCTTTCTCACATTTACAAAATCTTTGATCATTTCATCTTCTTTTTAGCTTCCAATTTTTTTGTTGCTATTGTTTCTCCAATTTATGCTATTCTTTTGTGCCTTAAAAAGGAAAGGAAATCCTTTACTGTTGCTTTAGTAGGATTTCAGGAGGGAACAAAAATAGTTAAATCTACACTGTTAATTAGAAAGAGTACTTTAAAATCTGATATAGATGATCTGGACTTATTGCCTACACTTTGGAACCCACATTATCTTTAACTCCTGTAATCTGGGTTTATTTCCTCTCTTGCTAAAACTGCACTCTCTAAAGTCACCAGTGACAGTTTTGATAACCAAATCTAGCAGTTTTTCTCTAGTTCTCATTCCACTTCTCTGTAGTATTTGAAACCACTGACCATAAATTTTATCTCCTTTCTATGTTTCACCTCCTTTAATCTTTTTTACTTGGATGACTTCTCTTTTTCATTCTACCTTTAATTATGAGCATCTTTTGTGGTTTAGTTCCTGGGTTCTCTTGGTTATTTATTTATTATTAACATTTTTAAAATTTGTGGTAGAATGCACATAACATAAAGTTTGTATCTCACCATTCTTAAGCTCAGTGATGTTAAGTACATTCATGTTATTGGGCAACCAATCTCCAGAACTTTTTATCTTATTAAATTGAAACTCTGTGCCCTGTTTTCCCCTCTCCCCAGCCCCTGACAAACTCCGTTTTGCTTGTGAGTTCAGCTACTCTAGATACCTCATGTAAATGGAATCGTATGTATTTGTCTTTTTGTGACTGACATTTCACTTAGCATAAAGTCCTCGAAGTTCATCCGTGTTATCGCATTTGTCAGTATTTCCTTTTTACAGCTGAACAGCATTCCATTGTTTGTATATAGCATGTTTTGTTTACCACTTTGTTCATTGATAGACACTTGTGTTGTTCAGCCTTTGGCTCTTGTGAATAACAATGCTATTAACATGGGTGCAGGGCTTCCCTGGTGGCTCTAATGGTAGAGAATCTGCCTGCAATTCAGGACACCTGGGTTCCATCCCTGGGTCAGGAAGATCCCTTGGAGAAGGAAATGGCGCCCCATTCCAGTATTCTTGCCTGGAGAATTCCATGGACAGAGGAGCCTGGCGGGCTGCAGCCCATGGGGTGACAAGAGTCAGACAAGACTTAGTGACTAAAGTCAACTCAACATGGGTGCAAAAATATCTCTTTGAGTCCCTGCTTTCAATTCTTTTGCACACACACACACACACACACACACACACACACACAGGCTTTCCTGGTGGCTCAGATGGTAAAGAATCTGCCTGCAATGAAGGAGACCCAATTTCAATCCCTGGATGGGGAAGACCCCTGGAGAAAGGAATGGCAACCCACTCCAGAATTCTTGTCTGGAGAATTTAATGGACAGAGGAACCTGGTGGGCTACAATCCATGGAGTTGCAAACAGTTGGACATGACTGAGTGACTAATGTATGCTGCTGCTAAGTCGCTTCAGTCATGTCCAACTCTGTGCGACCCCATTGACGGCAGCGCATCAGGCTCCGCCGTCCCTGGGATTCTCCAGACTAATGTTTATATATGTGTATATACACATACCCAGAAATAGGATTGCTAAATCATACCATAATTATTTTACTTTTTTGAGGAATCTTTTTACTATTTTCTCAGAGGCTGTACCAGTTTATATTTCCCGCAATAGTTCAAAAGGATTCCAGTCTCTCTAGAGAGGATTTTTCTCTATATATTCTTTTATTTGGATAGTCCGTGTCCTGCGCCAGCTAACATCACTGAATTACTCTCAGATTTCTATCCCTAGCTCTAATCTACTTCCCAAATTCCAGTCTAACATTTATAATTGCACGCTATTTAAAGTTCCTTGATAGTACTGCAGTCAACTCAAATTCACTCTTTTTTTCCCAAAACTTTTTTCCCCTCTTTTTTTCCCAAAACTTATTCCTTCTTTGGAAATAGCGAAGACACCACCATTTACAGTCATGCAAGCTTGAGAGTTTAGTCTTTTTCCTATTTTGGACTTCACCTTCTATTTTAGAAGCAATATTCAGGCCCTCACCCCGCCCCTGCTGGCCCGGAGACCCACCCCGTTGACTCTTGCTCCCCACGGCCCCTCCCCTCACCTCTCCCCTCCCCTCCCCTCCCTCCACCAAGCCCTCATCCCCTCCCCAACCCTCCCCTCCCCTCCCCCCACCGCCCCCTCCGCCCCTTTCTGCTGCCACCCGGAGCTGCAGGATGGCTAGGCTGCCGCAGGACCGTTCGAATCGTGCACTGCTGGCAGGGGTCCGGGGCAGAGGCTGAGCCCCTTGACCACTTCCGGTGTCCTGTGTGCCTAGAAGCCAGTTTAGGTGCCGAGTGGCCACGTCCTTTGGTTTGTATGCTGCAGGAATGTCTGAAACCGAAGATGTGTGGGGTGTGTCGCACCACCTGACCCTGGAGCTCCAGCGGCCCATTGACAGCCCAGAGACTTCTCACCATGCTGCCCTAGCAGTTTCTTCCCATCCAAGATCCAGGCACATGTGGCCTCTTGTCTGAATGTGGATTTCTGGTCAGTGGCTGAGGTTAGAAATGGCAGGGAGCTTTGGGCCTGTGCGCTGCGGCTGTGGGTCTCTCCCTACTTGCCTATGAGAGCTGCAGCTGCCCCAAACCCAACAAAGACAGGGCCTTTGGGGGCAAAGTCGTCTTCTCCAGTGTGCTGTTGCTTGGTGGCTTTAGTGGTAAAGAACTCGCCTGTCAATGCAGGAGACGTAGGTTTGATCCCTGGGTCCGGAGGACCCCTGTTGAAGGGCATGGCAAGGACACTGCAGTGTTCTTGCCTGGGAAACCCCATGGACAGAGGAGCCTGCAGGGCTGCAGTCCATAGAGTTGCCAAAGAGTCAAATAACGACTTAGCAATTAAACAGCAGCAACAGTCCTGGCATTCAGATTTACAAATCATCAGTCCTTCATTCTGTTTTTCAAGTTTAATATTTGTCTTTCAAAAACTTACCTTCTCTGGGCTTTGCTTTTCCTACCTCTCTGAAATTTTTCCTTTCTTATTTTCCTTTTTATGTTCCTGGTTTTGTTTTGTTTTAAATTGCTTTTAAATTTGATGTTCCCAGGGTTTTCTGTTCTTGACTCTCTTTTCAAACAACGTATACTTTGTGAGTGAAGCTGTATTACACCTTTTCAGCACTTGACAATAGCCAAATCTCTATATCCAGCTTAGGTCTCTTTTCATATTTTAAACCCATATACTCAAATGCTTATCGGACAGTTTCACTTGGTCATTCACATGCGATATATATAAGATCTAACTTTTAAGAGTTTCTTTTTTTTTCTTAATTTGCAATTATTTATGTGTGGTCTAGCTCAATGAATGAGACTGTAATTTACTCAGTCCACCCAGTCAGAAAGAAACTTGAGAGTTATTCTGGAAGATTTTTATCTGCTCCCACATCCAAGTAGACATGTTGTCCTGTGTATTTTGCTCCTTAACATCTCTTGTTCTTTTCATTGCATACTCCCTCTCCTGGTTGGACTATTTCAGGTCCTAAGTGATTTTGCCTTTAGTCTTGAGGTCCTCCTCCAAGCTGCTACTTTTCTGAAATACCAAGATGGTTACACTGTTGCCTTGCCTAATGCCCTTCCAAGTGATCTCTTTCCCCTACAGGATAAGGTGATAAAGTGAAAAGCCCACTGAACGCCATTCAAGATTTATCAGGATTTGGAGCCCGTTTTCCCCTTCGGCCTTATCCTTCATGGCACCTTTGCCCCGGACCCACACTCCATTCTTGTTGAGCAACATCATTTGTTGATATATTTCTTATATTGTTCTCTCTACATGGAATCCTCTCCTCTCTATCTTCTATTCCATTCCAGTTAATAAACACAAACTCACTTTTAATTATTCAACCTCTAGAAAGGCCCACTTAACTCCCCTAAGCTAACACTGAGCACTCTGTCCCTTGTGCTTTTACTGTCTTCTGTAGAGAATTCAGCGTGTTTTGTTTCACTTATTTATTTGCACGTATGTCTCTTTCAGCTAGTCTGTGCCTTGCTTGAGAGTAGCAGTGTATCTCTTTTGTCTTTGCATCTCCAGGACTCAGTTTCAGTGCCTAACAGAGTGAAGTGAAGTCACTCAGTCCTGTCCAACTCTTTGCAGCCCCATGGACTGTAGCCTACTAGGATCCTCCATCCAAGGGATTTTCCAGGCAAGAATACTGGAGTGGGTTGCCATTTCCTTCTCCAGGAGATCTTCCTGACCCAGGGATTGAACCTGGGTCTCCCACATTGTAGGCAGATGCTTTACCGTTTGAGCCACTAGGGAAGTCCTAACAGAGTGAGTCCTTAACAAATCTTTGTTGAATTACACATTTTCCCAAATCCTCTTTTAGATGAAATAATCTATGTATGTTTTCTTGAGCTTACTTTTGTTTCTTTGTTTGGAATACTCGAAGGTATAATGTAATAGTTGAGACCATG
>NW_011494723.1:330715-336876 GCF_000754665.1 Bison bison bison
CCCACCTCCCAGAATATTGGAAATAAAAGCAAAAATAAACAAATGGGACCTAATTAAACTTAAAAGCTTCTGCACATCAAAGGAAACTATTAGCAAGGTGAAAAGACAGCCTTCAGAATGGGAGAAAATAATAGCAAATGAACCAACCGACAAACAACTAATCTCAAAAATATATAAGCAACTCCTACAGCTCAACTCCAGAAAAATAAACGACCCAATCAAAAAATGGGCCAAAGATCTAAATAGACATTTCTCCAAAGAAGACATACAGATGGCTAACAAACACTTGAAAAGATGCTATGTATGTTTTCTTGAGCTTACTTTTGTTTCTTTGTTTGGAATACTCGAAGGTATAATGTAATAGTTGAGACCATGGATTTTGGAGCCAAACTGCCTGAATTTAAATCCTGCCTCAGCCACCTTTTAATTATGTAAACCTTTGGCGTGTGTGTGTGCTAAGTCACTTCAGCCGTGTCCGACTCTTTGCGACCCTGTGGACTGCAGCCCGCCAGGTTCCCCTGTCCACTGGATTCTCTAGGCAACAGTACTGGAGTGGGTTGTCATGCTCTCCCTCAGGGGATCTTCCTGACCCAGGGATTGAACCCACGTCTCCTGCAGCTCATTCATTGCAGGCAGATTCTTTACTGCTGAGCCACGAGGGAAAACCAAACCTTTGGCAAGTTACCTAAATTCTTTGTGCCTCAGTTTCTCCATATATAAAATGGAAATAATGGTTACTGCATTGTAAATGTTGTGATGATGAATCACGTTTTATCTTAAAAAGTGTTTAGGAATTGGCAAATACTAAGTACTCAGTGACATTAACTATTATTATTGTTGTTTTTGTTATTATTACTTCTATCAGTATATTTAAACTTCACTTTCCTATTAGGTTATCAGAGCTGATTTTTAGAGTAAATTCAAGCCATTAATATTTCAAAAATTAGATCAAATAATAATTATGACCCCTCAAGACTCCAGAAACAATTGTCAATAAAATCCAGTTAATTTTTGCTCATCCATTCCTGTTTAGAAAAATTTTCATTTTGTTTTCTGTATAGACAAGCAGTGCCAGTCCTTGGTTAGTTTTGCAGTCAAACGTTGTCCATTAAAAAAAAATTTTATTTTTTATTGAAGGATAATTGCTTTACAGAATTTTGCTGTTTTCTGTCAAACCTCAACATGAATCAGCCATAGGTATACGTATATCCCCTCCCTGTTGAACCTCCCTCCCATCTCCTTCCCCATCTCACCCCTCTAGGTTGATACAGAGCCCCTGTTTGAGTTTCCTGAGCGATACAGCAAATTCCTGTTAGCTATCCATTTTACATAAGGTAATGTAAGTTTCCATGTTACTCTTTCCATACATCTCACCCTCTCCTCCCCTTTCCCCATGTTCATAAAACTGTTCTCTATGTCTGTTTCTCCATAAACACGTCGATTTGATCAAGAGTCTTCAATACTTCAGGAGGCTATTAATATTTTCCTTGGTAACTTTATGATTTACTGAAGTTTGAATAGTAAGTTATCACTTGATCTATGCATTTCAAATTGTTGGACTTGTTCTAGTTTGAAGTCATCAAAGGAATGATTATATGGACATTTCATATCCTTTTCATTCCTACGTAGTGAGGAAGATTCTAGGGTTAGTGTCTCAACTCTGCATGTATGTGGCTAAATCACAGCCTCGCATTTCCTTTACAATTGCCTAAACATCACTGCATAGTGGTATCACACGACTGGGGAGCAGTGCATTTTATGAACGCCATCACACACACAATTCCACTCACACAGTCATAACACATCAGATCAGAAAAAAATTATTAACATAAAGTAAAATGGCTTAGGGACTCTGCAATACTGATCTTTCTCGAATTATTTTACTTTTTTTTTGAAAACATTGAATTCATTACCTTAAGGGTGAGGCTAACTTGCCAGTAGCAGGTTTGAGAGATGAGAGCTAAGGTCAGGGGAGAGATGTTTTCTTTTACAAATAACACTCCGTTATGTATTGTTCTCTGCCACCCACGCCCAAGCAGCTACTCGACCTATGAAACAAACAAATAGCAGGGGAACACAGATAACCCCAGACTTCAGGTTTGTAATCTGACTGTGGCCATCGGCAGCCAGAAATGAGTTTCTTTCTAATCAGCTTTCCATCAGTCCCCAGTCACTCATATAAAGGGGCCTGGAAGGGGAAGATTCGCATTGCGTTTTCTTCAGCACCACGGTTCTGGTCAGCGCCCCGAGAGGTCCGCTGCCTGCCAGCTCCTCTCACCTCACTGTGGCTGCTGCCCCCCTAGTCCCGCTGCTGCAGAGGAAGCAAATTACATCGGGACCCATGCAGCCAGCAATGATGATGTTTTCCAGTAAATACTGGGCAAGGAGAGGGCTTTCCCTGGATTCAGCAGTGCCCGAAGAGCATCAGCTGCTCACCAGCTTAACAGTGAGTACTGAGTAGCTGGCACTCCCTAGAGGAGTGTTTCCAGGCTTGGGATAGTCCTATCCTTGCCACTGGGACACCTACTCTAAACACACACCCTTAATTCCTTCCTCTATCATCTGTCTAACCTGCCTTCCTCCTGCCTCTCTCCACCCTTCCTTCTCTCTCCATAAAGTAAAGCAGGTGTCCTGATCTCTACAGGGCAAAACTTTCTTTCCTCAAAGTTTTTGAGTTGAAAGTAAAGAAGTTCTCAAACATTAAGAATGAGAAGTTCTATGAAACAATGTCTTATATCAACAACCAAAATAAGTGTGCAGAATTTTTTAAAGGACCGTTTATTATGAGTTGGAACAGGGAGAAGAAATTAAATGGATTTTTATGGTTCCTGCAAGATTATTGTGTCTTCTGTAGCCTCTTCCATATATAAAACCTGGTCTTTAAACACAAAGTAATATTTTCTGGTTTTGTCTATAGGTGCTGTTTATTGGAATAAGAGAAAGATCAGATTCCTTTCAAAAGTTTTCCTGTGTTCCTCATTACTCCATTATTTTTCAGTTTAATTGATGGGGTAATGAAAGCAATATACCACTTGTTTCAATATTTAAGGCAGTTTTATTAAAAAAACAGTAACAGAATGAAAAAGTAACATTTTGCAGGATTTAGATCATGATATGGGGTAATAATCATAGGATTTAATAAAGAAGACAGTGAATGAAAAATGTATTCAGATTTCTAATTATTAAAACTATTAAATGATATTTCATTACCATATTACCAGAGTTAATCAACCAATTACAATTCAGTGTGTATCATAGGAAAATCTGTTTTAGTATTGTAGCTCTGACTATGTGCCAGAGGGTTGTACTGTCCTAGTATATTATTACTCCTAAAAATGTTGAAAAGTAATCAGGACAAGTTTTGAAGAACTGTTTAAATCAATTTGCAAAAATGAGTCTAAAACATAAATAAGTTTTCTAACATTTAAATGTTAGAAATGAATATTTGAATGAGATATTACAATGAAGAATTCTGAAGCCATAGTGACCTTCTGGGAGGAAAACTCAGAGTTATGGTTAATGTATAATAACCCTTTCATATAGAAAATACTACTTAAAATATATGAGATCTGTGGCAGATGTTGAGAGCACTACAACATTTGAGTTTTTAATGATGGAACATACTGTCAAATGCCAATGCCTGCATAAACTTCTTTTGTCCCTCAAGTCATAAATTATAAAATATTTATTTCTGTGATATATAAATCTAGTGAGTGAGGCAATGGTAACATGTGAAAATAAAGCCAATAGAGAAATCAGAGGAAGAAAATAACAAAGAACTGTTCTCTGGGTTCCATATCAAATGTGCGTTTCTCAGTTTCATGAGCAAGTAATAGATTGGTATGACTGCACTCTGTCACTGTCTGTCAGGGAGAAAGTTCTATTTGCCCAGGTCTTCATCTATGTATAAAGAACATGGAAAGGTACACTCCAGTTTGCATTCTGCTGAATAAGTTTCCAGCTTTATAATTGTGTATTTCTGACAATGTGATCCAAGTTTCTGGAATCTGTCGTTTTTGTCTTTAGCCAGTAGGACTAGTACTCATTACCTAGTTGTGTATTATTATGGTATCTTGGTTGGCCAATGAAGTGCTAATATTTTTCGATTTCTCAGATTCTGCTCTTGGCTCCTAATGATGAGCTAGCCTCTTTGTTTCTTGCTTTCTTTTTACTCTCCTCTTCCTTCCTGCCTTCCTTTCTGTCTCTCTCCCTCCCTCCCCTCCTTCATCTTTCTTTCTTTTCTTCAGTTTTTTCATGCAGCTGAATTTTTATGGCCACTTTTCAGATATCATCTGCTGACACAGGTGGTCTTCACTGAATACACTCCCATGTGCTGAACTTCTGCAGATAGACTCACATTGACCATGTGGATCTACTTGCAGAATGTAAGGTGATCAATTTCAGTGTATGTTCTGACATATTTCAGCACAAAATTAATATTTTGTTTTTAAGATTAATTGAAAAAATTATTGTGAAAAATATGTTTAGTAATTAATATAGCTTAATTCTATGTTTAGTAATTAATATAGCTTTGATATAATTCAACTAGGCTAACAGACCAAACTTCATGCTATAAAATCTGTTAGAAAGAAAGGAGTTATTCGGACGAGAGACTTTTTTTTTCCTTTTTATTATTTTTTATTTTATTTTATTTTATTTTTTAACTTTACAATATTGTATTGGTTTTGCCATATATCAACATGAATCCGCCACAGGTATACATGTGTTCCCCATCCTGAACCCTCCTCCCTCCTCCCTCCCCATACCATCCCTCTGGGTGCACCAGCCCCAAGCATCCAGTATAGTGCATGGAACCTGGACTGGCGACTCGTTTCATATATGATATTATACATGTTTCAGTGCCATTCTCCCAAATCATCCCACCCTGTCTCTCTCCCACAGAGGCCAAAAGACTGTTCTATACATCAGTGTCTCTTTTGCTGTCTCATATACAGGGTTATTGTTACCATCTTTCTAAATTCCATATATATGCATTACTATACTGTATTGGTGTTTTTCTTTCTGGCTTACTTCATTCTGTATAATAGGCTCCAATTTCATCCACTTCATTAGAACTGCTTCAAATGTATTCTTTTTAATGGCTGAGTAGACAAGAGACTTTATGATGGTCAGATTTTTGTTGCTATTAAAATGAAGCAAATATGATTTCCCTTTAATTTCAACCATTGGATGATATCTTTGAGCATTGCAAAATAGTGCCCATGAATAAATTAGACCAGTACTTATGATCGATAGTTATAAGTGGCTTGGCAACTTCTCCTTGAGTTTGTATGCTTGCTAAGGGTTCCAGCATATGAATGGAATATCTGAAAAAGAATCTGGTTACAGAGAACTCTGGAATCCTAACTAATACTTTTGTGTGTGTTTCTCCCTTCTTGAAGCTAAATAAAACTAACTCTGGCAAAAATGATGATAAAAAAGGCAACAAGGGAAGCAGCAAAAATGACACTGCTACCGAGAGTGGCAAGACGGCAGTTGTGTTCTCCTTGAAAAATGAAGTTGGTGGATTGGTCAAGGCACTGAAACTCTTCCAGGTGAATGTAAAACATCATTATCCAACTTTAAAAGTGTCTGTGTGCTGGTTTACAAACCTGTCATCTCTTATGAAGTATCACTGAATCCATTTCTAGATAATGTGTTGAAACGTTCAAAGAGACCAAACTTCATGAAGCTCTATAAGAGGGGTTGGTCTGTCAAACAATAAAATAAACATTCATGGAAATAATGGTTTATTAACTCACAGTCAGCCGATTAGTAATTCTGCATACTGTTGTCAGGTGAGGAAGTCGGTACTTTAAAAGTGTGAGCCTCACTTCTGGAAAGGCAAAGACAAAAGAAGCCAAAGAAGGTATCTTTAAATATTAAGAGCTTGCAGCCTGATTCAGTTTGTTCACATTTGAATCACACATATGTCCTAGAGCACATTGATGGCATAAAATGTGATATGTTAGTATTCAGTTCAGTTCAGTTCAGTTGCTCAGTCGTGTCCGACTCTTTGCGACCCCATGAATCATAACACGCCAGGCCTCCCTGTCCATCACCAACTCCCAGAGTTCACTCAGACTCACATCCATCGAGTCAGTGATGCCATCCAGCCATCTCATCCTCTGTCATCCCCTTCTCCTCCTGCCCCAATCCCT
>NW_011494723.1:337012-357384 GCF_000754665.1 Bison bison bison
CAGTTCAAAAGCATCAATTCTTTGGCACTCAGCTTTCTTCACAGTCCAACTTTCACATCCATACATGACCACAGGAAAAACCATAGCCTTGACTAGACGGACCTTTGTTGGCAAAGTAATGTCTCTGCTTTTCAATACACTATCTAGGTTGGTCATAACTTTCCTTCCAAGGAGTAAGCGTCTTTTAATTTCATGGCTGCAGTCACCATCTGCAGTGATTTTGGAGCCCAGATAAATAAAGTCTGACACTGTTTCCACTGTTTCCCCATCTATTTCCCGTGAAGTGATGGGACCAGATGCCATGATCTTCATTTTCTGAATGTTGAGCTTTAAGCCAACTTTTTCACTCTCCACTTTCACTTTCATCAAGAGGCTTTTGAGTTCCTCTTCACTTTCTGCCATAAGGGTGGTGTCATCTGTTTATCTGAGGTTATTGATATTTCTCCTGGCCATCTTGATTCCAGCTTGTGCTTCTTCCAGCCCAGCGTTTCTCATGATGTACTCTGCATAGAAGTTAAATAAGCAAGGTATAAGCACTTGTTATTCCCCTAAGCCTCACTGTTTCAAGAACCTAACATGTCTTTTGTAAAGATGAGTCATTCTCCTTATATAGGACCTAGGACTGTGTGTGTGCTAAGTCGCCTCAGTTGTGTCCAACTCTTTGCAACCCTATGGACTGTAGCCCACCAGGCTCCTCTGTCCATGGGATTCTCCATGCAAGAATACTGGAGTCGGTTGCTATGCCCTTCTCCAGGGGAATCCTCCCAACCCAGGGATTGAACACACTTCTCTTACATCTCCTGCATTGGCAGGCAGATTCTTTACCACTAGCGCCACCTGGGAAGCCTGGAAGCTCCGGCTAGCTTTCTCTTGTAGAAACACAGTCATCCAAGTGGGTGGGTTGAAACCTCAAGAAAGATTGTGGTTGAGGGGAAGGTTATAAAAAGCCAGAAAAACTCTTGACTTCTTGCCTGGGTACACCTGATGGCTTCCCTCTCCTTCAGGACATGCCTCTTTTACCAGTGGGTTTTGTTTGGGGGCACTGGCCATAGTTAGAGCTATAACGGGGGCTAGCACCATTTGGTGCCTTGGGCTGCTGGCGCCATGGAGAGACTGAATTGCGGGCAGAGGTTTCAGACCTGTGTTCTCTTGGCTCAGCTAATCCCTAGCTGCTTCCTAGATTCAGTAGCTTCATTTGTAAAATAGCAGTAATAATTCCTACCTAACAAGGTTGTTGTGCTGAAATAACAGGAGTGTAAGTGCTTTGTAAAGTGTGCAGACATTAGGCATTATTGTGATGCCTCTTTGATGACCATAGAGGGGAAATTAGCAGCCTGATTTGGAAAATATTTCCTTGTTCTCTTCTGACCTTGAAGAAGGGATCAGGTACAATAAACAGTGGTAATGGAAGTTTGGGGAAATATTTTACACATAATGATATCGTCCAGTGCTGTCTCCATACAGTGCCCAATGGCAGGCCAATTCAATTCCAAGCTGGGTGCAGTGGAAAAACCCTAGGAGACACAGTCGTCAGCTCTGGGTTTTCACTTGGCCATCAGCTGGTGCTGGGGTCTTAGTTACATCACTTAACCCATCTGCACCCCAGTTTTCTTGTCTAAAAATATCCACTCTGCTTCAACCAAAGTCCACGCAGTGACCCAGTTGTGTGAAGACGCTTAAACTTTGAACCTCATGTTAATCTTACCTTTATTACCTCCCAATTTAGAAAATATGGCATTATTGCAAAACTTATTAAAAACATAAGTAGAGCAATTAGTGGCCTGGTCACAGGATGAGTTTCTTTATACAGAGAAGGATGCTGTGATTTCATCCTGGTCTGGCACTGGAAATTGCCTATCCTGCTGCTGTGCTGAAAGGTCTGAGGCCTCCCAGACTGTACTAGGAGTTATGCTGATAATCAGAGGCTAGTGGACTATTGGGGAGGTATCTGCTTGTCTGGGGGTGGTTAGGATGGAGAGAACTTAGTCTTCAGTTAACTGAGGACAAAGAAACACTAAATCACTGGGGAAGTTTAAACCGGAGACTTAAGTGTGAAATTGCGGCCCTGCTTTGAACATCTTATTGTAAGGAGCTTTTACTCATGAAATTCATCATGATAGTTGGCAGCAACACATTCTTGGATGAAGTTAGTTAGCCTGGAGGTTGCTGAAAGAGAATAGTTCCTAAGTGGTTCCGTTAGGGAGTCTTCTTTTATCTTCTTGCCTACAGAGATCCTTCCTTAGCTACTTTTCTTGCTTCCTTCCCCCACCCCACCCCCCTAAATTGTGGGCCACTCTTCGGTCAGTGTTTCCCAAATTTCAGTCATTTTCATGTCACCTTCCCCGTTTCTGCCTTATTTGCCTGCTGTTCATACTATTAATTATTTCTTCTACAATTATCTTAAGTTTTATTTCAGAAGGAAATGTTTTATTACTATAAAATCAAGAGTTTGAGTTATAAGTTTTTTGGGAAAATAAATATAAAAAAATCAATCAATCTGACAATATGATATATAACAGAATGATAAACTAATTTTTCCCCCCAAATAAGCATGCACACCACCATTGGGATGTGGACTCCTCTAGAAAATGATAATCTTCATAATTATTATACATTTTATGGGGCCCTCTTGTTGAAAAAGAGACAGGAAAACCTATGCACAGTTACTGTTCTTATTCATAGAGACAATGGCTGGAAAACATTTCCATGTTTTAGTCAACCAAACAGGGAGATAATTGTCTTTTCCTCTTTTGTGGGCACTTGGCACCTTTCTGCTTACATGTTAAACAAGGACAGTCCATGGCATGTCTTTTGTTGTGCCCTGAAGGTGATTTAGATATGTTGTTTATACTTTCACAGGAAAAGCATGTCAACATGATTCATATTGAGTCCCGGAAATCCCGGCGGCGAAGTTCGGAAGTTGAAATCTTTGTGGACTGTGAGTGTGGCAAAACGGAATTCAATGAGCTCATTCAGTCACTGAAATTTCAAACCACGATCGTGACGCTGAATCCGCCTGAGAACATTTGGACGGAGGAAGAAGGCAAGGCCAGTTTTTGTCTGTTGGGTGATTTTGCAAGCTGACATGTGTTGCAAAGGGGAAAGCTAATATTTTTGAACCTGCACTGTGTTTCCAACAGAGTTGGAGGACGTGCCCTGGTTTCCCCGGAAGATCTCGGAGTTAGACAGGTGTTCTCATCGAGTTCTCATGTATGGTTCGGAGCTGGATGCCGACCACCCAGTAAGTGCCCAGTCAAATCCATCCTGCATGTGCTCTTCCAGCATATGGCAGTGCCATGATGCTTTATCATAGAGCAGTTTATTATTTATTCCCTGTAACTGAGAGCAGGCTCTTAAATGATAAAGCTTCTCTATACGTATTCGTTGGCTGGAAGCAGGTTAGAAGGATGGTAGTTCCACCTTGCTTTTATTTTTAAAGGGGTTGGATAAAAGAGGAGGAGAGTATAAACCTTGGAGAGCATTTCTGTAGAATTAGACAGCCTGAAATATACTTGCAGATGGTGGCCCTGGGAAGAAAGGAGGAAGTGAACTTGGTCGCCTCTTTGGGAAACTAGGGAGGACTTGGTGTTATGGGGCTCAGTGAGAGAGTAAAATTCTCCTTGTTATTTTCCTTGACGGGAAGTAGTTAGGAGCAGAGCAATGTGGTGGACTTCAGTCTCAATGGAAAGGCAGAGGGTGATAGAATCACACCATAATGGAAGACGCATCTCTCCTTCCTGAATCTATTTACCGCCATCTCAGCTCTACAGCTGTAAAAATGACCACCTTTAAAGAAATATGATATGTAGTAAGCATTTCCCATTATTCCCTCTCTTCCCCTTAACATCAGTTTTTATTTAACGCAAGAGGCCTGAAACTTCTTTATGGTCAGAATGAAGTACAGTTAGTAGCCTGGGAGAAGCAAGCAATATACTCCTTCGTTACAAAGAATTTTCCCCCAGTGCCCTGTGTCTAAAAGTGGTGGGTTAAAGGGTGAAACCCGAGCAGATTGGTCATGCTTATAGGAGCCTTTTGTGGACTGAGGGTAATGGTTTTCAGATATCCATTTTATTTAAATGGAGGAAGTCTGGAAATCTGACAGACTGCACAGTGGTTCTCTAAGTGTGGTCCTGGGACCAGCTGCCTCGGTATCACCTGGGAGCTTGTCTCACTAAGCCCACACGCAAGTGTGAGAACCACTGCTAAACCAGGACAACTTCAGCAAGAGAGAGCTTTTCAGTCAAACCAGTCTTTTGGCATAAAATACAAACTCAAACCAATTCGTAGCATGCCATTTAGTGGTCAGACAAGCCTAATTCAATTCCATGATTCAAAAAACTGAGTTCGCTCAGACACATTGTTACATTTGCCAGTATAGCTTAAAAATTCAGAATAATTCTCAGTAGTTCACATGAAAGGCTCCTGAACTTTAGAGAAATACTCAAAAGTATCTTTAATAATCATCCATTTGTTTATCTTCCCCTTCTCCACCTCAGAGGCGTCAGAATTAGCACAGAAGCCTGATTTAAGATCTTAGCAGTAACAGGACGGCTCAGACACCAGCTGTTAATTTGCAGGATGACCTTGGGCAAGTCCCTCTACTTCTGCAACTCAAATTCTTTACATAAAAAGCGGACATAAAATGCTTATTGAGCTCAAAGGGGTGTTTGAAAGGCCTAGTTAATAAAACAACTGGAAAGCATTTTGGCAAGAGTAAATGCTTAATTCTGGGAAAGAAATGCTGTAGTAAATCATGCAGATCAATGCCTGGACAGTAAAGGGTTTTTTTTGCTAACCTCTCATTTCCAAATGCTCCCCTTAGTCTAGTTTGGAAATTTCTCAAGCTAGAGAAAGGGGGTCAGAACAACCACAGGAACCACTGACCTTGCTGTGAAAAAATATATTCTAATACCCAGCATAAATTGTTATATGCTTAATTTTGTTCCATCATTCCTAATTGCTCCCGTCTTATGATACCTTCTCTTATTTTCTATGCAGCCACTTGAGATAATTGCAGGTACTTAGCAATCTCCTACCTGACTCATCATTTTTTACCACATATATTTCTTTTACATAAGCACACCAAATTTTCATTATGCAAAGTTTAATATTGCTAAGTTGGTGTTTTTAAAATTATTATTTGATGAAGATACATAAAAGTTTCTAAGGAATTTTTGTGCCTGGGAATAATTTCAGTCCCAAGGCAGGGATTATTATGTTAGGATCACGTTCTTGTGCTGAGATGGCTCACAAGGGGCTTGGAATATGAGTCATGCTGCTGAGGTTCTCAAGAAAGGGTTAAATATGTAGGTGAGTCCATCTCAAACATTAAAGGACATACAAATCACGTAGATCTTTTCAAAATGCAGGTGGAGGTCCTGAGATTCTGCCTTTCTAGGGAGCTCCCAGTTGAGGAGTACATTGGAGGTCTGGGGACCACCCTTTGAATAGCAATGGCACCCCACTCCAGTACTCTTGCCTGGAAAACCCCATGGATGGAGGAACCTGGTGGGCTGCAGTCCATGGGGTCGCTAAGTTGGACATGACTGAGCGACTTCACTTTCACTTTTCACTTTCATGCATTGGAAAAGGAAATGGCAACCCACTCCAGTGTTCTTGCCTGGAGAATCCCAGGGACGGGAAGCCTGGTGGGCTGCCGTCTATGGGGTCGCACAGAGTCGGACACGACTGAAGCGACTTAGCAGCAGCAGCAGACTGCGAGGGTCTTTCAAAGTGGGATTCAAGGTTCCCTACATAAGGCTCTCATTAAACATGCAGTACCTGAGGGGCTCATCTGAAGCCTACTGAATCAGATCTTCCAGGGATGAACCCTGGAATCTGCCTTTAAATGGATTTACCAGAGAGTCCAATGAGCTCTAAAGTTTGAGAACTTGTGCCCTAACTCGGTGATTCTCGGCCCTAGCTTTCCATTTAGATAATCTCTGGGAAATTAGAAAAATATACTAATGCCAGCATCTCATCTCAGTGTGCTTACATCAAAACCTCTGGGAGTGTGTCCAGGTTTGGAGTATTATTTAAGCCTTGGCAAATGATTCCAGTGTTCTGCCAGGGTTGACCGATTTGGGATAGCTATGCTTGCCAGTGTACATTCAGCTGAGCACTTTTGGGTGCTGGTTGGGTCTTAAGTTCCCCTTGATTTAAATTGAGAGAGGAAGGGTCATGTCTAGCAGATACTCTCTAAGTGCTTGTGCTGCCAGATTTAGCAAATATAAGTATAGGATGCCCAGTTACATTTTCATTTCACATAAACAATAACATTTTTTTAGTATAAGTAATGTCCCAAATACTGCCTGAGTGTCTTATATTTTATCTGGTAACCTTATCCCTGGCATCAATTTACAATGGATGGCCAAGGAATTCTGTGTCTCTGTAATCGCTAGTGTAGCTAGCATCTCTGTTCTAGTTTGCCAGTCTGTGCACGTTTCAGTGCTGAAATTTCTGGTTCGCCCATAACACTTGTGTAATTACCACCATGCTAGGCTGATGAGCCATGATGAGTAAATCACTCTCTTGTGTGCCTGGAAAAGGTGCAGGTGTTTGCCAAGGAGATAGTCAAGATTCTTTGGGAAGCCCAGCAGATTACGGTGCTGTTACCATGGTGTCTGGTTTGGCAGGAATCAGGGAACAGATGCTCAGATTTTCACATAACTCTTTTCCTTTCGTCGCGGCCTGCTTTCTCTTTGAGTGTTAAGGGTGCTTGGAATTCTTCAGTTTTACCATCCCAGGTTCCTGGGTGTGACTAGTGAGTGTTTAAATCCGCACTTTCTAGCACTTTCTACCTCTGTGGCATAAGACCTTTTTCTTAGGTCGCAGACCCATTTGTAAAGGTGGTCACAAATTTTGTAACTGTAATCACAGATTTTGTATATAGACATTGAAGGCTCTGTCAGCCTGCTTTTGAACTCCAGTTTAAAGACCCCCAATTCATAGCGAAAAAGAGAGTGCTAGCCTTGAGGGTGGGTGCACTTCCCTTCTGCAGGGCCTTCGGGTGACCTCAGGGCACTCACTGTCTCCCTCTGTTGCTGACCTTTTGTCATTGCTGAGAGAAAGGCTCTTGGCAGTGGACATTCTTTGTTTCTGTTCGGCATTCAGTCCTGTGAAGATTTCTGACCTCAAAGCCAGTTCTCCTTCAGCCGGAAGAGAGAGCAAAATGAGCTAAGTTTCCCCTTAAACGTGTCTGAGTGGATGCTGACTGGGCAGAGGCGGCTCAGGCCTTTGTGGGCCTGTCCCGGTTCTCCTCCCAGAGCCGTGGTCCCGGCAGCCTGTCTTCTCGCCCTACCTTCTTGCCCAGAGTGGCCCTCCTGTCTTGGGTTTCCTTCAGGGCTCCAGGGGTTGCAGAGGTAAGAAGTTAAATTGAAACCATACCATCTGGGCTTCCAGCTGTTTGAAGAAACACCCCTGGGAAGATTGTCTGAAGGTACCTGAAAGAAAGGGAAATTGAAAGTCTGTTGACAAGAGAGACTCTTGAGTAAACCAGGAAGTCCTCTTAGAAGGATTCCACTTGATAGGAGAATGACAGACAGGATGGTTAATTTCCCAAGAGCGTGATGATGGGTAAAATCTTGAACTTGGCTGAAAACTAGTCAGAATTATAGGAACTCAGAGGGAAATGGAGCTAGCTTGCTATCCTGTGTCTGGATCCCTTGTAATCGATTTTGCATTATGTGGCTATACTCATAACATACAGCAAAACCTCTTTAATTCATCCTAATTTGGGATTTTGATGATTATTCTGAGTGATAGAATTTTAATGCATGAACATTTACTGGTTATTTGCACAAGGCAATTAAATTTAGGTTAACTCACTGAATAGCCATGTTAAAGGGATCTGTTTTATTGAACAGATAAGATTAATTTGTAATTAAGATCAGTTACATGTAAATGATACTTAAAAACCAAAGGATATTGTTCACAATATCAATTTGCTTAACTAAGCCATACTGCTTACTTACAGCGAGGTTAACTTTAGTCTGAATTCCCACGCATCCCAAATTAGGATAGCCCAAATTTAATGAAGTTTTACTGTAAGTACAGTTTGCTTCTGCTCTGTCATCAAGGTGGTCATCCAAGGGGGAAAATTACGTTTGAATTGGACACTCAATAAACATCACAGCAATTTTCTTTTAGGCCTTCTGCAACTAACTTTTTTGGCAGTCTGTTAAATGACTTCATCTCTTTTCTGTTTAAGGGTTTTAAAGACAATGTCTATCGACAGAGAAGGAAGTATTTTGTGGATGTGGCCATGGGTTACAAATAGTAAGTACCTGTGTGACTCTTTCCTGTGACTTGTTGCTGGCGGGTTAGGTAGAGCACATGCTGGGTTAAACAGATCTGTCTTCCCGTCCCTTTTAACTTTTGCAGAAAGCGGACATCAACCATTTTATACACTAACCAACTCTGTAGGCTTTAAATGCCAACACGGATATTTGACATGTGGGTATAATTGCAAAATAATGCGTGCTGTGGGCCAAATGCCGAGTGCTACATTTTCACCATGGTACTCAGAGCTCAACTAAGGCAAGGAGCCATTTCTGTACACTCTGCAGGGCCTGGGAAATGTGTTTTAATTTTACTTTTGACTTGACTTTTTAGTAACTCCCTTCCACGTCCAGCTTCCCCAGTGAAAGTAGAGGATCCCACAAGAATGACGAAAAGGCTCATGTAAGCAGCCATCACAGAAGAGATGTGGTTGTTTTATAGGAAAAGGAAACTTCCTATAACCTGGAGCGTTTTTGTTTTTTTTTAGTTATTTATTATTTGGCTGCGTGAAGTCCTAGTTGTGGCGCTCGGGACCTTCCGTCTTCGCAGCGGTGTGTGGACCGGGGATCTTTAGTTGTGGCATGTGGGATCTACTTCCCTGACTAGGGATCAAACCCAGGCTCTCTGCCGTGGGATCACAGAGTCTTAGTCACTGGAGCACCAGGGAAGTCCCTAAACTGGAAGAGTTTGATCCCCAGTCGGGGATTATGCTTGAGGTGAAACCGGAGAGCCTTGGGACTGGGCCAGGTGGCAGTGGCAGGAGGTTTGTGACTGGCAACAGTGAGTGGTGGTGGCCGCAGGCCACACCTGGAAAGATGGAGCGGACGTCAGGCCTCTGTTTCTTCTGCTCACACTAAGAAAAATCACGCACAGACCATCACCGCGCTGTCGCTGCTTTCCTTTGGTGTTCGATCAGCTACGTGAATCTTGTGAACAGAACACACTGTAAATCCATACCTGGTAGGGAAGTGTCTTTCTTCCTCTCCTTGAGGCTGGTGAGAGGCTTGACTGTTGTGTGGGGCAGGTTTGTCCTTGGTGAGAATTCGGGACATTACGTGTGTTCTAGAGGGTACCCGTGTTTCCTTTTTTTATTTAAAGGAATCTGACACACAGGTCCTTAGAGCAAAGTGAGCGGATCCCCCCACACCTCTGGCTGGCGGTCCTGTGCTCGTTTCTAAGCTCCTCTGATGCTTTGGATGCTCTTCCCTCCCTCCTCCCAAGGCACCCCTCACTCTTTCTTATAAGCATGAAAAACGGGGACTCTTCGGCACGCTTTTCCGTGTGTGTCTCCTCTCATCCTGACTCTTCTGTTCCAAGCAGTTTCTTGAGCCTCTTTAGACAATGGTGCCTTTTTGTCCCCTTGCAGCAGCAGCGTGCTCACGGCTTGCGCTGGCCCGGGCCTGACCTCACGCCCTTGCATCCTCAGCACCATCGCTGTTAGTTCCATCCCCCAGGGCCCCCAGTCAGATTGCCCAGTGAAGACTCTGATGGGCAATATGCACCTTTTCACATCAGGCCCTGGTAGATGGCCATGACCTTAATATTGGTCCCCTTGATTCACAGACCCTCCCTGTGAAATCTGGTCATGTCTGCATAGACAGAGGGTAGGCAGGACAGGCCTTTGGGCACGAGCTGCCCAGGACATGGTAAAAGCTCAGTTCTTGGCAGAGCCTTTTTCTTTAGATAAAACAGATAGACAAAAATGTATTTAATACACAGATGCTCTATGGAATGTATTATATATATAAGAACAATTGTATGTGTGTGTGTGTATATATGTATATATATAAAGGATTTTGTCAGCATAGGGATCAAGTGCGTGTGTGCGTACTGAGTCATGTCTGACTCTTTGTGACCCTATGGACTGTAGCCCACCAGGCTCCTCTGTCTCTGGAGTGGGTTACCATTTCCTTCTCCAGGGCGTGTTCTCAACCCACAGCTGTTGCTGCATCTCCTGCATTGACCGGTGGATTCTTTACCACTGAGCCACCAAGGAAGCCTGTAGTTACGATCAAGGGACTACCTCAAATATTAGTTATTTCTTCTTGTGGACCCCAGAAAGTGGACCAAGACAGGCTTATAATGTAGTGACACTAGTAGAAACTGGTATACGTGAGTCCACCCGTTTCAAGGAGCACTGATAATGGGGAGTTTTATGGTCTTAAAGAAAGCATATTTGTCTGGAGAGGAGTGGAAAAAAGCATATAGTTATAATGATGAAGAGTGAGGCCCTCAAAGTGTTAACAAGAGCTTGCAGTTGCCGTTTTCCATTAGCTAAAGCGTGAAATTGAGGCCTGGTGTCTCCAGAAAATGAAAGTAAAGACTGGAGGTTGGACGGGCTGCATGCAGGTGGAGCAGTCCAGGATCTGGTTCCCATTTGGAGGGGACTGACTCCTAGTAACCGAACGTGCAGGAGGCTGAGATAGGCAGGGCACTGCCTCTTCATCATTACCTACCTAGACAGAAACCATTCTTCTGCAGTCCTGATGCCAGGGAGGTCAGATTACACTAGTCAGTGGATACAGCGTCAAAGCAAAGGGTGTTTGGATAAGAGAGTTTGGAATCCAGGGGCCTTGTAACCCTCTCCCCCTGGACAGTGCTGACCATAAAGAATAAGAAAATGGTTCAAAGCTGGAGTTTTGGAGTCAGACAAGGCGGAGTTGGAGTTCTAGCCTCCCTGCTCCCTAGCTGGTAAGCGCCTCAGGCCCTCCTTCTGGGAAGTGTGTCTGACAGGAGGGCCCATCCCGGGGCTGTCAGGGCTACGAGAGAGTGTGTATGCTGTGCTGAGCATGAAGGTGGCTCGCAGTTTGTGATCATTGGTGTCAGTTACTGCTCTTACATCCACCCCCTCCCTTTCCTCAGGCTGGCTTCTGCTTCCATTGATCTACTGGCTCATTCTTTAGCCATCTTAATAGCACCATTTATGCACCATCTTAGGAAATACTATAGTTTGAACATCCTGAGAAGTAATGCTTGAAAGAAAATCTCTCCAGTTTCTCATTTAAAAGGCTGCTCCTAGACTGATAACTCTTCATGCTGAACAGCCTCCCTCTTTATGGAGAAATTTCATAGAAAACAGTCACATTCCCATTTGGGAAGTGTGGGAAGCTGCCAAGATGCTGAGAAAGATCACCCGTTGCCTCGGGTGCTTCTTGTAAGTGGATGGTGTGAGGGGAGTGCCTGCCGGGAGTGGTGGGAAACACAAGCCTAGGACTTGAGGGAAGTGGAGAGAAAAGGATGGTTCCTTAATGCCCTTCATGTCGTCATCACTGTGGCTTCTCTGACTTTGAGGATGGATATGGGCTAGCTGTTACGCATGTGTGTGCATGTGTGCAAGCTCATATGATGGTGCTGGTGGGTTGGGGTACAAGTTCTTACAAATCCCAAGTGGGCCTGAGCCATGGTCTCCAGTGTGCCATGCGGTAAGGAAGGTTTCCTTTTGGTTTAACAGAAAAAAAAGATGCAATTTCTAATTGCAATATGTATTTTCTAGTGCTATCGGCTTTCCAAGTGAGCAAAGGGGAAAGATGTTAATACAGTAATTACTTAAGTTCACTTGAGTGGCTTCTGGAAGCATGCTGTGACTGCATTTTTCCAAACTGAAGCTTGGAACCACTGGCCTGAGGAGCCAGATTATTTGAAATTGGGGTGGTCCTGAAAAAAATTCAGCAAGTGAGGTTTCTGCAAATATAGTTTGGTAATAATAAAATTAGGGACTATTTGAACATGGGGAAAATAATTCCGTTCCCTGTCGATAGTTCGTTCAGGCTTTATAGACACTGAGAAGGTCAGAAATATAGATGGAGATGGAGCACAGATATTTTAGTGGTGTCGTAGCAATTGGCAGGATGGAGTCTGAGGTGTCAAAAGATGAAGAGAAGGAGAAGAAGCGAAATACAGAATAAGGTATATTGAAGCCACAGCCAAGAAGCCCTCTGGGGAATCCGTGTTGAATACCATATTTTCTATGATAGTCCTGAAAGGATAAAGCAGGGGGAAAGAATCAACACAAGCAAAGAGAAATGAAAAAATTCCACTCGATGATGGAAAAACAGCAGGCTCAAAGTCTGTGTTGCCATGAGACATAAAGCGGAAAGGGAGTGTGGCCGCGCGGCATGCTGAGAGCTGCGCATAGGGGCCACTCAGGGGGTTTCTGATTGGCAGAGCTGCCGGGAAACAGGACTGATTACCCGGAGGCCTGTGGCTGCTGCAGACATGCCTGAATGGTGGGCTGCGAGGCTCTGGAAGGCCTGATTGCCTGGCCAGTAACAGCAGAGGAAGCCTTCATCAGTGCAAATATCACTCTCCATAGCCAACCTGAGATGGAAGGCGGTGGATGGGGAAGGAATACACTGTTTCTGAAATCATCTGTGAGACACCCTGTCCCCCAAACCCTGATCTCCTCCACCCAAATAAAAGAAATCCTGGCATAAACAGAAAAAGAAGCCTCCTGCTTAGATAATGTGACAGGTACACGGACATGTACTTCAGAGGAAATGGAAGTGCATGGCGGTGGGGTGGCAGATGGTATGTGGAGGAAGAGAAAATTTTGACTGTGGTGCTAGGGCTGTCAGGTCTGAAACTCTTCAGTTCTGTGTCAGTGGCACCTTTGTATTTAGCGCTGGTGTTTAGCTGCCACATGTCTGTAGGCTTCACGACTGTTACATTGTGGGGAAGAGAAGTCAGTAATATACATATTTAATTGACTAGATATAAACACATCTTTCTTTGGGAGCTATTGTAATGATTATTCCTCAACAATAGGCATGTATATTTAATTATAATTTTGGTGGGGGGGAGCTGTACTTTTTTCAATCCATCTTATTCTCTTGGAAAAGAGGCCCTGAGCTCTGACTTTAATCATGCCACTCCTGTTTGCTTTAATTTAATATGACTGTGATTGTGCTTTGTTGCGAATGTACTTTCTTCTGGTTGAAATTGAGGAGGTATATGATTTTTTTGGGCTCCAAAATCACTGTAGATGGTGATTGCAGCCACGAAATTAAAAGATGCTTACTCCTTGGAAGGAAAGTTATGACAAATCTAGATGGCATATTCAAAAGCAGAGACATTATTTTGCCAACAAAGGTCCATCTAGTCAAGGCTATTTTTCCAGTGGCCATGTATGGATGTGAAAGTTGGACTGTGAAGAAAGCTGAGCGCTAAAGAATTGATGCTTTTGAACTGTGGTGTTGGAGAAGACTCGAGAGTCCCTTGGACTGCAAGGAGATCCAACCAGTTCATCCTAAAGGAGATCAGTCCTGGGTGTTCATTGGAGGGAATGATGCTAAAGCTGAAACTCCAGTGCTTTGGCCACCTCATGCAAAGAGTTGACTCATTGGGAGGGATTGGGGGCAGGAGGAGAAGGGGACAACAGAGGATGAGATGGCTAGATGGCATCACTGACTCGATGGACGTGAGTCTGAGTGAACTCCGGGAGTTGGTGATGGACAGGGAGGCCTGGCGTGCTGCGATTCATGGGGTCGCAAAGAGTTGGACACGACTGAGCGACTGAACTGAACTGAACTGATGAATCTCATGTTTTTCTTGTGGGGCTGTTTCCTCTTTGATTTTCTTTTCTCTTTTTTAAGTCCATGGAAACTGAAATGTAAACAAGCAAATGCAAATGTCAGTAGATAAGGTAAACAAGAGAGTTTCAACATATCAGAATTTGCTTAAAGTTGAAAATTCCATAATTTGCCAAGAAAACTCTGATTTTAAATACAGGAGTACCAGTGATTCCCTAACATCACTCAGCCTCCGTTTTCTCACCTGTAAAATGGAGATGATAGTATTTCTTCCATCTCTCCCCCAGGAGTGTTTCAAAGATTGAATGAAATCAATGGAGCATTGCTGTACTTTGAACTTTACTATTACCTTTATCAAACAACAGTGAAAGAGTCTAGACCAGAAAGCTCTGGGGCTCGCTTCGACCCCTGACCCCCTGGCAGGGCCTTGGTTGCTTTCTTCGGTTTCTCTGTTGATCTGAGAGGCAGTGTGTGGGTCGGCTAAGAGTGTAGGAATTGGAGCTGGACTGTCTGGGCGAATTCCAGCTTTGCCACTTACCAGCTGAGTGACCCCTGCAAACTGTTTGTTTTCTGGGCCTCAGTTTCTGTATCTGTGAAATGGAGATAACTCAACCTCTGCTCTGTGGGGTTGCTGTAAGGATGAAATGAGCTAATACGTCAGCAGCACTCTGAGTGTTGCACAGGAACTGCGATGTAAGTATTTGCTGATATCGTTACAGTACTTTTCTCACTTCAGTTCATCTCTCCCTTTCGTCTGCCCTCATGACCTAAATATTTTTATTACACTTTGGTGAACACCGTTCGTCATTCCCCTTGGCCAACACTTTCTTCAAGCCCTGACTTTTGTCAGATTTTTATACTGTTTTATTCATTGCTGAGTAACAACCCCCAACTTGGGCAGCTTTAAACAGCAAAGTTATTATCTGACGAAGTTTCTGAGGAACAGGGGTTAAGAGCAGCTCGGTTGGGTGGATCTGGATTAGGATGTCTCATGATGCTGTAGTTGATCAGGGAGGCAGTCACCTGAAGGCTGGACTGGGGCTGAGAGGCCTTGCTCCCAGTATGGTCACTCACATGGCTGTTGGCCGGAGGCCACAGTTTCTTGCAACATGGGCCTCTTCAACGCACTGCCTGAGAGTCCTCTGGATATGGTAGCTGGCTTTGTCCAAGTCAAGTTTCCAAAGGAGAACAAGGCAGAATCTACCATGCTTTTAAAAACTCAGCCTCAGAAGTGGCTCACCAGTACTCCTAATGCATTCTGTTGGCTTCAGAGCCCAACTTTGATACACTGTGAGAGGGGACTACAGAGTCACGATGCCAGGAGCTGGGGTTCACTGGCTACTGTCTTGGAGGCTGGCTACCAAACACATTTAACTAGTGTTTAACTTTATTTCTTTACGACCCTCCCCAACTACTGTGGCACAGTGAGTGTGAATGCATTATCTGCAGAACTAGTTGTTGTGAGAGCAGAGGTAGCATGGTGTGGCGGAACATCTGACAGAACCTATAGGCTTTGGAGCTAAACAGAACTGGGTTTGAATTCCTGTTCCATCACTTACAAGCTCTGTGGCCATGAGCGCTGCCCTAGTCTCAGTGCCCGTGTCTTAAAATGGGCGCAGTGTCCACCTTGTATGTTTGGGAGGATTGTCAGTGCTTCAGGGCTCAGATGCTGACTGGTACAAGCTGGGGTTGATTCTATGATAGATATGATTATTATTATCACGTGCTGAGTAGCTGATGGTTCCTTGATTCCATGCAATCATCTGTTAAGCTTTAAAATGAACAAAGTACCTTAAAGAACGACTGAATTAGGGAATTTCAGGCCCCGACAATAGACTAGGTTAAAGAAGCTTAAAAAGAAAATGTGCGTGGTGTGTTTATATGTGTGTGTGTACGCTATTGTGTCCTGTAACTCATGCACACAGCTGGCTTCTTCAGTCTGAAAAATTGACTCTCTGCAATACCTTTGCAGGCCAGTGGGTCTCAGCTAAGGTCAGAGGGAGCAGATAGGGGCTAGGCTGTGTTGGATTCATTTCTGAATAACTGATGGTGATAGAAATGTTCACCAAAGCTGGACTTCTCAGCTGTAATGCACAGGGGGTTTTAGCTTCCTTTTGTTAAATTCCTGCCATCTGCTGGACATGGTATTAATTAAACATGCTGCTTATGGTCTTCCAGTAAACTCTCAATGAGCCTTCGAGATAGGTATGCAGTCTCATTTTGAAGGAGATAGGTATGCGATCTCATTTTGAAGATAAGGAAACTGAAGCTCAGAGACATTAGGAAACACACTAGAGTGACAGAGCTGATAGTATCACCTGGATAAGCACCCGTGGTTGATGCTTTAATTTCTCTGAAGCTGAGTAGTAAATGGAAAAGTAGAACGAAAGCAAATATTTGTAATCCTAGGTTTGTTTCCCAGATGACCAGAATCGTTTCTGAAAAAGACCACTTTCAAGTGTGCCTCTCTTACAGAATCTAAATGTCTTTCTTTGCTCAAGAAGGCACATCTCTTTCTTTTTGGTCTGGAAGTGGCTGTAGCATTTCCCTTGAGATAAGTTGAATATAATAGTGACAGAAGTAAGGGACTTGGCATTTTAAAAAGTCATTCTTCTCTTTACAGAATTCTCAGATGTTTGAAATGCACAGTTCTTGTGTGTACTTAATACACTTCAGACTTTATGAAGCCAGGACTTCGGCTGGCCCTGTCTGACTGCAAGGCCATGCTGTCTCTCCTGGGTGCCTGGGACATCTGTCTGGCCCTGGCATGGCAGAGCCGCATCCTTGCCCCGAGCAGCGACTTCACTCTGTCTCAGGCCCTGAGCTCCTCTCCTCCTGCTCGGAGTCTGACCCTTGGAGGATATATAACGGCTGGAAATAAACATGGTTGGGTTGAGGCTTGAAAAACAATTGCCAGGGATTTGTCCCTCTCTGGCTTTTTCTAGTTACTAGACTATTTCTTGATTTTTTTGATTTACAAAATTGCACCTTTTATGATTCATTTGCTCAAAGTGTAAGTACACAGCTAAACAAATATTCTAAAACAAAATAGCCCCAAATGGGAACTAGCGTATTTGAAAAGTGCAATCACCCAGCCCAGCAGGCTCATTCAATTTGGGTGAGCTTGTGAATATTCTATTCAGCGCCATCAGAGGGAGAAAGAGAGAGAAAGCTTTCATTCAACATGGAGCTATGATTACTTTGAGCTCCTCTTCCTATCAAAACAGAGACGGGCATTTTTTTACCACCTTCCTTCCTCCCACCCACAGCCCCACATACCCCTAGTCGTCAAGATGAAACGCCCTGGGACTAAGGTTCGGCAATGCATTGTGCATTCTAAGCTGTTGTGCTCAGTGGCTCAGTTGGGTCTGACTCTGCAGCCCCATGGACTGCAGCCTACCGGGCTCCTCTGTCCATGGGATTCTCTAGGTAAGAATATTGGAGTGGGCTGCCATTTCCTCCTCCAGGGGATCTTCCCAACCCAGGGATAGAACTCATGTTTCTAAAGATGTTGAATAGATACATAATTGTGGACTGGGTTTTCCTTGGAATAAACATATTGGATTTCCAAGCCAGCATCTCACCTCTTAGGAGGTCTCAGTTTTCCCTTCGCTAGATGATTCAGCAGGATTCAGCCAAAGGCTTGTAAATGATGATCAGAGACAAAAGCTCTTCCCGGTCTCTTACCCAGTACTGTGCATTTTGGGGTTTACCTGCTCACAGGTAGCTTTGATGATTTAGCTTATGTTTGAGCTAGAGAATTACTGATGCTGAGTTGTTCCTACGAGGCATTTGCAATTATTACAACTTGCAGAAAAATAACTGGGGTGGCTCCACCTCTCCACCTTTCCAGAAATTTCAGTTGACCTTAGCATTTCTCATTTCATGTGAGAAGAGCCATGATTTATGGACCCTGCATGGTTTCAGAATATAGCTTAAAGGACTGCATTACTAACAGGACTCGTGAGTGCCAAGTTACCTATTTTTAGATAGCCGAATCTTAATTGGAAATGTAACAAATAGAAGGTGGAGCAAGAAGGAAAGAGAAAAGTTATGCTTTCTTAACAGAAAAAAAACTTAACGGGGTTTCCAAGTTTTTTTGCTTAACAACATTTTCCTCATCCGTTTCATTGGCAGGTGGCCACCTTGATGAATTATGCAGTCTATGGTGATGGGGGACCGGGTTTAATTTTTTCCCCTCTCTGCCCATTTGAGAAGAGGCACCTGAGAAGGCAAATATGTTTTCTCCCTGACTGAGCTAATTTTATCCTATTCCATTATCCTCCATTGATTTGCTTTCCCAGCTTTTGAATGAAACTGAGATGTATGTGGCTGTTTGGGTACTTTGTGACTCCTGCATAAACACCAGTTGTTGATGCTTTAATTTCTTTGAAATGGAGCGGTAAATTGAAAAGTAGAACAAAACCAAATATTTGTTGTAATGGGGTCATTTCCCAGATGACTTGAATAGTTTCTGAGGAAGGTCACATTACAGATTTCAAGAGTCTCTCTGTCTTGGAGAATCTAAATATTTTTTTTATTTCTGCCCAAGAGGCAATGCTTTCTTCTTTTTTGTTGTCTTAAAAAATATCTGCATAGCCCCTTCCATTTGACATAGGTGGTATCATACACAAGTTGAAAGCAAAAGCAACAGAATTAAATAACATGGGTTTTTAAAAAGTTATGCTCTGTATAGAGTTCTCAGTATATTTTAAATGCACAACTCTTGTATGTATTTAAAAGACATCAGGCTTCATGGAGAATCATTTTCGTGCCAAATGTTTATCTCTACCTGAAGTTCAACTCAATGGCTGAAATGAAAGGAGCCTGAGGATTCCTAAGAAAGACAAAAGGGAAAATGGATTTGGAAAAGTTTTCTCTGTCCCATTTTTGGGGCTTGGTGGACTTTTCAGGTGTGTGTCAGTGCTTTAGTAGAATGCTGTCTGCTTATAGCACGGCTCCCACAGCTGGGGAAGAGGAACGCGGTGCCACCGGGGTGACTTACTGAGAGGACCTCTGCACCAGACTCTAACATCTTTCATGGGGAGTGAGGTGTGAGTGCTTTTACTTTGCAATGATTTCCACAAACATGAAGGATTAAAATTACTTCCACAACTGCTGTCTGAGAGGTGAATGGATTTATAAGGAAGAATGTGGTTTTTCATCTCCAGACCCATTTCCAACCCTGCAGGGAAGTGATGAAATCTTTTTCATTTCTATACACCTGGAGGAAGTGAACCAACTATATTGAGTACCTTTAGATATGAGGCGTTGACCCTGGAGCTTTGCAAAGATGTCCCATTTCATACTCTGTTGTGCGGTTGTCTTACTTCCCTCAGTTTCAAACGAGGAAACAGAGGCCAAACTCAGTGCTAGGTAGACTAGATTTTGCACTGAGGCATGTTGGTTTAGAGTGGGGTCTCCAGAGCTACTGTTTCTGAATCCCAGCACTGCTATGCCACTTACTGTTTGATCTTGGCTAGATTACTATGTCTGTAAGCCTTAACCTCCTTAACTATAAAGAGTCATTTAATCACTGTATAAGGGCAGTGGTACAGAAGAAAATCCATGTCATGTGCTATGAGATTATTGTTATTATTACAGTTAAGTGGACGGTGGACAAATGGAGGCTGCTGTTAGGCCTATGAGCTGTAGGGTGACTGCATTCCATCATCCACTCCTGAAAGAGGCAGGTGGGGGCCCAGCAGTCAGCAACATTTGGTCCCTGTTGATCAAGATGCAGGATATAGGGGATTTGAACTTGCGGTTCTGGGAGACCCTAGCCTGAGTCTCTTCATCCTAAAATTGACCTGAGATTGTTGGCTGCTCTTAACTTTTAGCTCTTTTCTGGGTTGCATTCTCTGAGTTCCCCTTCCCTGTGTCCCTGTATCAGTGGATGGTAGACCCGCTGTTGCTGCTGTTGATATTTAATTTCATGGTAGTTTTGACAGAAGAAAATCACTCCTCTAGAATGTGGTGAGGGCTTTCTGCAAGGTAAGAAAATGGTGGGAAACCCTATCCTGGGGTGCACAGGACAAATAAAAACATAATTTCCAGGAGTTAAATCTCTCTCCTGGAGGCTCCCTAGGTGTAGTAGTTTATTTTCATTATGTCTCTTGTACAGGCAGCACCAGTATTAACAATGTGAGCAAAAACACTAACGTTTTTGTTTGCTACCATCTGAAAGTTCCTTAGGGCCTATAGACTCATTTTCGAAAATTCATGTGTGCAACTCATTTGCAAAAGCAAATAAAATATGTGATCATAAGTGCTCTTTACCTGACTGGCCTAGGGGACTTGCTGAAAATGAGTTTGTGCCTTTACAGTTTTCTCTCTGGTGTGGTTTAGCAGTCCCCAAGTGCCCAGCTCCTCATCAAATGAACCCCTCATCGAGCCACTTAAGGTCAGATGACTTGAATGGTTGCAAATCTTGGTATAACTCAAGATTTAAGTCACTGTACTGATCTGTGAGTTTCCTTTTTGAAAAATATAATTTAATCATTATGGCTGTGGCATTGAAAATATCTTTGAAATTTCATTCATTAAGATACCTAGCCAACTTTG
>NW_011494723.1:357484-376152 GCF_000754665.1 Bison bison bison
CTTTGACAATCTCGGGGTGGGGGGGATGGGGTAGGAGAAGGGAGGGAGGGGACACGTGTATACCTGTGGCTGATTCATACTGACCTGTGGGAGAAATCAACATAATATTGTAAAAATAAATAGATTAAAAAACAGATGTCTAGCCAAGGAAACGTCTCTGTATTTAGTTATGTCCCTTTGGGCTTTCCTGGTGGCTCAGAGGTTAAAGCATCCGCCTGCAACGCAGGAGACCTGGGTTCGATCTCTGGGTTGGGAAGATCCCCTGGAGAAGGAAATGGCACCCCACTCCAGTACTCTTGCCTGGAAAATCCCGAGGACTGAGGAACCTGGTAGGCTACAGTTCATGGGGTCGCAAAGAGTCGGACGCGACTGAGTGACTTCACTTCACTTTGGGTTTGCACAGGCTGCTTCCTTTTGTGGTGATTTTGGCTACAAGTGTGAGGGGTGACAATGCCTAGGAAACCCAAGTGAGAAAATTAGAAACGCGAAACCTCTGCCTGTAAAGTAAGCAGGACATAAAATTAATCGGAAGTTTCCAGAAAACGTATAGAAATCTCAAAGTCTTTGGAGCTGCTTTTTCCATAGCAATTAAAATACATGAGACAGGGATGAGGTAAGACAAATACCTGTCTGCCAGACTTTTGGATAAACAACTGTACTTTTTTTCAACCGTTAAATGTGTGGCTTGTTTTATTCTGATTGATTGATTTACTTATTAACAAATATTATTTATTGAACACCAGTCTGTTCGAGGCTTTGTTCTGGGAGTGGACAAGGCTATAAAAATGAACAAAGCAAACAAAAGTCCCTATCTTCAAGGAGTACCCATGGTAATGGGGCATAGATTGAGCAGAATAATAATTTGGATATTTTACTTGTTTATAAGTAATTTGGATATTTTACTTGTTTTCCCCCTGAGTACTACTGATAGTAATTTATCATAAAGTTATTGAGTGTCTTTTGAAGGATGATTTTATCAAATTCGAGAGCCTCAGACTTTTCTCACTGACTCTTAAAAATCAGTAGATGAAAATGGCATTTGCCTTCTGGTTAAACTTTAATGGACTTTATCTACTTTACTGAGAATTTCTTTCTTTTATTCTTATTTGTAGCAACATTTTTTTTTCCAGTCTCAAAGACATGAGCCATCATCTTGTGGAACATTTATTGACTATATGGTTCTACTCTGGTGACTCCGGGCTGCAGGCGATGCTACTCGTGAAGGTGGTGTCAGCCAGCACAGTGTTAGGTGCTGGGATGGTTACTGGCTGCGGGGGAGACTCATCCAGGACTGGTTTCCACATGTTGGTGTGTCATCTGGTTTTTAGCAGTATGACAAATGCTGAGCAATATTAATAAGTTTTGAAAATAATGAGTATTTCCCTTTTTAAATGTTGTTGTTGTTCAGTCGCTAAGCTGTGTCCAACTCTTTGTGACCCCATGAACTCCAGTCTTGCCTGTCCTTCACTATCTCTTTCAATTTCTCCTTTTACTATCTCCTCTTTCACTATATCCTTCACTATCTCCCAGAGTTTGTTCAAACTCACGTCCATTGAGTCGATGATGCCATCCATCTCATCCTCTGTCACCTGCTTCTCCTCTGTCGTCCCCTTCTCCTGCCCTTAATCTTTCCTAGCATCAGGGTCTTTTCCACTCACTCAGTTGGCTCTTTGCATCACATGGCCAAAGTATTGGAGCTTCAGCGTCAGTCCTTCCAATGATTTTCAGAGTTGATTTCCTTTAGGATTGACTGGTTTGATCTCCTTGCTGTCCAAGGGATTCTGAAGGGACTTCTCTAGCACCACAGTTCGAAAGCATCAGTTCTTTGGTCCTCAGCCTTCTTTATGATCCAACTCTCACATCCGTACATGACTACTGGAAAAAACATAGCTTTGACTATACAGACCTTTGTCAGCAAAGTGATGTCTCTGTTTTTTACAATTGCATTAGATCAAAATCAAGATTATTCTTAGAATAATGTTGGAATTGTGTCAGTCTCACTTTGCCATATTCTTACGTGCTCTGGATGAGAAGGAGAGAAGGTGAATTACAGATAGGGAACGAGGCAGAATTCAGGGTATGCCCAGTGAGAAGTGCAGCACACACGTCTCGATTTGAGGAGGAGCAGAAACCTCATGCCTTCCTGTTCCAATAATCTTTCTCCAAAGGCTTTGATCAAGCCCTCAGAGGAGCTGCTAATTGCTAATGAGTTGCAAAATTGATGGATTTTTACATGTCACCTCTTCTCATTTCCTTTCAGCAGTCCCAGGTGGAAGTGTCCAAGAGAAATGCCTAAGATGGGAAAGGAGATGAGAGATGAGGCAGAGGTGAAAGGGGCAGCGCTTGAATAAGTGAGGCATCCCCTGCCCCGAGGAACGTGTAATGAGATAAAACAGAAAATGAGTCTGTCCCTGTTTCTGTTAATACCAGATTCACCCATCCCCCCTTAAACAATTCTCAGTTTCTCTTCTGCTCTGTTTAGTCCTTGCCACAGAGGAAATCCATCTGTTTCCTAGGAACACAACCTGCATCATGATTCAGCCAGCCTTGCCATCCTGATGTGATTACTGTCAGTTGCAGCCTGTCACATCTTCCTCCACTGAGTAGGGGAATTGCTTCTTGACCCCAGAGTTCCTCTAAAGATAACACAAGCAGAGAAACTGGATCTCCTATTGGGAATTTTAGCAGCAGGGACTCCAGGAGGTATCCAGGCTGGACCGCCATAATCAAATGTTTTCCAGTCCCCCAAATTAAAACATTTCTTATACATATGTATAAGAAAAGGAGCTTGCTGTTGGACCTGGTGGAGGAGATCAGACAAATAGTTAAACAAAAGCTTATTCATCTGGCTGTAGGGAAAACTTCCGTAACTTCAGCCTCAGTGGGGGTCGATGTTCCTGGATTTCAGTGTAAAAGTGTGGTTGTTAAGCAGCATTGTTTTAACAAGCTCAGGACTTACAGAGAATAACCCTGTGCCTGTGTGCTAAGTCGCTTCAGTTGTGTCTGATTCTGCGACCCTAATGGGGTGGGTGGGGTCCAGGCCCCTCTGTCCATGGGATTCTCCAGGCGAGGGTACTGGAGGTTGCCGTGCCCGCCTCCAGGGGATCTTCCTGACCCAGGCATTGAACCTACGTCTCTTATGTCCCCTGAACTGGCAGGTGGGTTCTTTACCACTAGCGCCACCTGGGAAACCCTAGCTCTATCTGTACCTGCCTCCAGTTAGGTTTGTCTATGTACTTTCCACCCTCTCCTCTCTGTAAGGAACAGATTTTTCAGAATCATCACATTGCCTCTAGAAAAAGTGGGATTTTACTGTCCAGGCAGAAGGATGCCTCCCACAGCCTTCCGTATTTCCCAAGGAAGTTCTCAGTCATCTCTGAGTCACATATGGTACCAGAAGTTTTTCCTGTCGTCAAGCTAAATCCTGATGGTGAAGGTTCTGGTCCTTTTCCTCGCACTGTCCTGGCTGACCGATGGTTCCCTATCGTGTTTGTAACATCTTAGTTGGCCATTCTTTGGCAAGAGGGCAGAATCCGCGATGAGTGGTAATTACTGAAAGTCACATCTGTGTTTCTCCAGTGACTTAGGAATCTATGAGCAATAATTTTGGTGGTTGCTTAGAATTCTGGAATCGCAACTAATTCCATAGAAGTGGAGGAGACTCCCTAGAGATCTAATTATAATATTCACTTGTAATTAGTTTGTTGAGGTGTCTCATCTTGTTGGGGTTTATACCGATGTAAAATGATTTTATTTTCCCCACTCACTGCTTTCAACTGTATTGTGTTGAATCCTACTTTCCTGCTGGGAAGCAAGTTCCTTAGCAACATCTAATTTCCTGTCATTTTCAATTATTAGAATAGTCTCACCAGGGTATTTAAGACCTAGGCCCATTCATTTAAAAAGAGCTTAATCTCAAATTTGGTTCAAAGTGTATTCTCCTCCTCAGTTCTTTGGAGTGTGTGTGTGTGTGTGTGCATGGTTTAGAGATATCTTTCCTTCTCTTCTCTCTTCTAGGACTTGGTTCCTCTGCAGTTGGGCACTGGGAGGAGGGAGAGAGGAGGCTGAGGGCGTTTTGTAGGGTTGTTTGAATGTCAGGGGTGGGCAGGCCACAGGCCTCTTGCACCCTGGTTTGGGAAGGTTCTTTCTGATGAGGTGGTCTCTACTGTGTCCGAGTTTGGGCACCCCTCCTGCACGCACCTGGCCGTTAGAGCCACCTTGTCAGGGCTGAGGGGAGCCCCTGGAGCCCCCCTCTGTCCCCTGAGAGTTGAGCAGCACTGCTGGAATGGGGCCACCCATCTTCCTGGCGGGCACAGCATGTGGGTCCCGTAGAGGCTTCTAGCCATCACCGGGCATCACACCCACATTCCCGTGAACCTCGGGTTTAGAGGACGCCTGTCCAGGGTGCGCTCATCCTCCCCGGAGCACACCACATTCCGGGGCCTCCAGACACTCTCCGGGGCCATCTCTACCAATCCATTCTTTTGTTTCTTCGGTTTTAAAATGTTACTATTTATCTGTTTTGCCTGTGCTGGTCTTCAGCTGCACACGGGCCTTCTCCAGCTGTGGCGGGCTGGAGCTCCTCTCCGGTCCAGGCTTCTCACTGCAGAGGCTTCTTCTGTCGCAGAGCATGTGCTCTGGGGCACACTGGCTTTAGTCATTGTGGCTCATGGGTTCAGTCGTTGTGGCGCGTGGGGTTTGTTGTTCTATGGCATGTGGGATCTTCCCAGACCAAGGATCAAACCAGTGTCTCCTGCACTGCGAGTTGGGTTCTTAACTACTGGACCACCAGGGAAGCCCTCTACTGTTCCATTCTGGTGATAGCACCAGGGAGGGCATGGATATTCTGCTCCACAAGCGTCCAGATGGGAAAAGAGAGGCCAGACCCTACCTCTCGAGGGCTCTGCAGGCCTTATAAATGATTCTGTGGCCCAGGCTGCCCTCTCCCCTGGGGAAGGAGAAAGAGCAGGGATTTCCCCTCCAACACTAGCCTCCTTTGCGGTCCTGCATGTCTGACTCCCTGTTAGACTGGTGGGTGAGGTTTGGTGAGGTGGGAAGGTTGGTACGAGAGGGGTTTGCTGGTGGGAGAGCCATTTCTGCTTCTCCTACCAAGCCCTGCAGGGAGGTGGTTGGCGCCAGTTGCTGGGAGCTCTCTCTAGAATGTGGACTGCTTCAGGACTTCAGCTGTGGGACAGCAGAGTTTTAGGACTCTGGGATGTGGTGCCTATTACGTGTGTGTTATGACATATACCCAAGGATGGATGCATAGTGATATGTGGGTATATGTCCTAGGCCCTAGAAAGATTGGGACACAACTCTGTCATTCTTATACATAATTCACAAAAGGCCTACAATCCCATGACAAGTACAGAGAAGTGTAGCACATGCCGATTTTTCTCATGACTACCATTTTTATTTTTATAAATGTCAAATCTCAAAGTTTAAAAAAAAATATGTGGGTGCCCCTGCATTCCTGGTGCCCCCAGCACTAGCTGGCAGCCTCCCTGAGAAGGTTACATGAGTGAATAAATAAGACAGGACTTTGTGGAATCTCCAGACACATGCTGCTCTTGTGATAACATATGAGACTTTCTGTATTTAAGTATGGATACCTATAAGCCTTATTTTAATTTGGTATGTGGAAATAAGCTGGTACCTGGAATAAATTCTTTATTTCATAGGTGTATGCTAATCGGTTAAGACCACAGCCAGTCTCGAACCTGACAGACTGAGTTTTAAGCTTGGCGCCGTAATTTAGTCAAATGACTTAGCTTCTTGAGCCTTAGTAGCCTTAGCTGTAAAGTGTGTGTGTGGGGGTCTACTTCAATGAAGTTGTGAGAATCAAATGGACCAAGTTAAATAAAAAGGCTGAACTTAAAAAAACTGTCTGGCCATAGGAAGCTCTCAAAAATGAGCTATTATTATATACCTGTATCAACTACATAGAAAAATGGGAAATGTCTTTTATTTTGTCTCTTTTAGGGATATTTTTAACAAAAAATAAATGGGTAAAACTAGCCTTTACTTGGTGTGAAGCTGATATTTAAACATTTACCTTAAATAGTTACCCAAGATGAGGGGGTCAGAGCAGGGTAAGAAATTTCTTTCTACGATCAGTGAGAATTACCTGTTCAGGGAAGCAGCAGAGCACTCCACCAGCCATTCACTCAGAGAGCAGCCTCATTAGTTACCCAGGCAGGACAGACAAGTGGGGACAGATGAGACTCTATGTGACTGTCTGTACCCCCAAGATTGCCATGCTGGAAATTCATTAGTAAGTAACAGAGAGTAATACAGACAGTCCTCAACTTAATGATTCCACCTCAATATGGTATGGAAGTGAAATGCATTCAGGAGAAACTGTCCTTTGAATTTTGATCTTTTTTCTCAGTGTGGCATGCAGAGAAATTCTCATGATGTTGGGCTGTGGCAGGGAGCCACAGTCAGCCTCCTGATTCCGAAGCCAGGTACCATTCTATTTTTCACTTTCAGTACCGTATTCCATAAGTTGCATGAGATACACACCACTTTATTATAAAACAGATTTTGTGTTAGATGATTTTGCCCACGTGTAGGCCAATAATGTAAGTGTTCTGAGCACATTTAACATAGGCTAGACTAAGCCAATGGAGAAGGCAATGGCAACCTACTCTGGTACTCTTGTCTGGAAAAATCCCATGGACGGAGGAGCCTGGTAGGCTGCAGTCCATAGGGTCGCTAAGAGTCAGGCATGACTGAGTGACTTCACTTTCACTTTTCACTTTCATGCATTGGAGAAGGAAGTGGCAGCCCACTCCAGTGTTCCTGCCTGGAGAATCCCAGGGACTGGGGAGCCTGGTGAGCTGCCGTCTTTGGGGTCACACAGAGTCGGACACGACTGAAGCAACTTAGCAGCAGCAGAAGGCAATGGCACCCCACTTCAGTACTTTTGCCTGGAAAATCCCATGGACGGAGGAGCCTGGAAGGCTGCAGTCCATGTGGTCACTAAGAGTCAGACACGACTGAGCGACTTCACTTTCACTTTTCAGTTTCATGCATTGGAGAAGGAAATGGCAACCCACTCCAGTGTTCTTGACTTGAGAATCTCAGGAACAGGGAAGCCTGGTGGGCTGCTGTCTATGGGGTCGCACAGAGTCGGAGACGACTGAAGCGACTTAGCAGCAGCAGCAGCAGCAGCAGACTAAGCCATTGGAGAAGGAAATGGCAACCCACTCCAGTGTTCTTGCCTGGAGAATCCCAGGGACAGGGGAGCCTGATGAGCTGCCATCTATGGGGTTGCACAGAGTCGGACACGACTGAAGCGACTTAGCAGCAGCAGCAGCAGCAGACTAAGCCATCACATTGGGTAGGTTAGGTGTCTTAAAGGGGTTTGTGACAGCGATATTTTCGATTTGTCACGATTAACCCACTGTAAGTGGAGGAGGGTCTGTATCACCCTTTCTCTCTACCCCAGCTCACACTTTTCTGTCTTCTTCCTGTTGGCTACAGTCAGTTCCCCTTTGAAATGCTGCCTGTTGCAGATTGATGTCGAAGGGAAAAGTTTGACCTCATGATTCTTTTCAAATGGCTTCTCAATATTTCATGTGTTGTTTCAGCCTCATCGCTTTCTACCTTCTGATTTGCCCAGCCCTTATGAGCGTAATCGTCTTCCCTGCCTTAGATTGATTGTGTTGAATTTTCTAGTACCAGAGGCAGATCGCTTATATTTTTATTTCCTTACATCCTTTCTATTTTTACTCTTCATTTCAAGCTTTCTTCTAATTCATCACGATGCTAATTTTTAGCAGTCTTAATCTTCACAGCAAATATTTGCCAGGTTGTAATTTTTTATTTATTATCAACAATCAAATTCAAACAAGGCTAATCATGTTCTAATTTGGTTTGTCATAAGCCCCAGTCTTGGTACTTAGAGAAAATAAATGTTAATTTCTGGGTTTTTCTTCAGTATGTGTTATTCGTTCATCCTTCATGTACTGCCGTTAGTTTTTTAAAAATAAAAATAATTTGGGATGATGGGAAGCACATTTGAACCTGAACCTTAGAAAGCATTTTGGTAAGAACTTTTCAAGTCTGTAGAGTGGGAGCGGGATCTGCTGTGAGCCTGCTCTGATTACTGTTCCCCACCCCTTTGCACTGCCCCAGGGGTTCTTCTGAGTGACCACAGCGTGGAGCAGCTTGAGGGGCAGTGGCTGCCTGTGCCTGCGCTCCTGGGGGGCTGCTGTGCAGGCTGGTTTATGAGCTCACAGGGAGAGACTCCCTAGCCTTATGCGTGTGTGTGTTGGACTCCCACACGCTGTGTGGGTCTTTGCTGACTGCGGGGTAGAACCTGTGACAAGTGGCTGGGGGTGGCGGTCAGGGGATTCGGCTGGTAACTGTTGAACATGTCATGAGGAGTTTTCTCCAAGCCCAACTTCACTTTCAGAATAGGTTTCGTAATCAGAGGCTAAATTCAGATTCTGCTTCCTCAAGCAATAGTTTTCGAAAGTACACGTCCATATTCTCCACTTCCTCCTGGTTCGCGTGGCCTCAGGAGCTCTGGTCTCTGCTCCTGGCTGCCACCTGCTGTTTTTCTTGTTGTTTCAGTCGAGAAGTCATGTCCGACTCCTTGTGACCTCATGAACTGCAGCACGCCAGGCTCCTCTGTCCTCCACTGTCTCCTGGAGTTTGCTCAAAATCATGTCCATTGAGTCAGTGATGCTATCTAACCATCTCATCCTCTGCTGCCCCCTTCTCCTGCTGTCTGTTATTAGAAGAGCATTTTTAAACTCAACTTTCTGTCAGGGAACCTGCACATCCTGCTTGGCCAACAGCCTCAGCTTAAGTTGTGCCTCCTCCAGGAAGCTCTCCCTGACCACTCTAGTCCAGGGTTGCCTCTCAGTGTTCCAAACCAGACGTCAGCTCCCTATGACTTATGGGCTGAATCCAGACCATCACCTGTTTTTGTAATCCAAGTTCTATTAGAACATAGCTACATTCTTGTGTTTACATCTTATCTGTGGCTGTCTTCAAGATATGATGGCAGAACTGAGCGGTTTTGATAGAGACTGCATGGCATATAAGCCTAAAATACTTACTTTTTTTGCTTTTTACAGAAAAAGTTTGCTGTCCTCTCTCCTGACAGACAGGTCTTAATGTGTGCACCTCTTAGCATGATGTCTAATAAATGCTCCCATTTTGCAGTTTGCAAAACTCTTAAATTCCACAGTCCTTTAGTGTTTCCCAGGGTATTGCAAACTGAACAAATAACCTCAAAATTATCCTTGGAGATTGGGGCGAGCTCCCCCAAAGGACAGAGGATCTATGGGCAATTTTATTTTCAAAAAGCAATATCCATGTTTTACTGTTGTCAGGGGATTGCAGACAAAGTCCTCAGAGCACAGTTTTATATGTAAACCAGTTCCTTCAACCCAGAGCTCTTACCTTGTTACGGATCCCAGCATCAGAACAAAAGTTTCATCAAGTGTCCAGAAGGATGTGTGAAGACATAATAAATCGTTTATGTGAAAGTTTAAACACAAACACAAACTTAGAGTGTTAGCATTTGCTTCAAGGACAGAACCCTTAGTGGGAGCGTTTGAGACGCTCAGGCATGCCACTCTGCAGCAAGCTGACTCGCATGGGCGCGAGGGCGGGGACGCACGCACAGCGGCGCAGAGCTAGACTCACGCTTTTCTCCTCTTTGCTGCCTAGCGGGCAGCCCATCCCCAGGGTGGAGTACACGGAGGAAGAGACCAAGACTTGGGGCGTCGTGTTCCGGGAGCTCTCCAAACTCTATCCCACTCACGCCTGCCGGGAGTATTTGAAAAACTTCCCTCTGCTGACGAAACACTGCGGCTACAGGGAGGACAACGTGCCCCAGCTGGAAGACGTCTCGGCGTTTCTGAAAGGTGCGCTCCACAGGGGCTCTTTCAGGCTAAGCGTCCTCGTGGGCCTGCCAGGGACACAGCGGGTAGCGACTGCCCTTTTCCCAAACAAGATAGGACTCCCTCTGGTTTAAAAAGAGAGGGCTGCTCCGACAGTACCTGGGCCACCTGTGGGAAGCAGGTGAACAACCGAACAGCTTATTACGCTAGTGCTCACAAGTGAAACAAAGTTTTATACTGGATGAAGAAATATCATGGATAATGTTGAGCACAGTGACTTTCCTCTGTCAGGGAGTCAGTCAGATCACTAAAGTGCTGATGTAAGTCACGCTCAGGGTGGTGGTGGTGGCGGCAGGGCAGTGAACACGGGGAAGCGGAGTCAGCCGGCGCATTCTCTGTGTGGCCGCTCTCCTCGCCGACCCTGCTGGGATGGCGACCGGGAAAACTCTAGGCTCTCGCAGGGCTGGGGGTGGAGGTGAAGCTTCAGCGTGGTCCTGCTGCTTGCTCTGTCCTTCACTGTGGCTGAGTCCTCGGGTTCTGCTCTTCTCTCTCTCTCCCCTGTTTCAAGTACGCCGGCTCTAAAAGCTGAAATCTTGCGGCCTGCTTCCCTCCCTGGAGCTTCCTTCCTCGCCTGCCTTCCCCGTTTCTATCGGGGGTGATCGATTCTTTAGGCTCAGATGCTAAGGACGCCTGTCGCCTAAAGAGTAGTTTTATTGCTCCAGGCAAAGGCGGGCCACAGCAGGTCAATGCCCTCCGAATTACGTGTCCTGCCCTGGGGGCCTACTAAGGAGTCTGGGAGTGTTCCAGGAGCAGGCTGTGAGCAGCTCCTGGACGGTTTTCCAGTTGGTTGGTGGGGAGGTAATTGCGAGTAGTCTGGGGTGTATGTGCTTGTGGGCAGCACACAGTTAACTTCTTCCACCTGGTGGAGGTTTCAGTTTCTGCAAAACAGCTCAAAGAACACGGCTCACAATATTGTCCATATTCCTTGAGGAAGAATGAAAGGCCCTTGACTTTGTTTAATGGCTGCAGTATTCTTATTTTGGCTTGCTTGACTGTTTTCCTTTCTCTTCTTACTTCTCTGATTAAATTTATTCATTGGCAAAGAGTTTTCCACAGACAAAAGGCAGGCAGAGGACACGGATGGGGTCTATTCTGGGAAGGCCTCAGAGAGTCCTGCTCGTTAACACTCTTTCTCTGAAGTCCTACCCACCCTCTTCCCGCGACACTTCATCAGCCTTTGTAGAAGCTTCTTATTCAGCTGTAACAAATTACCACAGGCTTAGTGACTTAACGTGAATGTATTATCCTAAAGTTCTGAAGGTTAGAAGTCTAAAATCAAGGTCTTGGCAAGGCTGGATCCCTCTGGAGACTTCTGTTTCCTTCCTTTTCAGCTTCTAGAGTCTATCTGCATACCTTCCCACAGAGCCCTTCCTCGCCTCACTCTGACCTTTGCTTCCATCACCTACTTGCCTCCTTCTCTGACCCTCCTGCCTGCCTCTCAGAAGCATGCTTGTGAGTGGCCCCACCGGGATAATCTGGGCTGATGGCCCCAGCGCAAGACCCTTACCTTAATTACATGAGTAAAGTTCATTTTGCCATCTAAGGGAATGTACTCCCAGGCCCAGGGCATCAGAGCAGGGGCTTATGGGAAGGGCCTAACTGGAGCTGAGCTTGCCCCAGTCTGCGGGCCCGCCACTTCTAGCTCGAGCCCCGTACTGAGCCTGTCCTTTTCCTTCCATCCAGTGCCACACTCGAACTGAGGCCTCATCGTTGCATCCCTGACAGCAGTCTCTCCTCCCCTCTCCTCTCCTGTCCATAGCTCCCAGGTGAAGCTCCCTAGAATTCCTTTGTTCCTGGCATCTGTGCTCAGAAGCTATCAGTGGCTTCCCCTTGATTTTACTGAGGTTGGCAAACTTTTAATTTTTTTTGGTAAGAGTCCAGATGGACAGTAAATATTTTAGGTTGTGTGGGCCAGGAGCCAAAATTGAGGCTATTAGTACATACTTATATCACTTTGGGAGAAGGCAATGGCAACCCACTCCAGTACTCTTGCCTGGAAAATCCCATGGATGGAGGAGCCTGGTAGGCTGCAGTCCATGGCGTCGCTAAGAGTCAGACATGACCGAGCGACTTCATTTCCACTTTTCACTTTCATGCACTGGAGAAGGAAATGGCAACCCACTCCAGTGTTCTTGCCTGGAGAATCCCAGGGACGGGGGAGCCTGGTGGGCTGCTGTCTGTGGGGTCACACAGAGTCAGACACGACTGACGCGACTTAGCAGCAGCAGCATATCACTGTTTAAACGTGAACATTTGAAAATGCAGAAACTATTCTTAGCTCACAGGTGTATACGAACAGGCAGCAACCTGGGTTTGGACTACAGACCGTAGTTTGCTGGCCTCTGCTTTATAACAGAGGCAAGCTCTTGGCTGCTCATCCTCAGCTCACGGCCCTGACCCAGTTTTCCCAGGGTGTCTCCTGCCAAGACCACTCTGCACAAACCCTTTGTTCTAGCTGTGGGTCTTCATATCATTACTTAGGCTCTGCGACTTGCTAGCATAGTCGTCCCTTGTTGTTCAGTTGCCAAGTTGTATCTGACTTTGCAAACCCGTGGACTGTAGTGCGCCAGGCTTCCCTGGCTGTCACCATCTCCTGGAGTTTGCCCAAGTTCATGTCCATTGAATCAGTGGTGCCGTCCCACCATCTCATCCTCTGTCACCCTCTTCTTCTTCTGCCTTCCCAGCATCAAGGTCTGTTCCAATGAGTCGGCTCTTCGCATCATGTGACCAAAGTATTGGAGCTTCAGCATCAGCTCTTCCAATGAGTATTCAGGGTTGCTTTCCTTTGGGATGGACTGTTTGACTTCCTTGCTGTCCCAGGGACCCTCAGGAGTCTTCTCCAGCACCACAGTCATCCCTCCACCTACTCAAATTCTTTGTGTTACTCAAGCCTCGGAGCGAGCCCTGGATTCTCTCTGAATCCTGATTGTAACAGCCACCGTGACCTCTCCCTTTCCCGATTTCATCCCAGATCATGTGTGTATCAGGGGAAAGGCAGTCATGGCCTGACAGTGGGTCCCCTGAGAACCACCCTTAGCGTGATGGTTAGGGGACCAAGCCCTGGGCATGGTTGCCATCCATGGCATTTGTTACTGAAAGAGTTAAGAACCGCTGATCAGTATCACTCAGTTAGCCCCTAATTATGTGATACCTTATGGTGGTTTTAACTAGATTCCATGCTCCCTGATGGCCCCGCCTCTGGCTTGCCTCTCTTTGTTTCCCATGGAGTTATGTATTATATATTTACCATGGGCTTGATTACTCCTATGAGGATTGCTTTTTACTGCTTTGTTTCTCAAACCCCAGTAATTACATTACCATCTCAATATTTTCCATATCTGTCACCTAGTTTAATATTTTTATGAGGGGTAGTATGGTACAGAACAGATTCTGGATGCAGAATGCCTGGGCTTGAGGCCCGGCTCCACCAGTTCCTGGCTATGTGACCTTAGATGGATGAATTGCCTTAATTTCTCTTTGCCTCCATTTCCTCTCTGCAGACAGGGATCATAATTTTATCTACTTTACAAGGTTGGGAAGGGAAACTAAAAATGTGTGCCTAAAGTTGTTGCTGGGCACACATTAAGCGTACCAGAGTTTCAGTTATGATCACTACTATTATTGCTGTTTTTTTCACCACCTTGGTGAACTGGGTGTCCTGGGTACTCAGTTTGCATCATTCATTGGTAAACAGCAAGCACAATATAAGTTGTGTGTATTTTTATTTCTTTTAGTTGACCACTTTTAAAATACCAGATTTATTTTAAAAAGAAACTTCTTAAGCAATGGTATTCACAAAGTCAAAGTTCTTGATGTGATAGATACACATTTTAAAATTTATAAGAAAATAAAATATACAGCTATTAAAGAATGGCCCCTTGTACTCCACATGTGGGATACTGGCATAGAATACAAAAAGAAGAAAATACACACTTGTCTTTTTGATTTTCAGTGGGGAATAATGAATCTACCTGGAAACTTTTGGAATGACCTTAATATTGTTAGAATCATAGGCATGAGGATATCTGAGAATAGGGTTATTTCCCTGTAGGTACCCAGGATCCCAGGGTGGACTTGTTTTATACACTTAATTGGTTGTTATCTTTAAAAACTATTTCTAACCATTCAAAGGTGCTTTCCGAATGAACTGAGGTTTTCAAAATGGGAGCCTTTACAGTGCTGGTATCAGAGAGAAGAGCCCTCCTGTTGTTTTTTTGTGGGCTCTGATGAGCAGGAAGCACGAGGCAGTCTTTAACTGGGTTAGCCATCTAGTGTGATTTTCATACATTTTATTGTATTCTGCTTATTTTGTTTTTGTCCTCTTACCACAAACCAATAAAGCAGGTAGAGCTTTAGTGTATCTTTCAAATTGTCACAATTAATATAATTGTTTTCATAATATCAAAGAAATGGGATATGACAGTGGAGAATGAAGGGGTTAGGGGGCTGTTGTTGTTCAGTAGCTTGATCGTGTCCAACTCTTTGTGACGCCGTGGACTGCAGCACGCCGGGCTTCCCTGTCCATCACCATCTCCAGGAGCCTGTCCAAACTCATGTCTGTTGAGTCATTGGTGCCATCCAACCATCTCATCCTCTGTTGCCCCCTTCTCCTCCTGCCTTCAATCTTTTCCAGCATCAGGGTCTTTTCCAGAGTTAGTTCTTCACATCAGGTGGCCAAAGTTTTGGGGATTCAGCTTTAGCATCAGTCCTTCCAATGAGTATTCAGGGTTGATTTCCTTTAGGATTGACTAGCTTGATCTTCTTGCAGTCCAAAGGACTCTCAAGAGTCTTCTCCAGCACCACAGTTCAAAAGCATCAATTCTTTGACACTCAGCCTTCTTTACGGTCCAGCTCTCAAATCCGTACATGATTGCTGGAAAAACCATAGGTTTGACTATCAATAAAAAGCTGTAGTGTGAACCAGTTCCATAGTGCTAGTCAACAGGCTAAATTGGCAGTGTGTTCACTGACCACATACACACAGAAAGTATTCTTATCTAGGTGTGTCTTTAGAAAGATATCAAGTGATACATGGTAAGCATCACTATATTTTATTTATATTTTTTAGCAGCTTCATTGAGGTATAGTTTACATAAAATAAAATTTACCCTTTGTAACTGTACAAGTCAGTGATGTTAGTAAATTTATAGAATTGTAACCATTACAACAGTTCAGTTTTACAACATTTCTATCACTACAGAAAGTTTTCTTTTGCTCCTTTATAATCAATCCTTGTTCCTATCCTTAGCCCTGGGAAACCACTGATTCGCTTTCTGTCTATAGGTTTTCCTTGTTTGGGCATCACGTAAATAGAAGCACAAAATGTGTAGCAGTCTTTCACAATCTGATGTCTTTTAAAATAATTTATTTCTTATCAAGGCCACATTGGTTTGGAATATTAGATAAGTTTCGTGTGTACAACCTTACATTTCGGTTTCTGTGTACAGTCTAGTATGCTCACCACCAAAAGTTTACATTGTAGTCTTCTGTGCATTTGAGCTTTCTTACCCTAATTTGGTCTCTGAATTTAAATCCTATTTTTTTTTTCACCTTTCTTTCCATTTTAATGAATGTCTTGTTCCCCTGGAAACCATCATTCGTGAGTATATTTTAGTTATCAGAAGCCACAAATGTGATAGCTGTTAACAGTGTATGTCATTCAATTGTCAAGAGTTTTAGAACCTTGATTACATTGTTTCTGGAACGTCCTTAAAAATAATAGGGAGCCCTGCTTGGGCCGTCAAGTCCTGTCGCCTTAATACTTAGTTGACTCTTTCTGTTACCTCTTTAGAAAGATCTGGCTTCACGGTGAGGCCAGTGGCCGGATACCTGAGCCCTCGGGACTTCCTGGCGGGACTGGCCTACAGAGTGTTCCACTGCACTCAGTACGTCCGCCACGGCTCGGACCCCCTCTACACCCCGGAGCCGTGAGTACTCGCGTTGGAAGCCTGGGTGGGGCGGAGACCGCCGCACTGGGACGGCGGTCAGCGCCCACTTTATTTGAGAGGAATTGGGTCCAGGAACCCTAAAGACCACTGTTCCTCGGGCCACCAAGCTTATCACTTTGCTTTTGATGCTGTTTTACCTGAATAGTCTTGTGATTAATGGACTGTCAAGGTCTTCGCTAGGGAGCAGAGAGCCTCGGAGGTTCAGGCAGTAAAGTAGCTGATGACAGCGGAAGTGCCAGGGCTCAGAGCTGAGTCTCTGAATAGCCCCCCCACCCCGCTCCGCCCCAGGGTACCGGACGCTCACTGATAGGTGGGTCCCTCTAGGGTAACTACATGGTTTTTATTTTTTATGTTTTATTTTTAGTTCCTTTCAGCTTCCCTGAAAATGTTTTCAGGGTAAACAAAGGTTACTTATACGACTCCAGACATTTGGGAAAGAAACACTTGTTAGAGTGGATGAGTGCTCAAAGAATTGCTGTTAGAGTTGGATAGGCAATCTCTAAATCTAGCCCAGAGGGTTTACAAATGGCCCTGTTTACAAATAGCAGGCACTTTGTTAGCTCTGTTTGAATAACCGGCCCTCCTGAGACCTGTGGTAGCGTGCCAATAGGTATGCAGAGAGAGAGAGGCCAAAGAAATGAGATTTTAGCCACAGAGGTCTATAGAATTGGGGGAATAATGTGTTATATTTTTACCAAAGTACTTGCTGCCAATTCATTCAGCAAACATTTATGTGCAATGCTAGCAGGGAGGTGCAGCGGATTCAAAGATGAATAAAATATAGCGGCTGCTTTTTTTTTTTTTTTTAAAGCCTCTGACTTTTCTGGCAGGAGAGATAGAAACATAAACAATTATGAAAGAGTGTGGTAAGGGGGTATATGTGCAGAGTGTCAGAGGAGCAAAGAGGAGGCAGCAGTCCTGAGAGGCTTTTCAGAGGAAATGTAAGATGAGTAGGGGTCTAGAAGGGTGGACAGGAATTTCTCTTTGGATAAGCAAAGTGGGGTGAGGGGGAAGCTTTCAAGTCAAGGAAACAACCAGTGCAAAGATGTGGAGGCAGGGAGAGGCAGAAATGAGCAAGGCTGATTACTTAAGAGTGGTCAGAGCGCGGGCATGTGTTAGGGGTGAAATGATTCTTCTGTTCGCAATTTTGTTGTTCAGTCGCTCAGTCCAACTCTTTGCGACCCCATGGACTGCAGTACAGGGAAGCCTGTACTTCACCATCTCCCAGAGTTTGCTCAAACTCATGTCCTCTTAGTGGATGATCCCATCCAACTATCTCATCCTCTGCCACCCTCTTCTTTTACCTTCAGTCTTTACCAGCATCAGGGTCTTTTCCAATGAGTCAGCTCTTCACATCAGGTGGCCAAAGTATTGGAGTTTCAGCTTCAACATCAGTCCTTCCAATGAATATTCAGGGTTGCTTTCCTTGAGGATGGATAGGATCGACTGGTGCACAATGTAAACAGTCATTTGTCAAAATAGGGCATTTGGACTGAATTCTGTAGGCAGCAGGGAGCTGTCCAAGGCTCCTCAGCATGATGAAGTCATCGTGTTTAAAGAAGCTGATGGGGGTGAGGGCTGGGACACATGGAGCATGAACTCGCTGTGAGACTGGTGGGAGGTCCCATTCCAGGGAAGGAATACGGTGTGTAAGGCATCAGTAGGACAGCAGGAGAGGACACCTTCGTGAAATGCATCATTAAGATGGAATTTACAGTATTTGCAACTGTAATGAGTGTGAGACGGTCCCTAAGGCAGTGCTCAGGCTTTTAGATTGGGAAGCTGGATGGGTAGTTGTTTCTCATAATACTGGAAAATATCAGAAGGGGCTTAGGCTTGGAGGAAAGAGGGAAGGAAAGAGGGAGACAAGAGGGGGATTTGAATTTGGAGCATCCTGTCTTGGAGAGGCCCATGGAAGGGACCTCCAGACAGAGGAGCTCCTGGTGGTTGGGAGTCAGAGCTGAGAGCTCAGAAGTAATTTTAGCGCCCACTGTTGATCTTGGTGTTCTCTTCTTTCACAACTCCCCCGACCACACAACAAGAGGACGCTAAATGAAAGCATGGAAACTTGAGATTCGCTAACTTGGGATTGTTTGTACAGGCTCATTTTTGTGAGTTTTATTTATTTTTAAAGTTACTCTTATTTAAAATTTTTTTTTTTTTTTTTAGCCAAGCCACATAGCATGTGGATCTTAGTTCCCTGAGCAGGGATCGAACCTGCACACTTGCATTGGAAGCTCGTGGTCTTAACCACTGGCCCACGAGGAAAGTCCCCTTTTCTGTGGGGTTTATATCATTCGTTTGTCTCTTAAATGATGATGATGATTTATGTGTAGGTGATGCATGTCCACGATCCAGCATTCAGAGCTTACAGAAGGGCCCGCTGTGAACAGTGACTGTTTCCCTTCCTCTGCTCCTTGACACCCGCTGCGTCCTCCCCAGCAGCAACCACTGCTGCCACTTCCCACTGCGTCCTTCCAGGAGCACACTGTGCAGACACAGCGCTCTGTAAAGATCCCTTCAATCCTCACGTCTTGCAGAGTCCCAGGTCTCTTCCCAGCCCCATGCTGTAGTTTGAGTCTATGAAATTCTGTTTCCTGCCTGTCAAGTGAGTGTATGCTCGGTTCTGTCTTGTCACAACAGAAATTTGGATCGATAGACATTAAAGCCCTCGGCGCGTCACAGCTCTCGGGTCTTGAACAGACTGTGTTATAGCTGTTAGACAAATTAGTGTTACAGCTCTATTTTATTTGGATAATAGCAAGAGAATCCATCCTTGAGGTGTGAGGGCATGCCG
>NW_011494723.1:376294-377172 GCF_000754665.1 Bison bison bison
CACATGGGCCTGCCCTATGCAAATTGGGCTTAGCCAGGAGTGCTGTTTATTCTACCTGAAGTCCTCACTCTGGTCCTTGGACCTTCCTTTGTTCTATTTTCGCGGGCTTTTCCCTTCCTTGTCTTTTAGCCACGGCCATTCTGGACTCCTGTTTCCTATTCTAACTACCTGACACTGCCCAAGCTCTTTCACAGGCATTGTCTTTTAAATGCAATCCCATTTCCTCAATTGAGAACCAGCAAGAGGGCAGTTTCTCCAATTTGCGGAGTTCAACGTGACTCCTGTGTTTGGTGCTTGTACCCTGCTTCCAAATAACTGCTTCTAGCTGCTGAACTGTTGTGGTGGAGTCAGCGTTAATGAGACGAAGGTGAGCCCCGAAGACGCAGCTAGCAAAGAGAATGAAAGCAGCAAAAATATGTTATCTGAAAAAAAGTTTTATTTTCCTTTTTGATCTGGGTAGAATGTACTTTGATATCCCCACTCCCAATATATTATTGGGCTTCAAGCATGGCTTGTTTTACCATTTTACATTTTAAAATTCCAGTGTCTCTAAGCCCGCCAGGAACTGGGACTTGAATTTAAAATGGCCACGGCAATTTGGGTTTCTCCCCTGGGGAGTGTTCTGGCCTGGGGGACAGTAGAGGAGAGAGTCCTGGAGAATCAGCGACTCCTGCTCAGGAAGAGGAGGGAGGAGCTGCTTTTCCATGCATTTCTACTTGGACTGAAAGGTCACTGATTCTGCCCGAAGGGAGGGGGTGTTCTGGCTCTTTCTCCCTTGGAGCACTGCCCCAGGCAGGGATTATGCACCTCGTTGATCAGCCTGCTTTGATCAGCAAGCACCTATGTCACTAATCGAATATTGAAGTTTACAAACGATT
>NW_011494723.1:377282-408880 GCF_000754665.1 Bison bison bison
GGTCAGGACAAAATGTGAGAAGCCCCACAATCTCCTGGTCTCCTCTTTGCCTCTCTGAGGAGTCCCTGTGGGCTGTGTCACCTTGTACCCTCTGGCCATATCATCTTTTAGAACAGGGTTTCTTAACCTTGGCAGTATTGATATTTTGACCTGAATAACACTTTGTTGTAGGCGGCTGTCCTGCGTATTGTAGAATGTTTAGCAACATCCCTTGCCTCTAAAATGTCAAGCGTAGGCTCCCACCCCTGCCAGATGTGACAACCGAAGTTGTCTCCGGACATTGCCAAATGTCCCCAGGGGGCAACATCTTCCCCAGTGGGAGCCACTGTTTGAGAAGGAGATATTTGACAGGTCGTGTTAACATGGCTACTCTGTCTGACAATTACTGTAGGCTTTGTTCCCTTTCTAAAACACCAATGTGAGTATAGCATTCTCATGTTTAACCTCTGTTGGTTCCCTGTTACATTCAGGGGGAAAATGTCTGAGATCATCAAATCACATCTTCTGTCTCTCTTTCTGCCCCTTCTGAAACCTTATGCTCCAGCCACACTGGACTTCTCACCATCCTGGGGCCCTGCTGGCTCTTGCCTCCATCTCTTTGCACAGGTGGTTCATTAACCCTGGAATGATTCTTGTGAGATCATTTTAAGTCTCAGGATTAAAACTCAATTGCACCCTTTTGTGTGAAGACTTTCCCAGGCAGTACTGCATATTCCTGTAGCATTTGCCTTACTTCTATTTTAGCACTTAGAACACTGCATGGTAATTATTTGTTCATGTGTCAGTCTCCTTCATCAGACTGTAATTAACTCAAGGCCAGCTGGCAGAGGCAACAGAGGAACAAGAAGATCCAGACTGAGTTTGGAGTGGATCCCCAAACCTGGCGTATAGAGTGAAAACTGAGGCCAAAGTGGGCTGGAGCCGTGAATGCTGCTGCTACCAGGAGGTGCCCGATTAGGGAGACACATGCAAAGTGCCAGGCTCCATGTGAGATCTGTGGAGAGAGGGGCCCAGGGGAGGCCTGGCGGTGCCCCGTGTGCTGAGAGCGCCTCCCCCTGCAGGGCTGCAGATCCTCCACCCGCTCCCGCAGCTTCACTCTGATTTCAGGAACTGTAGCTGGACTCCCCTCCATCAATAAGTCATTTTTATATAGTAAGTGTCTTCAGGTAAACTCATGAACCATTAATGGGGGAATCTTAAACATCAGCTGAAGCTTTGAAGGTAGCCCATTTGGACCATTTGGAAGCGTCTTCTCTCTAAATCACACCCAGGACGGGCAGCCTGTTCTGTTCATTGATTTTGCTTTGAGAATGTACATTGTTTCAAATGATAAAACTGGTTGTTCACTGTGAAGCTGAAGGAGTGGAGGTAAAGGAAATGTGAAGGTTGTTCCCATCTTCCCTTCATGAAAATGGGATAGAGAGAGAGAGAGAGAGAGAGAGAAAAGGAGACCCAACTGCGTGTTACATGGTGCTAAGAAGAAGGGTTAAAAAACCTCTGAATTTAGTTTTACCTTAAAGGCAGAAAAGCTCATTGCCCTCCTTTAAAAAACAGTGTCAGTCTGTGAAGTGTTCTGAGTTCTCTATGAACGTCTTAAATGTGGCATAAAGAAGAGATGCTCTGAGGTTGTATCTGCAAGTGTTGGTGTAGGTCCCTGCAGGACTATCCTGTGTGTGGACATGTTGTCTACATCTAAGTGAGTGGATAGAGCATTAGAAACATCTCTGGATTTGTTTCTAGAAGATTCTTGCTGGAGAGGGACACTGGAGGTTCAGTGCAGGAAAGTCTTGGGTAGTGCTGTCCATGTTTGAAGTGAGTGGACAGAACAGTAGGAGCATCTCTGGATTTGTCTCTAGAAGATTCTTGCTGGGGAGGGGCGGTGGAGATGTAGTGCAGGAAAGTCAAGGGCACACTGCCGGGAGAAGCGAGTTGGAGGGAGGGAGCTTGCCCTGGCCTCGTCTCTGATCTCAGCTTTCAGAGGTGTTTTGGATTTTCAGCTGTTGTATGTATCCCCTTCTTCCTAGCTCTGCTTTAGTTCATTCGGTTTTTCTTCCCCGGTCACTTCCTTTTAGGCGATCTGTGGCTTCTGTTCTTCATAGTTGAAACAGTTCTTGACTGAGTTTTATGCCAGGTGATGCTGAATTCTTACTCACTGAATATGCATGTGCATGTATACTTGTCTATATGGTTTTCAATTTTATCTGCAGTCCTGATGGCCAGTGGCATCTCAGAAATGCAGAGCTCTTTAATGAGAAATATGGCTTAATAAAACCATATTCTCCTGGGGCCATATCTCATGCTTTTCTTCAGAAGCTGTGTGGACTGACTGAGGTCTAGGAAATGAAGGAGGGTAAAGCAAGAAGGGCCTATTTTTTTTTTATTTTTTACAAAATGTTTAATTGGCCTTGTTGTGTGGGATCTTTACATCGTGTGAGATCTTTCTTGAGGCTCACGGGCTCTGTAGTTGCCCTGCGAGGGCTTAGTTGTTCCATGGCAGGTGGAATCTTGTTCCCCAACCAGGGATCAAAGCTGTGTCCCCTGCCTGGCAAGGTGGATGCTTGATGACTGGACCACCGGGAAGTCCCAAGAAGGTCCTATTTGCTAAAGTATTATAATCTAGTCTTGTTTTCTCCAATGTAGGCCAAACTCACCCATCTATATTTCTAGATGGAGACCAGAGGTGGCCGATAGTTCAAGGTTCTGTACGTTAGAAACCTAAACTATTGCCCAGAGCAATGTTGAAACACAGATCCACAGCACAGCACTCTGACCCCTTCTCCTTTGCTCAGGGAGAACACCGGCCCCTTCTAAAACCTGATGCTTCAATATAACATACGTTCTTCAATGTCAGTTCTTAGAGGTCAAACCAGTACAGTGTATGTCTTTCCAGTAGAGTTCTTGCCAAAGTAATAGTGCAGTTTTTGCACCAGAAATCCCTTTCAAAAATGTTTTAATGAAGACATTTAAAAAGATTTCTTCTATTTTGTTTTCAGATGTTGTGCTGAATGTACTAGTAACAAAAATATCCTTGGCACAGCATAGTATAAGCTTATTCAGTCAGGGAGTCCCCATTCAGGGCTGCGTTGATGACTGATGATTCAGCACATGCTGACGTGAGTCTGTCCTGCTCTTTCCCCGTGTGTCCCTTTTCAAATCAGAGAGCAAACTTTCCCTGCTGGGAAATACTTCACGACACCATGGACTCACACTGCAACGTGTATTGTCATAATATCGCTAAATACATTTGCATTCAGAAAAATATTTCTTGTCACAGTTGAACATATCAGGGGCAATTAATGTTATTTTAAAATATAACTGTTTTAAAGTTTAAAAAAGGTTTTGCAGTCAGGTGATTTTTCTTATAATTGCTGCTGTGTTTCAATTTTATAAGAAAAATAAAAGTGAATTATTTCTAACGCTGGTTAGAAATAATTAGAGGTTTCCAAGCCGAGTCAGTGAACTTTGTGCTTAGCCCTTGTGTGTTACAACAGAACCGTCTCTAACACGGGCACACTGGCAGGTGGCATTCATCTCCTGTTCTTGTGTCTCAGACATCAATCCTCATTTATTAACTAACGGTATCAGCAGCTGAAGACATAGGCTTTCACATTGATAGGAAACTTGACTACCCCTCTCTGGATCAGATTCCTTTCACTGGACCTTTCCTTTCCCAACTTTCCCTCCTTTCCCTCTGAGACATCCTGGGTCTGTGAGTTTGTCTGATTTAAGGCCTGACTGTCCTGGGTGTTTTTAATATTGGAGCTTGCTGAAGTCAAGTCTGGGCATGGTCTTCCTGGTGAGCTGGGAAGATGAGCCAGAGCTTTATAGGGTTGAACCTTCATCCCTGTGAGCTCTTGTTTAGCTTCAAATTGCCCTCCCCCACAGATCAGCCTCATCTCTGCCAAGTGTGATGCCAAGCTTCCTGCCCTGCCAACTGGCTCCCTCCACAGTTCTGTCATCATTTTGCTGTTCAGGATAGCAGAGCAGCATTGCTCCAGTGATTCTCAGAGAATGGCTTGTTCTCATAAAGCTGATCCCATCTGGCCTTCCTTTCCTGAGTTTTAACCAGGAGCTCACACTCTGAGCTTAGCAACCATCTCCTCCCTCAGAAGAAATTTGGTTTGGGCTATTCCCAGGGTTTCCCTGGTGGCTCAGATGGTAAAGGATCTGCCTGCAATGTGGGAGACCTGGGTTCGATCCCTGGGTCAGGAAGATCCCCTGGAGGAGGGCATGGCAACCCACTCCAGTGTTCTGCCTGGAGAATTCTATGGACAGAGGAGCCTGATGGGCTATAGTTCATGGGGTCGCAAAGAGTTGGACATGACTGAGCAACTAACACACACCCGGGGTCAGGTAGAATGTTAGAGGCCCTAAAACCTGGGAGTATTTTCACCCCTTCCATTCTCCAACATAGATAAGTTCAAAAACAATAGCATCAGAAGCAATTAAATATATGTATATATATACATATATATATATGTGTATATATATTATTATTAACAGCAAACATGTCTATATCAACTATTATATGCCAGGCACTATTTTAAGCATTGTAAGTGGATAAACTCAGTACTCAAAACAACCCTGTAAGTTCTGAGTTACTTTTATTATTCTGAATGTATGGATGAGGCAATTGAGGCACAGAAAGGTTAAGTAACTTGTTCAAGGTCACACAGCTGGTAAGTAGGGGAGTCAGGATTTGAACTCAGGGATAGTGCCAGCATCTGTGGGAATAACCACCATTCTGTATTAAGCTAACCCCACAAGAGGGGGCACTAGTGTTAAAGAACCCACCTGCCAATACGGCTTCTTATGTCAGGAGACATAAGAGACATGGCTTTGATCCCTGGGTCAGGAAGATCCCCTGGAGGAAAGCATGGCAATCCACTCCAGCATTCTTGCCTGGAGAATCCCATGGACAGAGGAGCTGGTGGACTACAGTCCACCGGGTCACCAAGAGCCGGACATGACTGAGGCGACTTAGCACACAAGCCCATAAGAAAACTCAAAACTTGTATGTGTCCTAAAGTTGAGTAGTTTCTCTCTCGATTTTCCAATTACAAATTTTACATAAGATAGTTGAGAGTGGCACTTTCTTTAACCCGGCGGCCCTGCTTTGCCAGGACCCGAAGTCCTAGCTGTGTCTACTGGATGGTCTTGTGCCATGCTGTTCCATCCGGTGACGATCCAGCTGCCAAGCTGTGTCAGGAGCCCACTCTCTCCTTTATCTTCACAGGGCCAGTTAGCCCACCCCTTTATCGAGGGGGGCATCTTTTATTTCACTAGGAAACAGGAGGGGAAGTGCCTCACTCCAGAGCAGTGTTGCAGATGGGAGAGTACGGTGTACATCCTGAGGCAGAAGGCCCTGTGGACAACGTGCCCGCAATCCAGGCCTCATCGTCAGCTCTCAGTGTGACTGTTGGCAAACCACTTAACCTCCCTGTGTGAGGGCTGATGAAGTAAGGCTTTGATCTTTGCAGAGAAAAAGCCTTTATAGATTATACCAAATAGGTCCACTCTTCCCTTGGCACCTCTTAAATTCATGTGGAGACTGATGTGTTTTGAAACATTCCAGTCACTCTTAGTTATAAGGACATGTTCCTAGACCCAGCCTCCCAAGTTTTCAGTCATTGTATTTTGTCTAGTTTTGTGAGGTGCCTCAAAGCAAAAATAAGCCCTAGGAATCTTTATGCAAGCCTTTTGTCTCAAAAGCTCTGAGCGTTCTAACAATAGACATTCTATGAACTCTACCACCACCGCACACAACCCTATACATTATTTAAAACCTGTGCATTTTAAAACCTAACTTGTGCCTGCGTGCCTGCTAGAGCACTGTTGTTCTCTTAGGCTATTAATGGTAGTGATTTTTTGGGGTAAAGGTTTCGGTTGTAGAAATGTATATATTTTAGCAGATTCAAAGCAGAATTTCTTTTTTCCCCATCACTCCACCCCCACCAAGGTGTGCCTTCCTTGTGTGGTGTGTGTCATCCAAAATTAGCACTCATAAAGCACCCACAGCAGACTCACAATTCATACTCCCTCGGTGCTGGGTCATGGGGAGAAGCTCATTTATGTATGGTGTGGAAGATGGAGAAGATCTGGGAAATTTTTTTTAAGGAATATTTGCTTTTTAAGATTGCACATTCGGACAAATTCAAAGTGAGTGACTTTTAGGCGAGGAAGAGGTAACCTTGTACCTCTTCACTGGTTGTACCTCTTCACGACCGTGTAGAGAAACAGGTAAAGAAGCCCCCACAAGAAAGAAGGAAAAAGACATCTGACATTTCTTCTGTCAGCTTGCGTCATTCTGCCTGTGGCTATGAGGTAGGCAGGATTGTTGCCATTTTACAGATGGTAAATCCAGAGATCAGTGAAGTCAGGTCATTCCCCTATGTATGCATAACTTGTTGTTTGGTTGCTAAGTCATGTCCAGCTCTTTGTGACCCCGTGGACTGCAGCATGCTACGCTTCCCTATCGTTTTCTATCTCCCAGAGGTTTCTCAAACGCATGTCCATTGAGTCGATGATGCCATCCAACCATCTCATCCTCTGTCGTCCCCTTCTCCTCCTGCCCTCAGTCTTTTCCTCAGGGTCTTTTCCAATGAGTCAGCTCTTTGCATCAGGTGGCCAAAGTATTAAAGCTTCAGCATCAGGACAGTTGACTAGAAAATAGCAAAACCAAGGACTTCACTGATCTCTTATGATACCTTGGAGATTAGGAAAACTATGCTTGGGGTAACATATGCTTACCTCTCTGTGGTGCAATGGGGCCCCACCATCTTTGCTTTATTCTGTTAAGGTCAGAAAGCAGTTGCTGAACATCTAAAATGTGCCCAGCTTTCCTACGCACCAGGAACCCAAAAATGAACATGGCATGACCTCTGTCCTGGAGAAACTTACTGCTGCTTGTTGAAGTGATAAAATCGATTCAAAAAGGACAAAACCTAAGAACTCCAGGAGATAAGGACCCTGATAACTTCCAGTTTATAGATGAAAAAACAATACATCTGTGCTGTCCAATGTGGTAGAGATGTGACTGTCTAAGTTTATTAATTAAAATGAAATGGAACCATGCTTTTATTTCCTCAGTAGTGCTGGTCACGTTTAAGATGTTCAATAGTCAGCTGTAACAAGTGGCTGCCGTAATGGATGATGCAGATACAGAATATTTCCGTCATTGCAGGAAACCCTCCTGTCCCACGCTGCTCTAAGTCACTTTGTCATCACAGGAACGTGCAGCATGGGCTTGTTCTGAATCCAGATTATAAACTGATAACCATTATGTTACATTGCTTCCTTTAATATCTAGTGAAAATTTGGGGAGAGGAAGCAGACAGGGGAAGAGTTATAAATCTCTTTTTATTCAGGAAATAAGAAATATTTAAGATGATGGGGAACAGGAGACATAAGTACAGATTTCCCCTGAAGCTCTTTTGTGCTACTTGAAGAACTAGAAAAGATTTTTTTTTTTACTGGATCAGGAAAGTTAGTACTTGCTGTTTATGGAACCATGAGGTGACTTTTGCTAAGAGTTATCCTAGGATTTTGTCTTATTTATTTTTAAGCCTCAGTTCCTAACATAGTACTTGATATTTAATAGCTCTACAATAAATGCTTCTTGAACTAAATTAAAAAAAATTAACTGTAATATCTTTTGCCCGTCTCAGAAGAATAGTTGTGAAGAAGAGTAATGATTCCTAGGGGGTAAAAAGGAAAGATTTCCGCAAGGGCAATATCCAGATGCTCAGCTTTATGAAAAGAGGGCCCCATATGAATATATCTGTGCTCTGACAGGGACATAAGAGGGAGTGATCATAAGAGCTGCCTAAACTCTGATCTGGGCCAGATTTTACAGTCTGCTATTTTAAAACTACGGAAACTCTGTATGTGGCTCTAAAATGAGAACGGAGAAAAATTGCCTCAATACCAAATTAGTTCCTGTTATTATCTCTTTAGTGAAGTGAAAACAAAGTCACCCCTCCGCCTCCCTCAATGTGTCCCAGTGTGTTATCCCGGATTACTTGCACTTACCCACCAAATGTTGTGTGAAAGCCCAAAGAAAAAAAAAATACACTATTTTGGCTCCCAGCTCATCCTCCTGCTCTTTTCATCAAAGCGACCCTCCCCCACCCCCATCTTCCTTTCCTTCTCTTCAGGATTTAGCTGCAGTGTTGGCTTCTGTGTTATTTAGAACAAACAAAACCTATCAAAATAGGGTTTCAAAGACAGATGTGCTGATTGGGGATGGGAAGCAAATGCGGCATGCTCACTCACTTCCTAAAAGCTTTAATTTACAGCAAAAATAAAAAGTTGTTCAACACCAGACAGGAGGAGTCAGCTTTGAAAAACTACTGATAAGCGGAGAAGAATGCTAGATTTGTTTTGAATCTTTTTTTCCCCAAGCAGCAGTGATCACAACTTCCTTAGAATGATTTAAGAATTCCCAGGCGGCGTTTTGCCCAGGTCCCTTTGTAAGCTTTAGACTCCTAACAGGGCTTATCAGAGAAGATTCCAATTTAGAGCAGCAAAAAGTTTAGTGTCTGATATCAGCTCTAGCTTTTCTTTTTCTTCTTCTCTTTTTCAAAAGGAGACATGATGTTTTACAGTGTTAACACTTTTGAAAGTTCCTATATTTCCAGCGAACAGAGTGCTTTTGTGAAAAGGGCTCTGAGAAGCATTATTCAGGCGAAAATGCATCAAAGGGATCCGAGTTGAAAAGAGAGAAGTTTGCCGATGTGGAGATTGAAGGCAGCATGTGCTGACAGGTGCAATTATAGCCAGATAATTGAATGTTTTAGGAGAGATGCGGTGCGATCAGGCAATAGTTATGAACTCACGTCGGAAACCCATTCATAATTAGATATTCAGGGATCCTGCTGTGGATGACACAACCAGTGTTGGGACCATGAACTACTTCAGCTGCCGGACATAAAAGGGATTGCGCTTTGTAAAGTAGTGTGAAATAGCACGATATCAGCCCTCCAGAACTTAACTGATACAAAGTTTGGAGAGAAGGCTCAGCCTTCTCCCTCACATTCCCAATAGTCTGGAACCTCTTTCAGCCTCTGAGTCGGAAGTCAATGCAGCTTCCAAGTCCTTTGGTCTCAGAGAAACTAAAGAAAATACCAACTTTTTAATTAGCAACGTAAAACATCTCTCTCTGCTGGTTGAAGAGTTTCCAGGCACTTTAGGTTTCCTTTCTCTATACAATGTGCCTTAGCCAAAGAGCCTGGAATGAGACCAATCCAGTGTTTATTTCTGAGAATATTCCACCAAAGTCATAAAATGTAACAGCTCTATTTATGGTCTTGAGATTTCGGTGCTCAGAGCCTTGACTCAGTGAGAAGTGGGGTTACTATGTAAACTACATCTCCGCTTGATCTGAACAGCAGTGTCTTCTAGGGCTCTCTATGTGGAGACTGAGCAGTGAAGAAAGTACAAACCAGCAAAACACAGAGCAAGCATTTCTGCTCAGAACAGAGCCGAGGCATTCAGAATGTTTCATTAGGAAATCTGCGAGACTTCTGGCTTCAGGCTTTCATTCTTAATGAAACAATATAATTTATTCTGCTGTGTTGTATGATTTTTTTGTCTTTCAAATTTCAATTTCTTTTTTCTTCTATGTATGGTTGGATTACCTTATCATTGTAATGCTATTAAAGACTCTTGACTGTGAGTTATAGTTTTCTGATAATGACACCTTAACTTGAAATCCAGGTGATAGCTCCTTTTCTACCACAGAGAATTGACTCCTTAAAGACTTTGGATCACTCACATTTTCCTTCATTCTTTTTTAACTGCTACTTTTCACTTTCCCTTCTACCTATAAGTGTTTGGACTCCATTGGTACGTCGGCAGATATTAATAGAAGACTCCTCATCAAGCATTTAACAAGCTCAAAAGTGAATCCAGTTTTGCACCAAAAATCCACCGCCACAGTAACCATGACCTACCCTGGTCTCACATTAGAAAGACTTCTTCTCACATTAATAAGACTTCTTTGGAAGTGAAGATGAAATTACTAATGGGATATGAAAACATTTAGCACCGTACTCAGCACATAACAGGAGCCTACTCTATGTTAGCTTTCTTCCTTTGCTCCTTCTGTCTCTAACTTCTTGACAGGTAAAATGAGGGGTTCTGATAACATTTAAATGCCTCTTATGCACTAAAGTCCAATGAGTCTGACTGTCTGCCTTAAGCAGTGTGATTGGAGAGTAACTGCCATAGTCTTTTCCACAAATCCAATTTCTGTGCAAAAAGGGAGACTCTTGGCACATAGTTGATGGGGAAAGAATTTGGATTTTCTTTTAGTATCATGTCTACACATTCTCGTTTGGCTGTCCTCTCAACCTGATATATCTGGGAAGTGGCTGGCCAGGGCTGGACGTGTGGTTTGAGTTGTGGGAATGAGGTTTTTTGACTGAGGAATGCTGTCTGTTTTACGGTGGTATCCATCATCTCCCCTTGACCACCATTCCCTTGCCTCAACCTCATAACCCTCTGGCTTGCTTTATACTTGTATTAATGGTGGAGGTACCTGGCATTAATGTTGTAGCATCTATGTGAAGAAATAACACTTAAGAGAAGGCCAGGCAATATCAGGAAACATCTTTCAATTACTACCTGGATCATTAGTTTTGTCAAGAAAATGAACTATGGTCTGCCTTTTGACTCATTTGCAGAGAATCATAGGGGAAAGCATTGCAGTGTTGTTTGGTATCAGGAAACTGTTTCACTGAAGCACATACCTGCCTTTCCCTGGTCATGTGGCTCCAAGTGGAAGCCCAGGCAAATGAGAGGCTCTAAACCTCTGTTATGACCCAGTTCAGGCTGGACAAGACAGAGGACCGGGGGTCTTCCCATGTGAGGGCTCCAGGAAGTTGCTTGTGTTACAGGCATAACATTTTGTCCATGAGAAGAGCCACTTGATGACAATATGATCCTCTGCTCTTTCCCAGTGCCAGAAAAGTGTACCATGAGATGCAGTGTGACTTAAGGGTTGAGAGCAAGAGCTTAGAAATCATGATAAGCTGGATTCAGATTTTGCCTTTATGACTGTTTGTAGCAAGAGTCAACCTTTTTTTCAGGAAAGGGCCAGCTAGTAAACATTTCAGGCTTTGCGGGCCAAATGATCTCAGTGACAACTACTCAACTCTGCTGTTTTAGTGAAAAAGAGCCGTACACAATACATCAATGAATAGGCATGGCTGTGTTCCAATAAAACTTTCTTTACAGAAATAGGCAGTAGATTAGATTTGGCCAACAGCTGCAGGTTGCCCACCCATGATCTATAGAATGTTGCATTCTAAGTTACTTTAATTCAAGTTTCTTCTGAATATTAAAAGAGACAATGTATGTAACAAAACACTCAACACATGCTTGGCATATGACAAAATGCCAAGGATCTACTCCTGCCAAATATCTACTACTTGAAAATAGTGGATTTTAATATTAATAGCAAAATATTAAAGTACTGTATATCATATAATTTAAGATGCCATTTGTTGTAGGATGCATATGGATTTCAGTTCTTAAAATGTGATAAAAAAAAATCTTCAGATTGGTAAAACTTAGTAACAGTAACTAATTACAGTAACAAAGTTATATTTAGAATTTAGGTCTTTTTCTACTGGTGATCATTTAACTCATCTAACATTTCTCTGTGCTGTTTTTCTTGTCAGAGACACGTGTCATGAGCTGCTGGGACATGTCCCTCTGCTTGCGGACCCTAAGTTTGCTCAGTTTTCACAGGAAATAGGCCTGGCATCTCTGGGAGCATCGGATGAAGATGTTCAGAAACTAGCCACAGTGAGTTCCTTTTCAACCTGAAACCCGTTCTGCTTACGTCCGTTTGTAAGATGAAGAAAGCTTTGGAGGTACTATGAATAATAGGGCAAACATTCTGGAGAGACACGGCAACTTTATTTCCCCCGTGTGTGTTCCTCTGTAGCACGATGGGGACTTGGTTTCTTAACTGCCAAAATCTTTGTATTTCATCCTTCTCTTTCAGGGGCTAGCTAGATAGTAACCGTTTTAGGCTTGTAGGTCATGAGGTCTCTTTCATAACTGCTTAGCTCAGCTAGTGTGGTGTAAAAGCAGCCACAGACAGTATGTAAATGAATGTGTGGTTGGATTTCAATAAAGCTTTATGTATAAAAGCTGGCAGTGGGCTGGATTTGGCCTGTTTGCTGTCTCTTGCGCTGCTGCTGCTGCTGCTAAGTTGCTTCAGTCGTGTCCAGCTCTTTATGATCCCATGAACTGTAGCTCTCCAGGCTCCTCTGTCCATGGGATTTCTTCAGGCAAGAATACGGGAGTGGGTTGTCATGTCCTTCTCCAGGGGATCTTCCCAACCCAGGGATTGAACCCTCATCTCTTATGTCTCCTGCATTGGCAGGTGGGTTCTTTACCACCAGCACCACCTGGGAAGCCCCTTGTTCTAGTTCAATGTTTATTTTCTAGAATTGTTTGTGATAGTGAAAAGTATGCATTTAAGTAGGAGCTGTGCTCGGGAGACGTGAGACATGGGTTTGGCCTCTGGGTCAGGAAGATCCCCTGGAGGAGGGCATGGCAACCCCCTCCAGTATTCTTGCCTGGAGAATCCCATGGACAGAGGAGCCTGGTGGGCTGTAGTCCCTGGGGTCACAAAGAGCTGGACACGACTGAAGCCACTTAACATGCATGCAGGAGTTGCACTTGGGATTATTTCTGACTAGTCAGTATGGGGTTTTCAGACTCAACTTGAGCCAGCATTAAGCAGCTCATGCCAAACAATTACTATAAGTACAACACCAGAGAAAGATTGAATAGATACAATGATCTCAGCAAGGTTCTTTGCAAAACAAGTCATATGAGAGGAAAGGTGTAATGTTGGCAGCTACCTTTAAGCTGCTGAAGAGCCAGATCCAGCAAACTCATTTGCTTTATCCTAGCCCCATATGAAGAAGCCAGAGTAACAAACTCACTTGCCTACCGGGGACAGTCTGTTGACAACAATGAGCAAAGCTACTGGAGGAAGGAAAAATAGGATCCTAAATTGTGTGTTTGACAGACATACATTGGTGACATATTAGGCATGCAGGAATATTCTTCACTCCCACCAGGAAATAAATGGTCTCCTAGATCTCTTAAGATGCAAAGCCCTTTCAGTATATCTTTTGTTTCCTAATTTTGATAGAGATATAGAAACTGAGAAATATTATTCTGCTTGAAGAGAAATAGTGGAATAGCCATGCTGCTGGTGTCAGTGTGGCGATGAACAGAGGTTGGTGGGGGCTGTTGGGAGCTCAGGAGGGTGCGTGTCTTTTACAGCAGAAGGCTGCCAGATGGGGATGTAAGCCTTTGTGTTGCTGGATCTTCTAAATTTGAGAGAGATTGGAAATCTAGATTTCTAAGTGAAATTTAATGATTTAAAAATTTTAGCTCATGGAAAATAATCTACCATTATGAGCTGAGGAAAATATATTTGTAGACTGAATTAGGATCTGTTCTTCCAATTTGTAACCTCTGCTCTAGGATTGTATCTCATGTATTTTGGTTATCTATTACTGTGTAACAAGTAATCCCAAAACTTGGTGGCTTAAAACAATGAACATTTGTTATGTCATAGTTTCTGTGTTTAGAGATTTGGGAGCAGCTTAGCTGAGTGGTTTTGTCTCAGGGACTCTCTGTTGTTGCTATTAAGATGTGGGCTAGACCTATGATGTCTTCAGATTTGGGAAAGTTCTCCCAAGATGGCTCAGCCATGTGGATATTGGCAACTGGCTTCCTTCAGAAGAGAGAGAGGGAGAGAAGAAGGGGAGAGAGAGTGGCGAAGAAAGAGAGAAAAGAGGAGATAGAGATAGCTAATTTTTGAATTTAGTTTTTAATTGGAGGAAAATTGCTTTACCATGGTGTGTTGGTTTCTGCAGTACAACAATACAAATTGGTCATAATTATGCATATGTCCCCTCCCCTCATCCTGACCCTCTCAGTCATCACAGAGCTCCCTGTGCTATACAGCAGCTCCCCACTAGCTCTCCATTTTACACGTGATTGTGTATAAACATAATGACGTGTATACACATGATACTGTATATACGTCAGTGCTACTTTCTGCATTCACACGTGTTCCCCATCCTGAACCCTCCTCCCTCCTCCCTCCCCGTACCATCCCTCTGGGTCGTCCCAGTGCACCAGCCCCAAGCAGCCAGTATCCTCCATGGAACCTGGACTGGTGACTCATTTCATGTATGATATTATACATGTTTCAATGCCATTCTCCCAAATCATCCCACCCTCTCCCTCTCCCACAGAGTCGATAAGACTGTTCTATACATCAGTGTCTCTTTTGCTGTCTCGCATACAGGGTTATTGTTACCATCTTTCTAAATTCCATATATATGTGTTAGTATACTGTATTGGTGTTTTTCTTTCTGGCTTACTTCACTCTGTATAATAGGCTCCAGTTTCATCCACCTCATTAGAACTGATTCAAATGTATTCTTTTTAATGGCTGAGTAATACTCCATTGTGTATATGTACCACAGCTTTCTTATCCATTCATCTGCTCATGGGCATCTAGGTTGCTTCCATGTCCTGGCTATTATAAACAGTGCTGCGATGAACATTGGGGTACACGTGTCTCTTTCCGTTCTGGTTTCCTCAGTGTGTATGCTCAGCAGTAGGATTGCTGGGTCATAAGGCAGTTCTATTTCCAGTTTTTCTGTAGATGTATTTTAAAACCACCACACTGTAAGTCCTGTTACTTAATTCTCAAACCTTAGCTCTGGCTTTAAATGCTACATTTCAGAACTTCCTTGTGCCTTGCAAATTCCTTGAAATTTTCTGGTTTCAGCCTTTGACCCCTGTAGCTTATACTGTTGATCAGAGATGGATGGTTTGCTTGCTTGTCTTATTTTGAACAGCTGCAAACTAGGAGTCAACCCTGCCAGGTTGTGTGTGTGTGTGTGTGTGTGTGTGTGTTTATCTGAGTCCAAAGAGAGGAGGAGAAGGAGCGAGGTAGGACTTCATGGATGTGAATGTAGGTGGATCCTGGTGAGTGATCTAATTTCTTTCTTAAAAGCAGTGACAATAAAATATTTTTATCTTCTCTTCCATTGAACAATGATTAATTAATTCCATCGTTCAAACTAACATTTACAAAGAGTATGACAGGATCCTCACCTTTCAGAAAGTCACAGACTATATAGATAAAACTAAGACTTGTCAGAGGAGAGAAACTTTGTGTTGAGTCTTGAAAGGTGAGAGGCGGGGAAGGAAGGATTGAAGGATGGTTTCATTGAGAAGAAATCTCTCTGGTTTGGAGGCTCGACAGGGAAGGCCTGCTTACCAGTTTAGAGGACCATGCTGAAACCAAGGATCACCTTTTCTGTCATTACAATGAACAAATTACTCCTCATCTAAAACAGTATGAATGCAGTTTCATAGAGTTAGAAGTGTGACACACTTCTTACTGGGCTGAGAGGAAGGTGTCAGCAGGGCTGTGTCACTCTCTGGAGGCTCTGGGGGAGAATCTGTTCCCCGGCCTTTTGCCCGCTGTTAAAGGCTGCCTGCATTCCTTGGCTCATGGCCCCCTTCATCCACCATCAACACGGCCATGTTGCATCTCTCTGATCTTCCTGCCATTGTCACATCTCTCTGTGTCTCTCATCGACTATTGCTTTTAAGGGCTAATGTGGGGCCTACCTGGATAATTCATGAATTTCCCCATTCAAACTCCATGTCTGCGTAGACAGCATATTCATAGGTTCTGGATATCTTTGAGGGGGCATTCTTCTTTGTTTCTGTTTTTACACTTGCAAGATAAAACCAACAATTAAAGCTTGAAACCTTTTTTACTAGGGCCAGTGAATTTGTAGAATAAGTTTTCCTTTGGAACTTATATTCCTTTGCCTGGTTCCGATACCCTTGGCCATGGATTGCTTCAGTTCCAGTGGCCAGAAACAATCCCATCTATTAGAGATCACTAATCATGTTTCTCTTGCTCTCTTTCTTCCTCTTTTTCAATTGTTCTTTGCCTAGAAGATACCACTTTTCTGCAGGAGCCAATTCAAGTCAACAGATAGTCTTTAAGTGGCTAAAGAATCCCAGGTTCCATGGGCGGGAAGAGGGGAAAGGCGAAGAAGTAGTACTTACTTCAGAGAACTCACGATCCAGTACACAAAATACAGTAAACCCCGAGTCAGTGTTAGCTTTCATTCATATACATAAGCAGATACATAGTTGAAGGAAATTTAAGTCTTTTAAGTGTGTCTGAGTTCTGAGCTCATTGTTGGAGACTGGGATGCAGAGTCAGGTTAAGGAGGATCAAAAGCCTCTCGAGGGAGAGAATAAGTCTGGGACCTTATAGTGGCTTTGACTGTTATAAAAACCAAGGAGACCATCAACTTTCAAAAGACTTCAACTTAAAGATTATGAGTTTCTTTAAACACAGTGGAGAGTTGGAGCCTGATCTCCTCTTTTCCTGACCTTACTGGAGCAGATCTTGCATGAGCAACTCTCTTTGATTTTCTGTCTCTCACAAGCCTTGCGGTTCCATTTTTCTCAATTTTATAGACTGCCCACTTACTTTGAAAAGTATTTTGTGGACCAAGGAAAAATTTGGAAAGTTTTACCCACATGATGGGGAGAATATAGAGGAAGACAGATTCCCAGTGTGAGGAGGCTAGCGAGATTTTGTGCTGAAATAATACAGTACTGCCATTGACTTCCAAAACCACATCTTATCCCTCAGTTAAAACAAAGTGAATTGAAAACTGCTGGAATTTGGCTTGAAAGAAAACAGATTCCAGCTAGGCAAGTTCATAGTAAACCTGGGAATGAATAACCTATTGGATGGCACACATATTAAGGACTGTCAAGCCATATGCTGAAGCTAGAAGCTCAATTTAATGACTCTGTTACAAGGACTAAGAGATTAAGAGGTAAGGCCTCAATGAGAGGGGTAAAAAGACCAATGGTGGAGGAAGAGTGGTGGTTAGTGAGGCCTCTTAGCTGTCCAGATGAGAAACGGAGGTATTATTAGCTGATTTCCTCCAAGTAGTTTCCATTAAGTCTCCTGAAAAAGTATTAGAACAAAATGAGAGATGAGATGTACTAAAGGAGAAAAATCCATAGAGAGGACAAATGGAAAAGCACAGAAATCACTATTTATGCAGAAAAATGAGACAGCCCATATTATTCTTTTACTCTAGGTAAGATTTATATTATTAATGACTCTGTTTATATACTGCCTCCCTTTCCTTGTTTAGTGAATTTAAGCACTTAGGAAAAAGAGAGTCACGCCTGGTAAAAGTAGATACTTAATAACTTTCCGTGATGTGCCATCAACAAATCCATCTAAGGAAGAAAGCAACCTCTGCTAAGCCGGGTGGACACCTCCAAACTCTTGTTTTGTTCAAAGCTGCTTCTGAACTTTTGGGTATGATTTTAGAGGGAGCAGGTTATTGCCTATAACTACTGCCTCTTTTTGCTATATTTCTGCATGATATTTATTTTGACATTTTAATAATGCTCATTTTTGAGAATGAAGCTATCTCTGCTGTTTTATGTGGGCAATGGTTGCAGCTCCCTGAGAACTGTTTAAATGAAACTCTTTTGTATCTGAATAAATTGATGATGCTCAGTAACTGTATTTGAAATGCACTGTTATACATGTAAATAATTTGCCCTCTGGTGGATAATGAATAAGGTCACTGGATTTGGCAGCAGTACTCTTTTCATACTCATCATAGCTGTCCAGGGTCTGTGTATGATAGATATGCAAAAATATTCCCAATAATGCCTGCCTAGTGTGTGCTGTAATTTTCAGACCAGCCATTTCCCACAGTAGTGCTGGCTTACATGGGTTTAATAGATTAGTGTCTTCTTTAAGGGCTGTAAACTTAAATGCCTTCAGGAGCCAGATAGTAGCAAGGATGTCTGAAATAGCCTGATATAGGATAATAAGGAGTATTGGAGCCTGTAGAGAACTAGAGAGTACATCTTATACCTAAGAGCCTTCACATCCAAAAATAAAAATAAAACAAAATATTCTTTGACTACAAATCTTTGTTTGCAAGCTAAAACAGAACTATAGGCTCTCAGTTGCCAGCCCTTGTATTGAAAGTTGGATTATACATTATATTATACCATGCAGAGGGACCAGCCCATGCTGGATTCACCTTTATTTCATATTGGACATACTCAATTACCACTTACTGGACAACTGGCTATTTTTCCCAAGAAAAGACAGCTATTACTGTGTTCACTAGAAATACATATCTTACTGCCGTTGAGAGGTGACTGGTTTTGAATTACAACTTTAAACAGTCACAAGCATGACTGTCATACATATGTTCTGAGCATGTGTTGACGATTTATTTAACTCACTCATGAGGTAAAAGCAAAATGGTAAATTTCACTGAAAGAAGAATTTCACAGACTGAGACTGTCTAGTCCCTGAAAGAAGGAATTCTGAAACAAGGTGCAAATGTTTTATGTTCTGTGGAGCAAAGAACAGTAACCTTGAAGTTATCTTTTCTACCAGGCAGAAATCATTTGCATGTCTAGTGGACAAAAATAACTTGAAATTTATCAATCTTCACAAAATTGACACCTGACTTCGCGGCATCTGGGCCTCAATCAATATAAACAGGAAGACAGACAAAGGGTATATTCCCTATGTCAGTGCTTTTCAAATGGTAATGAGTATAAAATAACCTAGACTCTGGGCAACGAGGTCTAGAATGGGGCCTGAAATCGCATTTCTGATGAGATCCCAGGTACTGCTGATATACTGGTGTTCCAGAGAAGCAGTGACCTGGTACACAGGTGTGCCTGTTAGGCAAGGCTCGGGTATGTTTTTCAGAAGGCATATGGCAATCCTTCAGCCTTAGTTCCAGATTCAATACTTTTCCTAAAAACTGGGCTCACAGGGTATTTATTGCCAGATAAACACTGTGCGGTGTGACCTGAGTTTATTTAGGGTTTTCCTGAGCCTGGAAACGGAGCCTTGTATCTCTGAGTGCGTGTCACTGGGCCCATTTTGTGTGTCTGCTCTCACACTCTCCTGCCACCTGCTCACTTGCCGTACGACTTATGTCATTCAGTTTTACAGGAATGCACAGACAGACACTTGCTGATCAGGTAAATTTAGGAGCTAGCCCCAGAAGGATTATCGACTTCTCTTTCCCCAGCTGTTAGGAGTGTAAAGGGATGCCTGCACCATGCAGTGCCTCCCACCCCACGACGCAGATGGCTTCAGTTCAGTCTGCTCATTTCTCACGTCATAAAGGCATTTCAAACAGACGAAGCTGTGCATCATTTGTTGGAGAAAGCAATCAGCAGGAGTACACCACAGATGTTTTCCAAGCAGAATAAATCGGCCTCTGGCCCAGTTAGAATTTTCCCTTTACAGAGAGTTTTAGGTCATCTATTCAGTTCTGTCAACTCCAAAACATGTTTCCCTTCATTTCCTGATGAAGAGCTTCTGTCCCTGAGTCTTGGTGAAGCTGGTGAGCAGAGAGTCTTGGCCAAGGGTAAGGAAGGAGTAACCAGTCTTTTCCATAATGCGTTCCCAGAACATTAGTCTCATGAAATGTTATTATGAGCTCTGTGACAGAAGGGATCCATAGACAAATACATTTGGGGAAAACTAGATTAAGTGAAATAAACAACTTTGTTTTCAAAGTATTGAGTTTTCAGGGCCTTTCCTAAGATAATGTGCAGAGTGAATCTTATAAGTGATAAAAATTTTGTTTTTACACACTGAAGTTTCTTCCATCTTAAGATGACATTGGTAGTAAGACATATAATTAATAGCTTTTTTAAAAAGGGGAAAAAAGATTCAGGTGGCAAATTTTTTTATATTGTTTGTAAGAAGCTCTATTTTAGAAATGTTAAAATGTGAACTTGAAAATTAAGAAAGTACTGGGTTGACCAAAAAATTTGGGTTTTCCCCATGTTACAGAAAAAACCTGACAAACTTTTTGGCCAACCCAGTAATTAGATGGTTGCTAAAGTCTCTTTTCATGGAAGACGTATTAGCATCTCAAGCTATTAACATTCCAAGGAGCACAGTTTAGGAGATACAAGTCTAGATGTTTTTTTGAAAGGATGAAATTCATTGTGAGCAGAATCTCTGAATGAAAAAAAAATCACCAGCTGATTTTTTTTGTAAGAAAGGACTGTCAAAAAATGAACAATATAGGGTTCTGTTTATACTTTATAAAAACAAATAATTTATTTGTTCCAAGTAAAAAGTTTGTATTATTTGGGGCTTTTGATGGCTGTAAATGAAATATGTTTGAATTTCTAGGTATAACTGGGACTTTCTCTTGCTGAGAGTGGTAATGAAATGTACAGTCAGCTTTAAACTAACAATTGACTGTAATTCACATTAGAAGTGTAATTGCAAAGGTAACATTAGTTTATGGATTGCTAATGAATGTTTTCCTGTCTGTGGAGGGCATTAGCTTGTTACCCGTCTCTTATGAGTTTGCCTACCTGGCTGGGCATGGGAACTTGCAGCTTTTAAAAAGCTTATGCCCAGTTCTACTTCTTTCTGAAATGTATTACATTAAAAATGACCATTTAATAGCTCTACAGAAAGCTCGAAATAAGCCCCAGGCTTATTTATTCCATGTAGAGTCTTTGAACTAGTTTAGGCATTTGGATCATTTGATACAAAGCTGACAAAAAGCTGGAAGGAATGCTCTTAATTGAGATGTTTGGGTGGATGATGAGTTAGTGTGCTATTTCTGAGAGTAACTTAATTAAAAATTAATAATATCTATTCCAACTCATTACTTTCACTTTTATGTATTCTGTGCATATTGAAAAGTGGTCTTGCCCTGCAAGGAGCTCTATATTTCTTTAACCAGCCCCTTAGAGCTTCACTTCTGTCTTTTGTCTTTTTTTTTTTTTTTAACCAACCCTGCCCTTGGTCTTTTTCTTACCTGAGTGCTCCAAGGCCATTCTTTCTTCTGACTGTACCCCCTCCTGAGATTGTTGATACTGGAGCTAAGGCTATTCTGCACTATCTGGATATGTTTCACTTACAATATTCATGGTTGCTATTATAGGTGTTCATCATCTATTTATATTATGATGAGAACACCATCGTTACTGGGAATTAAAAAGTGAGCTCTACATTGCTCACTATGTTTAGAAACAAATCTATTTGCAGTCTGGAATAGTCATCCATTTTTGCAACTCAAATCTTTGTTCATCATTTTATAACTGTATCCTAGGGGCCTCAGCCATCATATAACTGCAGATGAGGAAAAAAAAAATCCAACCCAACAGCTTATTTTAGATATTTGGAAACTCATAAAGTTAGAGCTGCTTCAGTAACTGTTCATCCTGTTTGTGTGTTAAGCTCTGTGCCCACTTGACTTTATCCTCAAGGATCACTGCAAGTCAGCAGTTGGGGTCTCAGAACTCGATGAAGTTACTAGATGGATGTTTTGATGGGCAGTGCATGGTGTGGGGTATGTGGTGGGAAGGGTCTGAACCTGAAGTGAGCCCGATAAGTGATATACTTATCTGTTGCAAAATGGTTACCATGATAGTGATGGCTAATACCTGAATGTCCTCATATAATTGCCATTTCTTTTTTGTGGTGAGAATGTTTAAGATCTACTCTCTTAGCAACTTTCAAGTACATAACACAGTATTGTTAACTATTATCAGTATTCTATACATTAGATCCCCAGGACTTACTTGTCTTATGGCTGGAGGTTTCTATCCTTTGATCTATATCTCCCTTTCCCCCGATTCCCATCTTCTGGTAAAGTGAAGTGAAAGTGCAAGTCACTCAGTTGTGTCTGACTCTTTGTGACCCTGTGGACTATACTATCCATGGAATTCTCCAGGCCAGAACACTGGAGCAGGTAGACATTCCCTTCTCCAGGGGATCTTCCCAACCCAGAGATTGAACCTGGGTCTCCCTGATTGCAGGTGGATTCTTTATCAGCTGAGCCACCAGGGAAGCAACTAGCTTTCTAATTTGTGTTTTGGTGAGTTCAGCTTTTTTAGAATCCGCATATAAGTGATATGATAGATATTTGTCTTTCTCTGAGTTATTTTACTTAGTGTAATACCTTCATGGTCCATCGATGTTGTTGCAAATGGCAGGATTTCCTTCTTTCTCATGGCTGAGTAGTATGTATTCCACTCTGTGTGTGTGTGTGTGTGTGTGTGTGTGACTTCCCAAGTGGCACTAGTGAGAAAGAACCTGCCTGACACTGCAAGAGATGTAAGAGATGCAGATCTCTGGGTTGGAAAGATCCCCTGGAGGAGGGCATGGCAACCCATTTCAGTATTCTTGCCTGAAGAATCCCATGGACGGAGGAGCCTAGTGGGCTACAGTCCATACGGTCGTAGAGTTAGACATGACTGAAGTGACCTACTGTGTATATATATATCACATTTTTATCCATTAGTCCACAAACGGACACTTAGATTGTTTTCATATTTTGGCTCTTTCAAATAATGTTGTGATAAACATGGAATGCAGATACCTCTTGAAATCTTGCTTTCATTTCCTTTGATAATACATCCAGAAGAAGAACTTCTGGATCATATAGTAGTTCTGTTTTCAATTTTTTGAGGTAACTTCATACTGTTTTTCACAGTGTCTGCACCAGTTTACATTCCCACCAGGAGCGCAGGAGGGTTCTCTTTTCTCCACATCCTTGTGAACACCTGGGTCTTATCTTTGGGTGACCTGAGTACCAGCTCTGTTACTTCTCGATCTTGTACTCAGGGACCAACTATGTTCCCTATTTGTGCCTCAATGTCTTCTTTAAAATGGAGATATTCTTCTACCACTATGCTGAGTGAAGATCAAATGAGATGAAATACTTCTGTGATGTATGCTGTGCTACTGTCTAATGTATCATATCGACATGATATTGATCTTACTATCACTCCCCAAATCCAAACTGCACCAGAGGAGTTATATTGTTGATTAATTTCAAAGTCATTTCCAGCCCCTATATCCTCTAGTTCCTCACACAGAGCTAACTTCTTCCTGTGATTCAAAAGCTCTTACATTGAGTCCTTCTTACTTTTTCTGCTCAAAGTAAGCTGGAATGCATTCTTCAGGCACAGATTTGTGCAGTCACTTTAATTTCCATAAAGATGTAGAGAAGAAGGAATTTTCTAGTTTAACGACAATAAAGTAGGTTTTCAAAATCTTAGGCTTGTATTAACAGAAATATTGGTGGTGTAATTCCATTTCTAGCAAAAGCAGAGAGAGGTGGTTGGGATTTTTTTTTTTATGAAGAAGAATAGCAAAAGTAATGTTATATTGAACTATAGGAATTTAATTACCCCATTCCACAAATGTAGTTTTCAAATAAAGGAGTCAAAAGATTTTCCAGAGCTATTCTTCTGAACAGTGATATAAAAACCCAGAACACATTTAGTAGATGTAAAATGCATTACTGTACATTATGATCCATGGTGAAAGGAAGCATAATAAGAAACGTGACATGAGACTGAACACATGGTGATTAAAAGTCTCTGCTCCCTTTGTAGAAATATTGTAATTGGCTTAGAATTTTATATATTTGTCACTGTGAGAGTGGGCATTTCTGGAACATTTCTGATGGGTGGATTTCATCCTGGGGAGAAGGCTCCCAGAAAATGGAAATACTATCATTTGAGGGCGGAGTAGGTGTCACATAAGAACTGCCAGGAGGCTGGGAAGGAATAAATCACCGCGGGGCCCTCATCCTTCTTTAAACAGTCTTAAAGTCTGTCCTTTACAGTGTCCATAAAACATCAAGAAAATTGCTAAGAAGGTAAACCCTAAGAATTCTCATCACAAGGAAAGCACTTTTTTCTTTTTGTTTTTTATTGTGTCTATATGAGATGGGGTCGCAAGGAGTCAGACAAGACTGAGCAACTTTCACGTACATACGTACGTATGAGATGATAAATGAGATGCTAACTAACTTCTTATAGTAATCATTCACAATATATGTAAGTCAAACCATTTTGCTGTGCCCCTTAAATGTATACAGTGAAATATGTTGATTATGTCTCAATAAAACTGGAAAAAAAAAAAACCATTCCCTCAGCAATGAAGAGAAGGCAGGGTGAATTAGGGACTCCTCTATTGAGAAGTCTTTACAAAAACCTTTGTTTCTCTGTCTTATTATACAGGTGACACATATTCACTGTAGAAAATTTTAAAAAATGGATAAGCAAGGAAAATAATTTAAAGATCATTTGTAATATCACAGCAGCAATAACCAGTGTTAACAATTTGGTGTATAACCTCCTAGTTTTTCTGAAAAGTTATTTTGCCACGGCAAATAAGAACTTGGTAAAGGGGAGTCCTGGTTTTGGAAAAGGAAGCAGCAAGATGTTGATCCATTTATCAAACATTTGTGCTGTCAGGAGAGACTTTACCTTTTACATCAACAGAAGAAAAAATAAATTGGAAGTACTCTAGAAATATGGAGATTATGATTTTTCACTCAGGTAATTTGCAAAGTGTTTTAGTGAACATCAGATGCAGCTAATGAAAAAAGTTAGCACTTTTTAAAATAAGAAAATTGGTTTTCATATATCTTTTAAACTTCAGTCTTCAAAATTTGCGTTATTCTTGTCCCCAAATTAGTGATTGCTACTTTTATCTAACCAATATTCTCCCCTCCTACTGTTCTTTTTTTTTTTTTTTTGATAAGATCATGAACATCTTTACCCAGAGCCCTTAATCTCAGATAGTCATACAGGTAAGGAGGAAACGGAAATCTGGAATGAAATAGAGTGAACGCTCCTATATATGAGGGTTTTTCTTGAGCACTCTAGGGACTTGCTAGCAAGGCGGTATAGTGTAGTAGGTATTCAGACTGCAGGCTTCAAGGTCAAATTATGTGACTTCACATCTGGCTCTATCACTTACTGGTTGGATAACCTTGGATAAATTAGTTAGCCTCTCTGTGCCCTAGTTTCTTCAACATTAGAATGAGAATAGTAATACTATCAAGTCTTGTAGTGCTATTGGAGGTTCATAAGATAAGGCACTGCAGATGGTGACTGCAGCCAGGAAATTAAAGATGCTTACTCCTTGGAAGGAAAGGTATGACCAACCTAGATAGCATATTCAAAAGCAAAGACATTACTTTGCCAACAAAGGTCCGTCTCCTCAAGGCTATGGTTTTTCCTGTGGTCATGTATGGATGTGAGAGTTGGACTGTGAAGAAGGCTGAGCGCCGAAGAATTGATGCTTTTGAACTGTGGTGTTGGAGAAGACTCTTGAGAGTCCCTTGGACTGCAAGGAGATCCAACCAATCCATTCTGAAGGAGATCGGCCCTGGGATTTTTTTGGAAGGAATGATGCTAAAGCTGAAACTCCAGTACTTTGGCCACCTCATGCGAAGAGTTGACTCATTGGAAAAGACTCTGATGCTGGGAGGGATTGGGGGCAGGAGGAGAAGGGGACGACAGAGGATGAGATGGCTGGATGGCATCACTGACTCGATGGACGTGAGTCTGAGTGAACTCTGGGAGTTGGTGATGGACAGGAAGGCCTGGCGTGCTGTGATTCATGGGGTCGCAAAGAGTCGGACACAACTGAGCGACTGAACTGAACTGAACTGAAGATAAAGCATTGTAAAACTGTAGCTCTGCTTAGTACAGAGCTAGATATTCAATAAATACCAGCTAGAGTATTTGACAAATTGCACTCAAATTGCACTAGGTGGTCAAGTCAGTCAAACTCAAGTGCAGGGAAGACCCCTGGAGAGAACTGTGACTCTTCTGGTGATCTTGGTTAGTTCTCTAACTTTCAACTGAACTCAGGTTTTCCCTTCTGAAATGCAGGCTATGCAGTTTATATTACAAAGGGGTTGTAGATGGAGCAGCATGCTGCTTTGCAATGTAAGGTATTTTAACCATAAATAATAAAGGGAAGGCCTCCTCCAAATGATATCAAACTTCTCCCTGGAGATGGAAGAGTCCTCCTCAGAGTTAATAGCACACCTCCCCTGAGTGAGCATAGAGAAAGGCAAGTTGCAGGAAACAGCTGGGGAGAACAAATGAATAAATACTGTTTGTGCCAATGAGAGCACATGAAATAATGAATTCCTGACTTAAACTTCTCAAGCAGATTAGGAGCGATGCTGTTCATTGGTACGTGCAGCACTCCCTTAATAGCTCAGTTCAGTTCAGTCATTTAGTCGTGTGTGACTCTTTGCGACCCCATGGGCTGTAGCAAGCCAGGCTTCCCTGTCCATCACCAACTCCCGGAGTTTCCTCAAACTCACGTCCATCGAGTTGGTGATGCCATCCAACCATCTCATCCTCTGTTGTCCCCTTCTCCTCCTGCCTTCAATCTTTCCCAACATCAGGGTCTTTTCAAATGAGTCAGCTCTGGCCAAAGTATTGGAGTTTCAGCTTCAGCATCAGTCCTTCCAATGAAAATTCAGGACTGATTTCCTTTAGGATGGACTGATTGTATCTCCTTGCAGCCCAAGGGACTCTCAAAAGTCTTCTCCAACACCACAGTTCAAAAGCATCAATTCTTCGGTGCTCAGTGAGAGTCTAACTCTCACATCCATACATGAACACTGGAAAAACCATAGCTTTGACTAGATGGACCTTTGTTGGCAAAGTAATGTCTCTGATTTTTAATATGCATGAAGTAATGGGACTGGATGCCATGATCTTAGTTTTCTGAATTTTGAGTTTTAAGGCAACCTTTTCACTCTCCTCTTTCACTTTCATCAAGAGGCTCTTTAGTTCTTCTTCGCTTTCTGCCATAAGGGTGGTGTCATCTACATATCTGAAGTTATTGATATTTCTTCTGGCAATCTTGATTCCAGCTTGTGCTTCTTCCAGCCCAGCATTGCATAAAGTTAAATAAGCAGGGTGACAATATACAGTCTTGATGTACTCCTTTCCCAATTTGGAACCAGTCTGTTATTCCATGTCCAGTTCTAACTGTTGCTTCTTGACCTGCATACAGATTTCTCAGGAGGCAGGTCAGGTGGTCTGGTAGTCCCATCTCTTTCAGAATTTTCCACAGTTTGTTGTGATCCACACAGTCAAAGGCTTTGGCATAGTCAATAAAGCAGAAGTAGATGTTTTTCTGGAACTCTCTTGCTTTTTCTATGATCCAGCAGATGATGGCAATTTGATCTCTGGATCCTCTGCCTTTACTAAATTCAGCTTGAACATCTGGAAGTTCACAGTTCATGTATCGCTGAAGCCTGGCTTAGAGAATTTTGAGCATTACTTTACTAGCGTGTGAGATGAGTGCAGTTGTGCAGTAGTTTGAGCATTCTTTGGCATTGCCTTTCTTTGGGACTGGAATGAAAACTGACCTTTTCCAGTCCTGTGGCCACTGCTGAGTTTTCCAAATTCACTGGCATATTGGGTGCAGCACTTTCACAGCATCATCTTTTAGGATTTGAAATAGCTCAACTGGAATTCCGTCACCTCCACTAGCTTTGGTTTATAGTGATGTTTCCTAAGGCTCACTGGCTCTAGGTGAGTGATCACACCATTGTGATTATCTGGGTCATGAAGATCTTTTTTGTATAGTTCTTCTGTATATTCTTGCCACCTGTTCTTAATATCTTCTGCTTCTGTTAGGTCCATACAGTTTCTGCCCATCTTTGTATGAAATATTCCCTTGGTATCTCTAATTTTATTGAAGAGATCTCTAGTCTTTCCCATTCTGTTGTTTTCCTCTATTTCTTTGCATTGATCACTGAGGAAGGCTTTCTTATCTCTCCTTGCTATTCTTTGGAACTCTGCATTCAAATGGGTATACCTTTCCTTTTCTCCTTTGCCTTTCACGTCTTTTCTTTTCTCAGCTATTTGTAAGGCCTCCTCAGACAACCATTTTGCCTTGTTGCATTTCTTTTTCTTGGGGGTGATCTTGATCATTGCCTCCTGTACAATGTTACGAACCTCTGGCCATAGTTCTTCAGGCACTCTGTCTATCAGATCTAATCCCTTCAATCTATTTGTCACTTCCACTGTAAGGGATTTGATTTAGATCTTACTTGAATGGTCTAGTGGTTTTCCCCACTTTCATCAATTTCAGTCTGAATTTGGCAATAAGGAGTTCACGGTCTGAGCCATAGTCTGCTCCTCGTCTTGTTTTTGCTGACTGTATAGAGCTTCTCCATCTTTGGCTGCAAAGATTGTAATCAATCTGATTTCAGTATTGACCATCTGGTGATGTCCATGTGTAGACCCTTTTCTTGTGTTGTTGGAAGAGGATGTTTGCTATGTCCAGTGCGTTCTCTTGGCAAAATTTTGTTAGCCTTTGCCTTGCTTCATTCTGTACTCTTGGCAAAATTTTGTTAGCCTTTGCCTTGCTTCATTCTGTACTCCAAGGCCAAATTTGCCTGTTACTCTAAGTGTTTCTTGACTTCCTACTTTTGCATTCCAGTCCCCTATAATGAAAAGGACATCTTTTTTGGGTGTTAGTTCTAGAAGGTCTTGTAGGTCTTCATAGAACCATTCAACTTTAGGTTCTTCAGCATTACTGGTTGGGGCATAGACTTGGATTACTGTGATATTGAATGGTTTGACTTGGAAATGAACAGAGATCATTCTGTCGTGTTTGAGATTGCATCCAATTTATTGCTTTCTTAATAACTCAAGAAAGCAATAAATTTGAGGTTTCTAATCTTGACTGCTCCGTCCTTGAGTTCAAGTTCCTGAGAATTTAAGCCAGGTGTTTTCAGTTTGGCTGTAAGGTGGCTGTATTAACATAAAAGTATGCCAGGAAGCCTTTGGAAGAATTCCAAAAGGTGTTTGCTCTAGTTTTGATGCATTTTGGATGTGTCTCCATACTTATACACAGAGAGCCTATGTTAGTGTCTAACTAGCAAGACTCATTCGGAGAAGGCAATGGCAACTCACTCCAGTACTCTTGCCTGGAGGATCCCATGGATGGAGGAGCCTGGTAGGCTGCAGTCCATGGGGTCTCTACTAGTTGGACACGACTGAGCGACTTCACTTTCACTTTTCACTTTCATGCATTGGAGAAGGAAATGGCAACCCACTCCAGCGTTTTTGCCTGGAGAATCCCAGGGACGGCAGAGCTGGGTGGGCTGCTGTCTATGGGGTCACAGAGTCGGACACGACTGAAGTGACTTAGCAGCAGCAGCAGCAGCAGCAAGACTCATTAGAAAAGAGCCTGATGCTGGGAAAGACTGAAGACAGGAGGAGAAGGGGATGACAGAGGATGAGATGGTTGGATGGCATCACTGACTCAATGGACAGGAGTTTGAGCAAGCTCCGGGAGATGGTGAAGGACAGGGAGGCCTGGTGTGCTGCAGTCCTGGGTTGCAGAGTCGGACACGACTAAGCGACTGAACAACAAAAAAGCAAGGCTTTAAAATTCTATGTAATAAAACCAGGGAAGTTACCTTTAAATGACATACTGTATAAATGTTTAAATGTTTAGCTCTCACAAACACTTTTTTGGGGGCCGTTTACCTTTTCCTCTCTCAACTCTAATTAAGAAGAGTTCCTCAAGGCTGTAACTGGCTAGGAAAGGGGCACTGGACTCTGCTTCTTTGCAAAGATGTTTAGCAAAGGGATGACCTTGCTGCATTGCTACTACGTATCTTTTCCATATCTCTGATAGAATCAACTGGGCCCATTCACATACTCATTCAGTGAATGAGCATCTATTACATGTCGAGCATCAGGAATTCAACTGTAAAACAGGCAGCCACTGCCCTGTTTCTTGGGGCCTTACAGTCTACTGAGGGATACAAATAAAGATTTGAATATAACAAGGCAAAGATAGGGAAAGGAAGGTGCTTGGATCAGGTTCGGGAAGGGGAATGGATGATCAGAAGTGGTTTTCTGAGGAAGACTTTTTTAGCAGTCTAATTGTTATTTTTTAATTTGCTGTGATATATGCTTAGACAGAATAGATGTTAACACTTCAAGGAACTTTTGCTTCTCAACAGGCTATCTTCATACTGCAGAGCTCCTTAGACTGGGTTTCAGGAACTGTTGACCTGTAGTTAAATATGCTGTCACCTATCCAGAGGGGAATCAGAGACCTGTAGAATCAGAATCTGTAGAATCGGAGTCCTGGGACAAGGGAGGAGTCAATGTGAATATGACTATGGTCTTAATAACCTCAGAGCAGGGAGCCTTCACCTAAACTTAAACTCTTCATTGATTTAGCATTTGACATGCATTTATTCATTTGAGTCTCAGTAGCACTTTGAGACAGATGGGAGTCATATTACCTGCTGGCACATTTCCTGGTATTCCCATGTTGCTATAGACACAATCGGTGCCCAATAACAATTTCGCAAGGAAAGGAGTCCCCATTTGTAAATGAGACTGAGACAAGGGAAATGACTCGTCCAAGATCATACATTACAGTAATGGCAGAGGCTGAGCTACAGGACTTTCTGTGTCCTGATCTGTCCAGCCCACTTCTCAGGAGTTTAGGATGTCAAGGCAAGGTGTGACCGGCTGAGACAGCAGAGACATGTGCCTGGTGTCCTGAAGGCAAGTTATTGGTACAGAAGGGGGATTTGGGCTCTTTAAATCATGCTCCTCTCTAACGGGGTTACAAGTCAGAGTCTTCTGGTTAATGTCAATGGGAAAAAATATAGTCTACACCTTGATGAAGCTTTAAAAAATGCCCTGCGTTTTCACTTCAGAGGCCATCACATGGACATCCAGATTGCCAGCTGCTCTTGAAGAGACCAGTGCCTCTGGCTGTCGGACTGTCTTTATCCAAGGACACACGTGGCCATACCTGAGTTGCTGTCCCCATTAGCTGGGGTACATGATCCTGAGTTGAGAAATGAAATTTCATTTCCAGTCACCTGCCTGTCCATCCTTTACTGGTCAGGGGAATGGAGAGAGAAGAGAAGGATTGATATTCTAGGCAGCAGCAAACATGCCAGTTCTCTTGGTAGCCAGAGCCAAAGGATAAGTTTGGTTCAATAGCTTGTCATGAGGCACCAAAGTATTTCAGGTCACGCTTTCTTTACTGTCTCATGAATTCTCATTCAGTTCAGTTCAGTTCAGTCGCTCAGTTGTGTCTGACTCTTTGCAACCCCATGAATCACAGCACGCCAGGCCTCCCTGTCCATCACCAACTCCCAGAGTTCACCCCCCCTTCTCCTCCTGCCCCCAATCCCTCCCAGCATCAGGGTCTTTTCCAATGAGTCAACTCTTCGCATTAGGTGGCCAAAGTATTGAAGTTTCAGCTCAGCATCAGTCCTTCCAATGAACATCCAGGACTGATCTCCTTTAGGATGGACTGGTTGGATCTCCTTGCAGTCCAAGGGACTCTCAAGAGTCTTCTCCAACACCACAGTTCAAACATCAATTCTTCAGTGCTCAGCTTTCTTCACAGTCCAACTCTTACATCCATACATAACACTGGAAAAACCATAGCCTTGACTAGATGGACCTTTGTTGGCAAAGTAATGTCTCTGCTTTTGAATGTTCTATCTAGGTTGGTCATAACTTTCCTTCCAAGGAGTAAGCGTCTTTTAATTTCTTGGCTGCAGTTACCATCTGCAGTGATTTTGGAGCCCCCCCAAAAATAAAGTCTGACACTGTTTCCGCATCTATTTGCCATGAAGTAGCCAGTATCC
>NW_011494723.1:408980-425781 GCF_000754665.1 Bison bison bison
TTTGAGTTCCTCTTCACTTTCTGCCATAAGGCTGGTGTCATCTGCATATCTGAGGTTATTGATATTTCTCCCGGCAATCTTGATTCCAGCTTGTGCTTCTTCCAGCCCAGCGTTTCTCATGATGTACTCTGCATATAGTTAAATAAGCAGGGTGACAATATACAGCCTTGACGTACTCCTTTTCCTATTTGGAACCAGTCTGTTGTTCCATGTCCAGTTCTAACTGTTGCTTCCTGACCTGCATACAGGTTTCTCAAGAGGCAGGTCCGGTGGTCTGGTAGTCCCATCTCTTTCAGAATTTTCCACAGTTTGTTGTGATCCACACAGTCAAAGGCTTTGGCATAGTCAGTGAAGCAGAAGTAGATGTTTTTCTGGAACTCTTATGCTTTTACGATGATCCTTTAGCAAATCTATTTTGTGCCCATCAAATAATGCATCTGTAGTCAGTGTAAATAGATTGCTGTAGTTTAAAGCAATACAATGTAGTATTTGGTTTGGGGCTTTGTGATATCATTTTTCTAACATAAGCATGATATATTTTATTTCCAGCGCAGCCTGTCTTGTCGTAGTCTCGGCTCTCTGGAGCTTAGCTGTAGTGCTGTTGTTCCTTGGCAAGACTCAAAAGCCTGGGCTTCCTGACATGGCCGGTTTCTAGTGTGTGCTCCTACAGGCTCCTGATACGTCTGTGACGTGCTCCTTGACTGACGCGAGACCCAGTGCAAGCCAGGCCAGGATATCTGTAGGCAAGCTGGACGGGCATCCATCTTTCCAGGAACCCACCAAGCTCATGGTCACAAAGGTGACATAAGCGTCATCTCTAGGGCCTGCAGTCACCAAGAACAGAGGTGAACAGTGTGGTATAGTACCAACAACGTGGGCAGCGGGGATCAGGCACAACTAATTCCAACCCAGTTCTGTCACCCCTGAACTTGCCAGGTAACTCCACCTGTTTTCCCATGTATAAAGTGGGGGGATTTAGCTCTGGTTGTTGCTCAGTTCCGTCACTCAGTCGTGCCTAACTCTGCGACCCCACAGATGGACTGCAGCATGCCAGGCTTCCCTGTCCTTCACCATCCCCCAGAGTTTGCTCAAACTCATGTCTGTTGAGTTGATGATGCCATCCAGCCATCTCATCCTCTGTCGTCCCCTTCTCCTCCTGCCCTCAATCTTTCCCAGCATCAGGGTCTTTTCCAGTGAGTCAGCTCTTTGCATCAGGTGGCCAAAGTGTCGGAGCTTCAGTTTCAGCATCTGTCCTTTCAGTGAATTAGCAGTGGTACATAGTAAGAGTTCAGTAAATGTTATTCATTTATTTTTCTCCGTTTTACAGACAAGAAACCTAAGACTCAGAGAGGCTACATAACTTTCCTAAAGTCAAGGAAATGGCAGAGCCTGCCTTTGAACTTGGTCTTCCGCTCCAAAGTTAAACCCTCAGGCCACCCTGTCACGTTACTGTCACGTTGCCTGCCTCTGCGGGTTGTGGTGAGCACCGTGCGATGCGTTTAGTATGGTGGTAGGGTGTGGGCCACGAGGGTGGCGGTGATTGTTATTAGAGGTAGGGGAGCTCACCTAAGCTGAAATTCTACTTAGGGGTTCAGTTACCTATAGACCTTCATTGTGGCAGGGACCCCAATTCATAGGTAAATCTTTTCAACTCCATTTGCACATAGAGATGGTTAGTGTCGACTCTGAGGGTGAGAGATGATGATGATCGTGGTGTTGGTTAGTGACTGGAAAAGAAACATGACTTCATTAATAAAAACTTAATAGGGCAGCTCAGTGCAACGGGGCGGTGAAAATGGCTCTCCCCACTCAATGTACTTTTCTCTTCAGTTTTCAGACACATAATCATTTCCCAAGATCCTTGGCCTTGCCTGGAAAGAAATAGGTGAGAAAATGCCAGCTCTCTAGTCCTGATGTCTGGGAGGGTGTTGCTTTTCATAACACAGGGATAAAAATAAAATGACCCTTTAAAGGTGGTGGTGACTACCCTCGGGTTACTTGGGAGGCAGTAAAAAGCTTATTCTTCCTACAAGCATCTGAGAGCCTATCTTACAATCGCCGCATCTTGGGAGAATGTGTGATCTGAAGCAGAACATTCCAGGGCATGCAGAAGGATGTATGGCTGAAAACGTGCTCATCAGTCTTCTTCTCCTTCAAGGAGCTCAGAGTTGCTTAGGTTATAAAAGGCAGTTCTTGGGCACCTCCAAACCTATAGCTTTTGCTTAAGTAGGTCTTCCGTGCACAGTAGATTAAGCACATAACGTAATGGAGTGTTGATCCTACACCTGGTATGAAGTGGTGGGTGTGTGGGTGTTTGTGTCCTCAGAGTGAAGTTTAGCCGTTTCAAGGTAGCTGGTTATATAGCAGCGCTTCCCAGGTGGCTCAGTGATGAAGAATATGCCTGCCAGTGCAGGAGACATAAGAGACACTAGCTCGATCCCTGGGTCAAGAAGATCCCCTGGAGAAGGAAATGACAGCCCACTGCAGTATTCTTGCCTGGGAAATCCCATGGACAGAGAAGCCTAGCAGGCTATGGTCTGTGGGGTCACAAAGAGTTGGAGATGAGTGAGCCACTGAGCATGAATGCACAGTTATATAGTAAGTTCAAAAAAGGGTCATTTGGAAAAAAGATGGAATTGCCCTAAAAGAAGAGAGCCAAACTCTGTGGATCACTCTGTTTTGGAGATGGTTCACTGAGGCTCATGCAGTAATCTAGGGTCCAAGCAGTAATACTGAATGTAAGACCAGCTTTTCGTTTGTGAACCCAAAGACCTGAAGGTTCAGAAGACACCAAAAAGGAGCCTATTTGTATTCCTCACGCCCTTTTCAAAGTGAAAGTGAAGTCGCTCAGTCGTGCCCGACTCTTTGCGACCTCATGGATAGTAGCCTGCACCAAGCTCCTCCATCCATGGGATTTTCAAGGCAAGAGTACTGGAGTGGGTTGCCATTACTTTCTCCAGGGAATCTTCCCAACCCAGGGAACGAGCCCAGGTCTCTCACATTGTAGACAGATGCGTTACCGTCTGAGCCACCAGGGAAGTCCGACCTTTTCAAAGTGCTACAGAATTTTGTAAAACAGATCAGATGGATGATCATCTCACAAATTCATCTCCAGAAGAAAATAGTGTCTGTCTGATCTCGTGTGTTATCGGCTGGTCAGTGAAGGTGCAGGCAGGGGTGCTGATAGAAGTTCCTCATGGGTGCTCAGGGTACTTCAGGGGCTGGATTGAGCACAGACCCCTCCATACTCTGACCAAGCACAGTTAGTGTTTTTCTTGGCTTCTTTGCAGTTGGCTGCTGCTACTGCTGCTAAGTCCCTTCAGTCGTGTCTGACTCTGTGTGACCCCATAGATGGCAGCCCACCAGGCTCCCCCGTCCCTGGGATTCTCCAGGCAAGAACACTGGAGTGGGTTGCCACTTCCTTCTCCAATGCATGAAAGTGAAAAGTGAAAGTGAAAGTGAAGTTGCTCAGTTGTGTCTGACTCTCAGCAACCCCATGGACTGCAGCCTACCAGGCTTCTCTGTCCATGGGATTTTCCAGGCAAGAGTACTGGAATGGGGTGCCATCGCCTTCTCCATTCCAGTTGGCTACAGTCTTAGAAACAGCAAACTGAAAAGCTTTCCTCTCAGATGTTAGAATCAGTGAATTTTCAGAATTGTTCCTAGTCATGACAGAGGCCAGAAGCCACCTAGCTACAGGACTGTTCAGCTTCCAGAAGGAGACACCTGCCTGCATGCCAGGTCCTGAAGGCCCCCTCCTTCCTTACTGGCTCGGAGGACCCTCGGCTTTTGGTGAATGAGGTGTAGCGAGAGGTCAAGGGACCGATGCATTTCTGAAGGTATAGGTTAAAAATGATTCGATGGCTACAGTCGTGGGATTTTCATCTTTTCAAAGAGTCTGTAATGTTGGAAAGGGTGCTGAGGGGAGTACTTACTGATCTGGGAGATCAGTGGACCCGGTTGGCTTAGCCTGCTGGGAAATTCTTCTCCATTCACTGTTTCCTCCCTGCCTTCAGTATTTGCCGGGTACCCGCTACATGTCAGGTCGGGGGCAGGAGACCAGCCATGAAACAGCAGCAACGGCAAACACAAGGCAGACTAGCCTTGACCCGAGTCTGGAGGAGGGAGCGGCAGGAAGACTGGAAGTTTCTGTCTGGCTCTGTAAGCGCATCTTCTTCTGGCAGACCAGCAGGAAGTAGGCAGAGAGGCTGAGCATGACGAGAGCATCCCTGGCAGAGGGAGGGCGGTCTTCTAAGGCTTAGGTGGGAAGCTGGAAAGAGCACATCCATCCACACAGCTGCAAACAGTTTTGGGGGCCCGGAGTGGTAGCAGGGTGGGCGGCAAGGAGGGAGGGCAGGCTGCAGATGAGGCTGCAGGAGGCAGGGGCCCTAAGTCCTTGAGGGGCTTTTCTTCTGTCTTTATTTGTTTGGGGCTGTGCTGGATCTTCTTGCTGGCTGGGCTTTCTTTGGTAGTGGCGTGTGGACTGCTCATCGTGGTGGCTTCTCCTATTGCAGAGCATGGGTTCTGGGGCGCTCAGACTTTGGTAGTTGCAGTTCGAGGGCCCGGTAGTTGAGGTTGGTGGGCTCTGGGGCCTGGATGGTGTACTTGTGGCACAGGCGTGGGCTTAGTTGCCCCAAGGCATGTGGGATCTTAGTTTGCGGACCAGGATTGAACCCGTGTCCCCGGCGTTGACAGGTGGATTCTTAACCACTGGACCACCAGGGAAGTCCCAAGGGTCTTTTATGCCATGTGAAGTATGACCTGTACACTAGGCTGGCGGGGACGGTGCTGGTTTGTAACTGGGTCACCACATGGCCCTTGGGACCTGATATTGAGCCCTGGGGGTGGAGCCTGTGGAGTGGATTCTGTTGGAGTTTAGGTGTGGACCAGTGGCTCAGGCGGCCCAGATGTTGGGTGAATGCTTCTCACTCCTGTTAGTCCATGAGCAGGAGGCAGGGGATGAGAGATTAATTTTTTTCTCTTTCTAATTAAAAAATACCATTAAAAACTTGTAAGTGTAAAATGATACCAAGTCAGGTGGTATTTGAAGCTGAAAATGCTCTCAGATAAGCTGAACAAGGGGCCCTAAAACTGAAACGGTCAGAGGGCACGTAAACAAACCATCCATTTGTTCTTATAAGCAACCCGAAAGATAGAGGCAAGGGTAGTTAAACAGACAGAAAAATCTTGCTGAAAACAGTGCTGCTTGAAAATCACCTGTGTTGATGTAGTTTTCAATAAAAGTTGTTTTCTGCTGATGTTTTTTTAATCCTCCCTATGGATGTGCCTAGAGTTGACTCATTGGAAAAGGCTCTGATGCTGGGAGGGATTGGGGGCAAGAGGAGAAGGGGACGACAGAGGATGAGATGGCTGGATGGCATCACCGACTTGATGGACGTGAGTTTGAGTGAACTCCAGGAGTTGGTGATGGACAGGGAGGCCTGGCGTGCTGCGATTCATGGGGTCGCAAAGAGTCGGACACGACTGAGCGACTGATCTGATATGATCTGATGGATGTGCCTCTTATATTTGATGATCAGTTTCCCACAATGTTTGCCATAATATTTCCTCAGAGCGTAGGTTTTTACATTCTAATTCATTCTGTGGCTGTTCTTAACCTAAGACAGGGTATGCTGGTTTCACAATTCAGGGTCACTGTTTTCTAGCTGACAAGACGATACTCAAATCCCAACCTTCCTCTTTTTCTCAACTTCTTTTTGTCTGTCTTGGTTTGAGGAGAACCACTGGCCAAAGAGGCAGTCTCCACTACTCCAGTGGAGCCTGTGAGCCGATCCTTTCCATAATCTGATTTACCTTTAACTTCCTGTTATTCACATTTCAGGTTCCCAAATATTACCCACCCCCAGGTCCTTGATGTTAATTGCTCTTTCAGCAGCTTCCTCTTTTCCTGAAGCTCATCTGAGATCCCATTTATCCTTCAAAGTCCAGCAGAAGCTTCATGTTCCTCGTCTTCTGAGACAGATAAGCCACGCTGCAGTTTCAAGACAGAAATTTGTGATGGCATTAAAACAGCAGAACTTTATTATTACTGTTGTTGCTTTAATATATGTCTTGTCTACCTGTTTGTGTTGTACCTTTCTCAAGACCGTATCTTTAACTGCTTTTGTAATCTCGAGTAGAGCTCGACACAGTAGAACTGGGCAAATATAAATTAAAACAATGTATTAAGTTGTGCTCTGCTATAGTGGTTTTCATTTAGGGGCTTGTGGTGAAATATGAGTGTGGAGATCTAAGTATGGTTATAATCCTGCAGTCATCTGGATGATGATACTAGAATCTAGACAGCAGCTGGCCCCCAAATCTGTGAACACAGGGCGGAAGACTTTTTGCCAAAACACTCCTTTACCAATGGGAGGCTTCGAAATGGGGTGTGGATGGCCTGTGGTTACAGAGTGGCTGTAGCCTGGGACTGCAAAAGACCAGTGTCTTCCAGCTCAAAGTGTCTAGCATTTCTTACACTTTTGTTTCACACAGGAGTAGCCCAGGGTCAGCTAATGAAGACTGCCAACCACCACTTCCCCCACTTTCTGCTTTTCTGAAGCTCAGTTCCAGAGATTGTGCCCAGCCAGGAACACTTGCTCTGCAAACAAAGCCCGGGGGTAATAATCATTGCACCCTAGTGTGATTTGACTTTATATGTGACTCTTGGAGTGTCGACAGTTTAAGTGGTCAAAGAAAGTGCAATAAAAATGGATGTCTGGGAGTTTTCTATCTGTGACCTTTGACTGATGACCTGTGTGGCTTAAGCAGGGCAGCCCCCACTTTTGCTTTTGTTTCCCCGTGTGGATTTGTGTTGCCTTCATATGTCCATCTCAAAGCTTCCCCCTTATCTATCAAACCTCATTCCTGTCCCAATCCTATTATTATTTGCAATTTATTCAAGATTAAGGGAATTTCGGCTATAGGTGTGCAGGTACTTGCTGCTTGTAGACTGAAATTCGATGTGGCTAAAATCCAAACTCTAGTAGCTGGCAACAAGTGGTAGAGGAGTGACTGGGACCTGGATCCTCTTCACTTTTTCAGCAGTTTTTCAAGTGTCTTCTTTGACATGCTAGTTATTCGATGGAAAGATGTTAGAGAAAGGGAGGCTGTGAAACACAGGGCTCTTTTTCTGTATTTTTATCTGCACTTACTGAGGTGCGGATGCCCTGAGAAGAGCATCTTTGTGTGGCCCTCCTTTCTGGGACTGATCTTTTTGTGATGACGTAGGTACCAAAGAGAATGATGCTCATCAGACTTGTGTGGGATCAGGGTACACTAGGTTCAAGCTTCATAGGTACTGAGACCTTATTTTCCAGATCATGAAGAAGTGGTAGTGAGGGGAAGGGTTGGGGGTCAGAGCTTGAAAGAGGGCTGGGGCAGCGTGGCTGGCCGGGGGCATTTGGAAAGTGTTCACAGGTGTTTATACCTGTTCTGGATGTGTCTCAGTATTTCAACAAGGACTGCTGTGCTAGTGTGGCGGACTGGTAGTGGTTCTGCATCTGTAAGTGCTCTTGTTGATGAGGAAAGAATGTTCGATCTGAAGTTAGGAAGCTGGAGCTTGACTCCTAGCTCTGCCAGCCGTGGGCTCAGGAATCTGGGAAGATTCCTGGATCACTGAGACTCAGCTTTCCCAAGGTAGCAGATTTGTAGCAAGATGACGTATGTGTGGACACGTTGTTAAACTGGAGGTCCACTGGCTAAGTTTCCCTGTTATCTTTTCCTTTTTAAAAAATTTATCTTTAATTGGTGGATAATTGCTTTACAATGTTTTGTTGGCTTCTGCCATACAGAACGTGGATCAGCCATAAGGGTGCACATATCCTCTCCCTCCTGAGCCTCCCTCCCCTTCCCTCCTCCTCCCTCTCCCTCCCTCTCCCCAGGCTGTCACAGAGCGCCGTGTTGTGCTCCCGTGTTACACAGTAGCTTCCTGTAGGCTATCTGTTTTACACATGAGGATGTATATGTTCTAATGCTGCTGTCTCAATTCATTCCACGCTGTTACTGTCGTGATTGAACTCTGCTGTTAGGTGAAAACTTCAATTATGAAAGTGTTTAGGGTTGTTTATCCAAGCACCAAATATTGTGTTTTTGTGTCAGATCTGCATTTTGTAAATTTTTCTTGTTCCCATCTCATGTCAGGGTGTGGACTTAGAAGCTACATATTTGAAGTTTATTTGAACTGTGTACTAGATATGGATAAATGGCATCTGAGTGAGGCCTGAGGGATTCTTTTATATGTAAAGCAAATCAAATTTAGCACATAACTTTTTGTTATGTTTAGCACATCTCAGTTAGGGCTGTTTTAGACATTCTTTGCTTGCTTCTTATTTCTTGTCTGTCCTGTATATGCGGATGATGGAATTCCAGATGTGAAATGATGTATGTGATTACTTAGAAGTATGTGCTACCAGCTCAAAAAAAAGCCCCCAATTTTTAGTGAAGGTGGTAGAGAATATACGTCACTCACTTGGGCATTTATTTAACAATTTTTTGGCTGTGCTAGGTCTTCCTTACAGCGTGGACTTTTCTCTAGTTGCAGTGCACATGTTCTCACTGTGGTGACTTTTCTTGTGGCATGGGCTGTAGGTGCTTGGGGTTCAGTAGTTGTGGCTCCCTGGGCTTTAGAGTACAGGCTCAATAGTTGCCCAGCATGTGAGATCTTCCTGGACCAGGGATCGAACCTGTGTCCCCTGCATTGGCGGGGTCTTCACCATTGAGCTACCAGGGAAGCCCTCTCAAGCATTTATTAAATGATGTGTATAAACAAATTTCCTGAACAGAATGAAAGAAGTAAGATATTTGGGCATCTTCCTAGGACTTTGTGCACCATTTAAATCTAATTTAAGAATGCAGACTGAGTATCAGGAAGAGGTTATATAATTATTTCCAGGGATGCAGAGAGATGGGAAAGTAGGAGGCAAAAGAACTCTTCTAGAGAAAGATCAGAACAATAAATTTCTTTTTCATCAAGAGAGAAACGTGTGCATGCATGCTCAGTCATGTCTGACTCTTTGTGAGTCCATGGACTGTAGCATGCCAGGCTCCTCTGTCCATGGAATTTTCCAGGCAAGAATACCAGAAAGGGTTGCCATTTCCTCCTCCAGGGGATCTTCTTGATCCAGGAAGTGTCTCTGGAACCTGCGCCTCTAGGGTCTCCTGAATCAGCAGGCAGATTCTTTACCACTGCACCACCTGGGAAGCCCCCTGAAAAAGGTGTACATCTCTTTAATCCCCTAAAGTAGGAAAGGCAACACACTCCAGTATTCTTGCTTGGAAAATTCCATGGACAGAGGAACGGTGGGCTACAGCCCATGGAGTCACAAAGAGTCAGAAACGACTGAGCTTGCACGGAAGTGCACTCTTTAATTGGAGCATGTGCCTTAGCGAGAGCTTCAGATGTCTAACACCAAACAAAAGAAGGGTATCACAGCATGTCCTTTCGTAAATCATCATGTGGGATCAGGGCTCTCCAGGTGACTTGGTGGTAAGAAACCCATTTGCCAATGCAGAAAACACAGGAAGCATGGGTTTGATCCCTGGGTTGGGAAGGTCCCCTGGAGGAGGAAATGGAAATCCACTCCAGTATCCTTGCCTGGAAGATCCCATGAGCAGAGGAACCTGGCAGGCTGCAGTCCGTGGGGTCACAAAGAGTCAGGCATGGCCGAGTATGAGCACACACGTGTGTGGGATCAGGTGGGTTTTGCAGATGTGTTCAGTGTCAGTGGACTTTGCTCGTTCCTGGTCTCACTGCAGCTCTTAGAACATTTGCCAGAATCATGTCCTACCAGTCATGACCTGAAGATGGCAGCATTGGGTGACCTATCTCATATTCCAAAGCGCCTCACTGCTAGCTCATCCCCTGGCTGCGTTTGGACTTCACGCTGTCACTCAGATCCTCTTCTGCTTAATGACTGTGTGTGTAAATGACTCTGCTTTTCTTCTAGGGAAGAGGTCCGATCTATCATTCTTGTTTTGGTTTTCAGTTAATGATTATGTGTAATTATATTCAAATAAAATATTTATAAATAATTACATATAATTAGTGGTATGTAAAACTTGAATTCATGAATGTCAGCTTTGATGAAAGGTACCCTTCAATTTGGGAGGTGTTAGTCTTAGTATTATTATTTGTTTCTGTTTAAAAGGCATTAGTGGCTAAGACTCTGCAATTCTGTCTTACACAGGAGTTCTTTCAGGGCTCAGTTTTTGTTTTTGTTTTTTTAATAATAGGTAGGATATTTATTTGGTAAGTCTCTAGGGAATATATTACAGATCCACATCTGGTGAGTGCTCTGAGGAAAACAAATTCTAGTTCCTTAAGTTTCAAGAAGCAATTAGCTACCCTTGAATTCTGAAGGGTCTCCAGGGGTAATCCAGTCCAACTCTAAATAGGCTTTGCATTTAAAAAACAGGCAGGGGCTTCCCTCGTGGTCCAGCGGTTCAGACTGCACGCTTCCAATGCAGGGGAGCAGGTTCGATTCCTGGTAGGGGAACTAAGATCCCATGTGCTGCATGGCTTGGCTACAAAAAAGAAAAAAACCACCAGGCAGAAGACATGTGTCATTGCCCTCTCTTCCCCACTGGTGATGTGCTCAGGGTCTTCTGCATTTTGAGGTCTCCACCTAATGAATTTTGAGGTGTTAGAAACAGAAAGAGAAAAATTACCCTGAGCAAGTCCATAATTCAAATCTCAGCCTCAGGTACATTTTACCATTCCTCTTTATCTGTTAGCCACACATGGAGCTGCAAACGGAAAGCTATGTCAAAGCAAAAGGTCTAATTCTTCGGGGAGCAAAGGCTGCAGAAGCAGCATCTAGGCTCATTCCTTGCTCGAGGAGAGCAGGAAACCAGAGGGAAATGCAGTTAGGGAATGAGCAGATGGAACTGTGTAAGGTCAGAGTTTCTGGAAGGATTCCCAGATAAGGGATGGGGCCAGACAGCATTCTAAGCAACAAGGAGGAAGAAACCCAGTGGTTCTTTCCTCTGAGGCTACCCCAATTCTAGAAGCACAAGGACCAAAGACACACTGATAGATTTAGCTTAGAATTTTTAGGTGGGTTGATGCAGACCTTTCAATTCCTGCCTCATGCTAGGTTGGGATGCCAGGTCTGTGTGAAGGCCGTGTGCATGGTGCACCAGATTTTCTTGGGGGCTCTCTCAGTCTACTTTGGTTTAGATCATAATCATGACGATGGATTATGTATGCACTAATGTAGTGTACGGAAAATTAAAAATGCATGTTACAGGCTGACCTAAATGCTCCTGTAGCTGGCTCCACATTTTTATTTTGTTTTCACAAACTCTTCTGTAGTTAATGTTAAGACTCCAAGGATTTCACATCATGTGCTATAGATGCAACATAAATTAGAGAAATAAGCCAAAAACATAGTAAGAAGATGTCATGAGATTCTAGTTTTCCTGATTTAGCCTTTCTTTTCCCCATTTTTTTTTTTTTTTTCTGGTTGTAAGGGAAAATCATGCATCTATTAATCTTTTACCTGGAAACTTTAAAATGTGACAGATGTTGAGCTCATAAAACACTGAGCTCTGGATCTCTTAAATATCACCATGTAGACTGATCCAGGATAAATCACTTCATCTCCTTAAACTTGAGTTTTCCTTTTGTTAAAGAGGCTGAACTTCCAGTCCTCCCGTTCTATGACTGTATGATCACATCGCCATTGTGCCCAGGATTGTACAAAGATTTTTGAGGACTCACTTGAGGACTGTATTTTAACTATTCTTTCTCCTTTGCAATTGAAGTATATTTGACTTACAGTTTTATATTAGTTTCATGTATACAATTTAATAATTCAATGTTTCTATACGTTACAACATGATCATCACCATAAGTCTAATTACCATATGTCACCATACAAAGTTATTACAGTATTATTGACTGTATTTCCTATGCCGTACATTACATCCTTTTATCTTGATTCTTCTCATGACACATCTTAACGTCTCTTATTTTGGATCTTCTCCTGAGGCCTCTGTGACACTGACTTCTCCCAGCCTCCTGCTACCCCTGGCTGAAGTCAAATTCTAAGTGGCTTACCACCCTTGTCTCTTGGCTACAACTGCCTTCCAACTAGTCTCTCTGCTTCCACTGTTGCCTCCCTACGGTCTATGCTTTACCCAGCACCAATATGATCTTTGGAAAAGGAAATCAGAACACATCTTTCTCCTGCCTCAGACCTTCCAATAGCTTCCTGACACCCTTGGAAATACAGATATATCTCTGCCTCAGGCCCTTTGCACTGGCTGTTTACTGGGAACACTCTTTCTCCTAGGTCTTTATACAAATGGCTTTTTCATGTCCTAAAGAAAGGGCCACTTGCAAGCAAGTTGCAGCTTAAACATCCCTCCTGCAGGGAGGCCTTCCCTGACCCTTCCATCTAAAACAGCCATATCCTCTGCTTGATATCTGATGTTACATGATTTTATGATTTATATAGCCAATTTCACCTGACATTATCCTCTAACATATTTTTAATATTTTATTTGTTTATTTATATTCTGCATTTGGTCTCAGTTACCTCATGTGAGGTCTTTGATGTGTGGCACGTGGATTCTCCAGTTGTGAGTGGGCTCAATTGTTGCAGTGCATGGGCTTAGTTGCTCCACGTGGGATATTAGGTCCCCAACCAGGAATCGAACCATATCCCCTGAATTGCAAGGTGGATTCTTAACCACTGGACCATCAGGGAAGCCCCTGTATGTTGCTTTTGTTTTCTTTGTCTCTCCCACGTGGCACACCTGCTTCGTGGGATGGGGTAGTTTGTTCCCTTGTTCTCTGCTGGAGCAGAGTCTGGCATACGCGGGTTTGTAGGAGTGTTTGTAGAATAAGTAGATGAATGAATGGATGGATGTCACAGGCAGGAGACCTACAGCCCAGAGAGGTTGTGGTCACATAGCCAATTAGAAATGAGTATAAGACTCGGGTCTCCTCGTGTGTTTCTTTCCTTTAGATTCTGCTACCTTACAACAAGCCTAATGTAGAAATAATTCAGTCACTATTTGTTTATTTATTCACCAACTATTTACTGAGCTCTTATCATGTTTCTGACACTATTCTACGCCAGTTGTTCTCAACCAGGAGCAATTTTGACCTTCTGGGAACATTTCTCAATCTCTAGAGACATTACTGGTTGTTACAAATGGGGTGGGGATGCTACTGACATCAGAGGACTACTGGGGACAGAGGCCAGGGACGCTGCTGAGCATCCTACAACGTGCAGAACAGCCCCCCAGAGCAAAGAGCTAGCTGTCCTAACGCGTCAGTCCTGCTGAGATTGGGAACCTCTGCTCTAGATGGACAGACAGGGATACCGCTCTCATGGAGCTGATGACAAATAGTACATTTCATACACAAATGAAAATCCATGTAAAAAAGTGATGTGATTGAAAAGAAAGCTCAGTCAGAACAGGGTAAGGAGGAGGCTGGTAGGTGCTGTGGGTGGTGACGAGGTAGGAAGGGCTGTGATCTTAGCTTCTTGGGGAGATAAGTCAGGAAAGTAAGTTTTGCCTCCAGAGGTTCAGCACTGTGACCTGGAATGACCCATCCTTTAGGTGCCGTCCAGGGCTCCAGCATATTGGCCATTCAAGTTCAGAGGTCATCCACATGTAATAAAAATATAAAATGCTTGGGAACTAAGGGAGATCTTAACCTCCAAATAAAAATAGAGCGAACTGCCATAGGCTAGAAATAATTATGATTTTCTGCCCCCTTTCAAGGGGTTTAAATTCTCTTTCTCAGCACCTTCATCGCTCCATCATCAGTGATACAGGACAGCGTTAATTTGATGCATTTTTTAATTGCTCCTTGTCAGCCTCTCACTTTACTTTCAGAGCACAAATAATGTAACTTCAGCTCCTCTCAAAAGTGTGGTGAGTCATTTGGTTGTACAGAGATTTCTGTTTATCTAGGTTGATTTTTGTAGGAACTTAACAGAAGCAAGTGTAGATTTTATCTTGGGGAAACTGTAGTAGCTGATGAAGTTAAAACATGGGTCAATGAAATGGTTCTTACAATATGTGTTTAACCTATATGTGTGTAAGTATGTGGGCTTCCTGGGTGGCTCAGTGGTAGAGAATCCGCCTGCCAGTGCAGGAGACATGGGTTTGATCCCTGGATAGGGAAGATCCTCTGGAGAAGGAAATGGCAGCCCACTCCAGTATTCTTGCCTGGGAAATTCCATGGACAGAGGAACCTGGTGGGCTACATTCCACACGGTCGCAAAGAGTCAGACACGACGGAAGTGATTTAGCATGCACACACACACACATATAAGTGTACACGTTGGCATCTGTTTAAGATTTTGCTAAGAAAATGGTAATTTGGTAGGCACACGCTTGTTTTCTTGGACTCTCCTGGTGTCTTCACCACAATTCTTTACCAAGCATTGGCACATAGTAAGAACTCAACAAATGTTTGCTAAATGAATAAACCAACTGTAAAAATCAGTTTGGGATTATTGAATTCCAAGTTATTTTTCTACATTTACACAGATTTATTTATGTTACTGAACCACAACTTAGTAAATATAGTAGCATATTCTTATGGCGTTATCACTGTGACAGATTCGTTTTTTATAAATCTGTTTTTAAAAAAATGTTTAAATCATTGCAAGGGATATGATTTGACTCATAGGGTTTCTGAATCTAGGAAAAATAAGACTCTTAGCAATTAACACTTTTCCCATATACCTTTAACCTGCTGCTGCTGCTAAGTCACTTCAGTCGTGTCCGACTCTGTGCGCCCCATAGACAGCAGCCCACCAGGTTCCACCGTCCCTGGGATTCTCCAGGCAAGAACACTGGAGTGGGTTGCCATTTCCTTCTCCAATGCATGAAGTGAAAAGTGAAAGGGAAGTCGCTCAGTCGTGTCCGACTCTTAGCGACCCCATGGACTGCAGCCCACCAGGCTCCTCTGTCCGTGGGATTTTCCAGGCAAGAGTACTGGAGTGGGGTGCCATTGCCTTCTCCGACCTTTAACCTAGGGAGGGATTATTAGGCAAGAGAATAATGTCAATAAATCTTGATTCAAATGCATGTACATTGACAGTGCTGAAGAAATTATGCACAGTGCACCATTTTATTTTGGGTGCCCTCTTATTTTACAGAAGAACTTGTTGCCCAGTTCACTGGATGTGTGTCCATTAAAAATTTTTTTTTGCAGTGCTATTTCTTCACGATTGAGTTTGGCCTTTGCAAACAAGAAGGGCAGCTGCGGGCATATGGTGCTGGACTGCTTTCCTCCATTGGAGAATTAAAGGTATGAAGCTGTGAGCAAAATATCCTTCCCAAGAAAACTGGTTCAAGGTCACAGAAAATATTGATTCATCTGTCTGAGCCTCTCTGCTCACAGATACCCCATAAATATTTAGTACAGAGGACTTGGCACCTCATATGTGGGTGCTGACCTAACTTTTTACACTTTTGAAAATGGGTCATGCCTTTCTGGGTTTGTGGTCTGACTCAAATGGATGAGCAGCCATGTGCCCGAATCAACAGGAATGACAAATGTATGTGCAGATGTTGGGTAACAAATGACTGGCCTAAATATGGGGCTGTAAAGTGTGCACTGAGCTGGCAGTGATCCTACTGATATAAAATTTCTTTGTGAGGGTGGCGTGGCTGCTCTCAATTCTGTCACCCCCATGGCACCCATGGATTCCCTACCATCTACTTTCCAAAGGGGAATTTGAGCTTATTTTAGCTTCTTCACAATTGATGTAAATTAAAATATTTATGGGCATTTACAATAAAAAAAAAACACTTAAATGTACATGTGTTCAGAGAGGTATCTAACATGAGCAGTGATGCCTAATGGACGGTATGTATATATGTGTGTATATATATATATCTATCTATATATTTTTTTGCCTTAAAATACAGTATAATAATTTGTTCAGAAATGTTGAGGTCTGGGACATTCTGATCATTTAACTATTCTGGTTAATTAAGAATTTCTATCTGTATACCACTGGGGGATAGCAAGTTTTGATGAGTTTAGAATGCATTGTGATATCTAATCTGGAAATGGTACTGAAAATAATTTAATCTTTCTTTGATTACTCAGACTGAGGTCAGGATTATGGACAGTCCTAGGGTTTTTATTTTGAATATTGATATTCATTACCCTTACAGGATATTTATTATCCTGGGATTATATGTTTACTAGAGCTTTTCACATGTTTGTACTTTTGAAAGATGCAATTTAGCTGTAGCTTTATTGAGTCCACTCACTTTATGACTTCATTCAATTCTCAGATATTTGGTTGAGCACCTACTATGCACCACCTACTTGTGCCAGGCATTGAGGGTGCAAAGACAAATAGTCACGATGAAGAATAAGAGTATGAAGAAGTTAACAGCTCTCTCAAAAGACACTTCAATAAACCTTAGAAGTTTAGGTGCAACATATTAACCCACTTAATTCTCCTAGCAACCCAGTAGGATAAGTAACATCGTCTTCACAGGTAAGGACCTGAGGTGTGTAGGACAGTAAGGAGCGTGTTTACGGTCCCACAGCCAGTAAGTGTCGGAGGTGGTCCTGAGTCCAGGCGGTGTGAGCTCCAGGATCTGAGCCCGCCTCCTGGGATCCCTGCTAAAGGCAGGTGACATTCTAGTGCAGGAGACGAACAACCGAGGTAACACAGACAGTGTGACAAAGGCACCTGTCACATTTCGGCCACGTCTGGGAAGCCTTCCCGGCAAGGGTGCTGCCGCCCATGCGGATTCTGGAGGGGTGGGAAGGATGACTCTGGAGGAGTGGGAAAGGGAGGTGAGATGC
>NW_011494723.1:425881-454309 GCF_000754665.1 Bison bison bison
GGATCAGCCCGCTGACCACGGCGTGAGTGTGTGCGCCTTGGAGCCTGGCCCATTACGGGAGCTGTGAGGCTAGGCCTTGCTGGAACAGATGATAATATTCAACATACAAAGGCCTGGTGTGATGTGGTGAAATTTTTGTTTTTCTAAATTCTCAACAACAAAAAAATCCATTTGGGGTTAATCTCAAAGCTCACAGCCATAGCATGACGTCATCTCCCTGTGTGACCCATGCCTTCTATAAACTCTTTCTTGATTTCCTAGAAAAAAGAATTAGTCAGAAAATGGTGTAGCTCTTGAGTTAAATCTATTTACATTCTTCTCAGAGGGCTTACAAATGACACCAGAAAAAAAAAAAGGGAAACAAATCTCTTATTGCCCCAACTTTTGACAGGGTCCTCTGCTCTGGTTAATGAGGCATGTGTAGGCAGCACTGGGGTGAATCTGTTGTTTTTGTTCCTGTTGGTACGGATCGAGTCATCTGGAAATGGAAATCAGCCAGAAACATGGACACTGAAGGGCATTGTCTGCTGTGAATCTTCTTGTTCTGGTCCATCAGCTCTGGTCATTAGCATTCTTCCATTCCCATATTTCAACACTCCAACATCCCTATGATTGCTACTTTCGACCATTTTTACAACTCAGAAATTCTTTCTCTCTGAAATGTCTTCTTTCTGTTTGCAGAGAATACCTAACACAAGAGCTTTCCCTAGTGTCTTAGCTTTGCCCTACCCTTTACCCCATCCCTGCTCACCTTGGCCTGAGTGTCTAGGGCCCTCTCACAGCACTTGTGAATCAGATCAGATCAGATCAGTCGCTCAGTCGTGTCCGACTCTTTGCAAATACATCTGTTCAACTTTTATTTGAATGAACAGATAGTTTTGAGCCCAGGTGGGGACAACTTTATTAACAGTTTTATAATAATTCCTGTATAAACCCGCCTATTAATGCAGTTTTGAATGTGGTTACCTTTTGCGGTAAACTCTGCTTTTGCTGTTCCAATTATAGTCCATTTGTAGGTTCCGGATAAGTTGTCAGAAGTTTTGCTGTAGTCCTTCTAACTTTTACAGAACTCTCCACAATTCATCTTCTTTTATTGAACTGAGCACATTTTAGAATGTGTGCTTTAAAAGCCTCAGTTTTCAGGAATAAATGTTGCACTTCAGAGTTGCCCAAGTACTTCCAAGCAGTGTCTCTATAGTTTGAAGGATACTTTTCATTTTTCCTTCTTATTTTTTGACGATGTTTATTTTTTATCTTTGAAGATATAAAGGAAATAAATACAGAAATGCTTGTAAAAACTACCATACATCTGCTAACTATAAAGAATATCAAAAACATCTCAGCAATGATTGCTCTCCCTCTCTTGTTCTAATCATTTTTTCTGGGATGTGCTTTTAGGAATTCCAGAAGTGTATTTGGGAAAGACCTTTCTAAACCTTCATCACTGTGGGGAGCAGTTAATAATGAGCTAGATCAGCTGGAAAACTGACTTTACAAAAGGTTGAAAATGGGATAATTCTTGCTATTCACTCACAGTCTAGCGTGTTTCTTTCGTTTTTGCATTCTTGTTCTATCTCAGAGTTGACTTAACTGTATGACTGTCATTTAAAAAATTTATTATTCACTCATTCCTTCACTTATTTTACTCAACAAACTCAAAACTGAAAGTCTCAGTTTTCAAGAATGTTTGTGTCTTTAGGGGGTAAAATCTAACAAAGGGATGGATATGCGTCTTTGCTGAATCCAGTCCTCCAGGAGAAGCAACAGTACGGTTTGTTCTTGTTAGTGGGTAAAGGACTCCTTGCTAGTTGATGAATTTGCTGAGTCTTATCTCAGAAAGTTTGCTGTTGTTCAGTCGTTAAGTTGTGTCTGACTCTTTGCGACCCCGTGAACTGCAGCACGCCAGGCTTCCCTGTCCTTCACTATCCCCCGGAATTTGCTCAAAACCATGTCCATTGAGTTACTGATGCCATCCAACCGTCTTAATCCATCTCAAAAATGAAAGGTAATTTCTCCTTCCTTTTTACAGGTAAGAGCACAGTCTAGTTCTTTGTTCCCTTGAGGGCAGAGATTATCCTTTTTTTGGCAAATGGCCTTAGCATCTACCTCATAAGAGTCGCTGGAATATTACATACAAATACATTTGTTCTGCTTTTCAGGTTTTGACAAAGCTGGTGGTTTTTGAAAATTTACTTATTATTATATTTTGACTTTAGTTTTAGGATATCCTTGCATGGTGAATTTCTGGCTCTGCTTTTACGTAGCTGTTTATCAGCATTTCCATAACAACTTTATATTTACTACAATCATTTGTATTTACAGCCACTTGCGGCAGCTCTGTGAGGTGGTCAGAGGCTGGTCAGTACGGCCAGGCTGTGGAGGCGGCCCAGGGCCCCCGTGTGTTCCCTGAGGCCTTCGAGGGTGTCGGCGGGGTGGCTGGAGTTAGGACTCTGAGAGTCTCTGAGCTGCTCCACCTGTACTGTGTTCAGATGGCTCCCAGCTCCCTTCCTCCCACCCCTTCCTTTCCCGAAGCAGCGCTGTTAGTAAGAACAGAGCAAAGATCAGACAGTGGGCGCTGGAGAAGGGTCTTTGGCTTTTACACAGGGATTTCTTGTTGAGGGAGTTTGTCCCAATGCCCCCTCCTGCCCCCGGAATCTTGTTCAACCTGTTGAAACTTTCAACATCACTGATGAAAAAAGTGTGATACCATCGTCACCCAGTGTAGCAACAGGGATGTTGTGACCATGCTGTGCTCAGTTAGAAGGAAAAACATTTGAGGGAGGTTCAAAAAATATTATAGACATGCATACATACTTATTATACAAACGCATATGTTTGAGTTCTGATGTAGGAAGAGATGATTGTAGTGTGAGTGTAAGGGTGTTTTTATTTAGGATCTAGGGCCCAAACTACTAGACTTCACACTTGAGTTTTCCCCCAACTTTAACCAGTCCTAATATAGAGGGTGAGGATCACAGGTTGACATCTAGAAGAGCTGAGAATAAGTCCGTGTTATTGCAAAGGCAGGTGGCTGGGAGGAAGGAAGATTTTAAACTGATAAATTCAGGCCTGGCTCTGTTGCAGTCTAGGAACTGGCAGTCTCATAGCTAGGGCCATCCTTCTTTCTCGATGGTTCCAGCAGAGTTGCCCCAGTGAAGGAAGGTGTGGCTCAGTGTGTGTGTACACCAGGCATCACTGGGAGCCTGAAGCAGCCATGATAACCAAATTTACAGAGTGCTTCCCACTTGCCTGACGCTTCGCATGCATTTTCTCATTTAATCCATACCACATTCCCGGGTTATAGACACTGTAACTATTCCCGTTTTCCAGATGAACACTGGAATAGGCTTACAGAGGTGGAACAACTCTGAGAAATTTTTGATGCTGAAAAGAAATTTCTATTTAAAAGACTGGAATAGGCCAAAAAAAAAAAAAAGCCTTAAATTTGTGCACTAAAAAGTCAATTAATTGGTAATGGCCATCTCTGTTGGCGAGGGTGGGAAGACCATACCCAGGCCCAATGGGAAAGGCTGCTAGGGTGAATTTATGCGGGTTGGGGTGGAGGGAGGGGACCTTGGAACGAGAGCTGTGTATTTACCTGACCCAGAGATGGAACCCAGTTTCCCTGCATTGCAGTCAGTCTCTTTACCATCTGAACCACCAGCGAAGCCCTGTGTATTGCAGGCCCTGTTAGAACTGTATTGCAAGAAGAGCTTTAGAGTTCAGGTAGATATAATCTTTGCAGTTTCTCAAAGAGGGAATTGCATCCTAGCCTGGGGAATTTTCACTCATCTGGTAAACCTCTGGGACAGCTATGTTTAGAATCCAGGTCTCCTGGTTCCTAGTCCTGGGTCCTTGCCTTTTGCCCTGTGGATAAATCCAAAACAGCCCTTTTGGAGGGTATGTAGATGAGACGAGGTGATTCTCAAGCATTCCTGCACTTTAAAAATGGCTTCGGAGTAAAAAGCTCTCAGCCAGATTCTCTCAGCATTAGAAAGCCTCTCTCTGCAGGAAATTGGATTAATTTTTGCAGACTTCAGGATATCAGACTCTTAACACTTTGGAAAGGATTTACCACAGAGCTCCCTGGGGACATCAAGCAGTTTGGCTGTATGTTTACAGAGAATCGACTCTGGACACAGAGGAGAGAGTGTGAAACTTGTTCCCTAAAACCAAGGTGGCTTACAGAGAGATGTGGGTAGCAGCTGAGAAGCAAACTCAGTAGGGCTTTGCTCCGCTGAGCAGTGGAACCAGTGGAGACATGAACGATAGTCATGAACCCTTGAGCTGTGCTTTAATTTTCAGAAGCAGGGGCCCTTCATGGGCTGCATGGATGTTCCTGGAGGTCATCGCACAGGAGAGCTTCCCACCAGTAAGTGAGACACTTATCAGTGTGATTGCCACCTCCTGTGTTGGCCTCACTCAGTGGCTGTTCCCCCAACTCTAGACTCTTCATTCTCCAGGCTAATCCTTGGGTACCATTATCATCCCTATATTTTTAACAGCCAAGGGGTAGAACTGGTCTCACACTCCATGGATGGAGTGGTCCCCAGCGTATAACCAGCTGTTGGATGCAGCAGGATCTTGAGGATAGACTACTTTGTTGAGAGCTTAGAACAATGAACTTCCAACTGTCTTTTTGATGATTGCATTAGTCAAGTGTGATATATATTACCTAATGGTCTTTGCTTCAAATCATATGCTGTGAATATACTGACTTTTCTTAAAGGCAGAGCGCCTTGCCCTCTGGGCTTTTTCTTGGTCTACTCTCATCTCATATTTCTGTTAAAATGACGAAATGAGCTCATTTGAGTATCTAGTAGAATCATCATATGATACATTTTTCTAAAACTACACTAACTTTTGTCTCTGTTATTATATACCAGAGGCATCCTCTACACATGGTGACTGCTAAAGGCGCTACTGTCCTGTCGCAGCCAAGGTCTGTCACACTGCAGACCTAGGTGGATAAGTTTCCTCCTCTTCCCTTGCTTGTCCTTGGCCCAGTGAGAAATCTGGCTCAGCAGGGAGCCCTGAGTGAGCTGTGCCCTGAACGTTCATACAGCCTGTTCTGCTACCTCTCTGCCTGTGCCCCTCAGTGCGACTGTGAGAACATGCAAACATCAGGGACACTGTCAGGCACTGTCTTCCTTTTTGTATGTACTGATGGATAAATGGACAGTTAGAGCAACATACTAAATAAAATGCACGCAGAGTGTATGGCTGCAAAGAAAGCAACTGCTAGTTCCGAAAATCATGGGGAACCAATAGGAGGCCTATTCTTTGCAGAGAGGCAACAGTTCAGTTCAGTTTAGTTCAGTTGCTCAGTCATGTCCGACTCTTTGTGACCCCATGAACTGCAACACACCAGGCCTCCCTGTCCATCACCAACTCCTGGAGTCCACCCAAACCCATGTCCATTGAGTTGGTGATGCCATCCAACCATTTCATTCTCTGTCGTCCCCTTCTCCTCCTGCCCTCAGTCTTTCCCAGCGTCAGGGTCTTTTCAGATGAGTCAGCTCTTTGCATCAGGTGACCAAAGTTTTGGAGTTTCAGCTTCAAAATCAGTCCTACCAATGAACACCCAGGACTGATCTCCTTTAGGATGGAGATCAGTGGAGAAATAGCTCCATAAAGAATGAAGGGATGCAGCCAAAGCAAAAACAACACTGAGTTGTGGATGGGACTGGTGATAGAAGCAAGGTTTGATGCTGTAAAGAGCAATATTGCATAGGAACCTGGAATGTCAGGTCCATGAATCAAGGCAAATTGGAAGTGGTCAAACAGGAGATGGCAAGAGTGAACATCGACATTCTAGGAATCAGCGAACTAAGATGGACTGGAATGGGTGAATTTAACACAGATGGCCATTATATCTACTACTGTGGGCAGGAGTCCCTTAGAAGAAATGGAGTAGCCATCATAGTCAACAAAAGAGTCCAAAATGCAGTACTTGGATGCAATCTCAAAAATGACAGAATGATTTCTGTTCATTTCCAAGCCAAACCATTCAATATCATGGTAATCCAAGCCTATGCCCTGACCAGTAATGCTGAAGAAGCTGAAGTTGAACGGTTCTATGAAGACCTACAAGACCTTCTAGAACTAATACCCCCCAAAAGATGTCCTTTTCATTATAGGGGACTGGAATGCAAAAGCAGGAAGTCAAGAAACACCTGGAGTAACAGGCAAATTTGGCCTTGGAGTACAGAATAAAGCAGGGCAAAGGCTGATAGAATTTTGCCAAGAAAACGCATTGGTCACAGCAAACACCCTCTTCCAACAACACAAGAGAAGACTTTACACATAGACATCACCAGATGGTCAACACCAAAATCAGATTGATTATATTCTTTGCAGCCAAAGATGGAGAAGCTCTGTATAGTCAGCCAGAACAAGACCGGGAGCTGACTGTGGCTCAGATCATGAACTCCTTATTGCCAAATTCAGACTGAAATTGAAGAAAGTGGAGAAAAGTGATTTAGGTCAAGTATGACCTAAATCAAATCCCTTATGATTATACAGTGGAAGTGAGAAATAGATTTAAGGGTCTAGATCTGATAGACAGAGTACCTGATGAACTATGGACGAAGGTTCGTGATATTGTATAGGAGACGGATCAAGACCATCCCCAAGAGGAGCAACAGCTCTCATCAAAGCACATTTTGTTTCTTGAAACTGTGAAGTTGTTTTAAAAATGTGGACAGAATTATTAGCCATGTGGAACCCCGAATCCCCTGATGTTTCCTGCACTACATTGAATATAGCACAAATGCAGGTGCTGGTGTAGTGACCTTCCACATATGATGAAGTTGTTCTGTGGGCCAAGAAAAAATCAGTTCACTCCATGGGGCCCTCTGCATTCCCTGATTCACATCTGCATTTATCTGGACAACGGGACTTGGCGGGAAAGCAAATCTCACCCCGGGTAGGAGCGTGTGCCCTTTCTCTCACCCGTCAGTCCTTGGGTTCACTATTGTATTTTCACACTTAGGGAACCATGGCCTTCTTCACAGAAGGCTACCAATCATTCCAAGCAGTGTGAAATTGTTGGGGGAATGCAGCAGTAATATTGAACAGGAAAGGTTTTTCAGTGTTTCTCCGGGAAAACCTTAGCAGTTAGAGATTGAGAAGTGCTTTGGGTGGACCAGAGGCTGGAATAGAGTGTCTTCAGAAGTCAGCCAGCCCAGACTTCTCATGGACACTCAGGAAATGGGGGTCCAGAGAGGTGAAATCATCTGCCAAGGTTATCCAGTCAGCAGCAACGCCTGACTAGAGTCCATGTTTTCTTTTCTTTCTTTTTCTGTGATTTACCACTTATTCTTATTTATTTATTTTATTGGAGTATAAATGCTTTGCAGTGTTGAGTTGATTTCTGCTGTACAACAATGTGAATCAGCTCTCTCTCTCTCTATACACACACACACACACACACACACACACACACATATCCCTCCCTCCTGAGCATCCCTCGCACCTCCCCACCCCATGCTACCCCTTGGAGTCAGCACAGAGCACCAAGCTGAGGCCCCTGTGCTACCCAGCAGCTGCCCACTGTAGATATTTATTTCACACGTGGTGGTGTATACACGCCGATCCTAACCTCCCAAGTCATCCCACCCTTTCCGCCCCCTCTGTCCACAAGTCCAGTCTCCATGTCTGCGTCTCTGTTCCTGCCCTGCAAATAGGTTTTCTAACTCTCGGTTCAAGGCTGTTTCTGCTAACTTTTCTCTCTCTGCCTCTCTCTCCCAACCAGTTTATCATTGAAATTAAGAAGGAAGGAATCTAAAGGGGTGTTTCTCAAAATATAATTTACAACCACCTGTCTGAATCACCTTGGATGCCTTTAAAATGCAGACTTCTGGGATTTATCCAGACTTTTCACATAAAATTGAGGCCTGGGTTTCTGCATTTCCTACAAGCTCCTCTGTGATTCTTAGGCACATTCTGTGCAAGAACTACAGATCCAGGGGCTATAAATAGGCAGGTGGCAGGAAATGAGTGCTAACTTTTAGCATCACTGGATTTATCTTGAATACGATCATTCATTGTTGCTTGCTATTCTTAGTGCCAGTCATGGGGTGAACTGAACAGGGCTAATGATGGTTCACAGAGTACCTGCATTAGCTTTTCTGTGTCCGTCATGTCTGCTCTGAGCATAAGTATAGCTATTAATATTAGCTCTTTTTTTTTTTTTCCCACCTGGAAATATTTATCTGCTGTATATTGCTCTGCTGTGCTTGAGGGAAGGTAAATGAATACTTTGCATGTATCCTCAAATATACAGGCCCACTCCAGCCTCTGTTGGTATGTAGTACCTGGCCTCAAAATGTCTCACAATGAGTCCACAAATAGTTCAGTCAGAGTCCTAATTACCTCTCCACGCAGGTAATTATTACTTCTGCCATTTAAGGGAAATTCCAGTCCATTGCTGGAAGCAATAAATTTAAGACCATATTTGTTCTCTCTCCTGTTTCTATTCATAGCATAGATTTAAAATTTCATTTCTGTGGAGTTGGGCTTCCCAGGTGATGTGGTGGTAAAGAATCTGCCTGCCATACAGGAGATGCAGGAGAGGCAGTTTTGGTCCCTGGGTCAGGAAGATCCCCTGGAGGAGGAAATGGCAACCTACTCCAGTGTTCTTGCCTGGGAAATCCCATGGACAGAGGAGCCTGGTGGGCTGCAGACCGTGGGGTCACAGAGTCTGACACGACCATGCACGCATGCACATTCTGTGGGGTTCCAGCTCTGAACGGTCCTTCAGTATGAATTTGGTTAATAGTAAATAAAATAATACCATTATCTCCTTTTTGCCCCCTCAGCTACTAACAGACCAACCAAACCAACCAAATGAAACCCTTCACAGTCTGTTTCCCCTGCCTTGGGGAGAGTTCCCTGTGCTATGGTGGATGAGTAACTGGGCAGTTCTGTGGGAGGCCAGAGTTGCTCTGGAGGAGTGTGAGCTGGTGGCCCTTCGGCAGTCTCATCCGGGACTTTAACGGGTTTCACGGTGTGTTTTGCAGCATGCTCTTTCTGACAAGGCGTGTGTGAAAGCCTTTGACCCAAAGACAACCTGCTTGCAGGAATGCCTTATCACCACTTTCCAGGAAGCCTACTTTGTTTCAGAAAGTTTTGAAGAAGCCAAAGAAAAGATGAGGTAAATTTCTTTTGCTTCCATCTAGAGAACATGACTTTTTATTTTGCTGGTTCTGTTCCTTCCTTATATCTGTCTCTTGAGCCTGTTAGGGTTGATCCCACAGTCTCCTCTGTTCTGTTTATTTTGCAGGGACTTCGCAAAGTCAATTACCCGTCCCTTCTCAGTCTACTTCAATCCCTACACTCAGAGTATTGAAATTCTGAAGGACACCAGGAGTATTGAAAATGTGGTGCAGGACCTCCGCAGCGATTTGAACACCGTGTGTGATGCCTTGAACAAAATGAACCAGTATCTGGGGATTTGATGCCTGGGACCCGTGTCACTGCCAGCATGATCTTTTGGGGGCTTAACAACAATTCAATGTCATATAACACCGATAGCTTTCTGTGTCATGGCTTGGCTAGTAAGCACACAATTCTCTGTATTCCTACCTACTTGTAACTTACTGTGATAATGTGCAAAACACCATAAAGAACCCAATGGCAGATAGCCACTCACTGTATGGAGCAGGCTTAAGTGTCTTAAATAAATTTGACATTCCAGCTTAGTGTCCTTAGCTAAACTGTAGCTATTGAAAATTGTTAACAAATAGCCCTCTTCTGACTCTAGCTTGTGACCTTTTCTTTCTGAGATCAGAGCCTTTCCTTTGTGTTCATTAGATAAAATGAAAATAGCAGTGAAACTGTTTCTATTTTCTCCAGTGTGAGTGTTTTCACAGCACTATTTGAGATAAACCCAGAATTGTATGAAACTTCCTATCACATTACTAAAAGATTCAGTATTCGCTTTCGAAAATGGATAGTGAACACACTAGTTGGAATGGTTTTCAGGATGATTATTTATACAATGTAAGAAAAGTGAACTTTTCACACATAGAATATATAGATTGCATTGACCTTGTAGAAACTGAGTTGTGGCATGCTTCCCAAAGTATTTTGGAAGAAAATACTTCCAGAATGGACATTAGGAAAGACTAAACAGTAGAGAATAAATCTTGGGAGTGTGAATTTTATGCTGAAATAAAGTGATTATTCTGCTCAGGTGTTTAACCCATTTCTCTTGGAGAATAATAATATTCATAGAGCTTTGATTGCAGTGGTGTAGAAATTGAGTCACAGAGAGTTAAGTGATTTGCTCAGAGTAGCACAGTCAGTCATGCATCAATGTTAACAGCGCATCACATCTCACTTTCGGATTGCTAAGACATTCAGCTTGGTGTGTATGTACTTATGAGGTGTAGTCATAGAAGGGAAAGTAATGCTTATCAGAACTAATGTTCATCAGTACATAGGACTTGGCTTGTGATCAAGGGTTGACAATGGTACAGATGTTTCCTCTCACAACCCCAAACCATGCTAGGTCTCTGGGAGTCTGGCCACATGCCCAAAGTTTGGGCAAATTTAGGTAAGTGATAGTGATATACCACAGGAAGGCAATCTAAGGAAGAGGGGATATATGAATACCTATAGCTGATTCACTTTCCTGTACAGCAGAAAGTGATACAACATTGTAAAGCGACTATACTCCAATAATGAAAAAAAAAAAAATGATGCGCTACAAATTTCAGTCATCTCTTGCTATAAGAGGTGATTAAGTGAACAAATAATTGCTGAATGAGTGAGTGAATTTTAGCTTCTGATTCCCTTAACAAATGCAATCATTGTTCCTCTAATCTGCTTTAGTAGCACAGAATACTGGGTTGGGGAGAGAGAGGATGAGAAAAAGTAGAGAAGAATAAGATGACAGAATAACTTCTAAGTTAGCAATTCTAAAATATTTACTTCTAAGGATGTTCTTTAAATAGGAAATTGCATAAAATTTCAAACTAACTCATACTGTTGCATGGCCTGTTACAAGTCAGAAATTTTGGGACTAAATATATTCAGGAAGAATATGAAAAAATTAAAATATACATCAGAGTGAGGTAAAATTACAATGAGAAATCAGACGTTTGACTCTTGGTTATCTTGATGATTGAGGCTGTTCCATTTTTGAAGGATTCTCAAAACAATGAAGTTTTTGAGAAGGGATTTGATGGGTAGAATGTGAGAATCATTCAGTTTAAATACTATTTGAGCTGAAAGAGTAGTGCCTTGAAAAATTATCAGTGGTAGAGAAATGATGAGCAAGCTGAACCCAAATAAAAGGATTTGAAATGATCAAGTAGTTGTAAATTCCAATCATTTTCTAAATCCATAAAGACCTAATTTCTTACATCTTGTTTTGTTAGATCTAGATGACCCTGAATAATTATTTATAAATACTAATCTAGAATGTAACCCAGAACAATGAATCCCGAAATTTCCCATAAACAGTTAAGAGAGACTAGGAACAGTAAGAAATTTCCGGAACTGGTTGCTGAATTTTCTCAAAGGAGAAAATTGGCTAAGGCACTCTTAATCTCTGCTTTTCCTGTTGTTCCCATAATTTGGTGTTGCTTTAGATAATATTTTACCTTTTGTGGCAATAGGGATGACTTGGAGGGCATTATGTTAAGTGAAATAATCCAGCCAGAGAAAAACAAATGCTGTATGATATCACTTATATGTGAAATAAGAAAATGACAAATAAGAAGCAGACTCACATAGAGAATAAAATAGTGGTTACCAGGGAGAGGGGAAGATGGGAGGGGCAAGATAGGGGTGGAGGATTAAGAGGTACAAACCAATAAGTATAAAATAAGCTGCAAGGATATACTGTACAACACGGGGAATATCGCCAGTATTTTACATTATCTATAAAGGGAGCATAACCTTTAAAAATTGTGAATACTATATACCTATACTTATATTACAGTCACTGTAATTCAGTAAAAGAGACAAAACCCAAAAGTAGCCATCAAGCTTTTCCCTTCTAGCCCCAGTGAAAGGGGAGTTTCTTAGTTAAATGTACTGAAGGAAGAATTGTACTTAATTATAGAAAAACTCCAACAAAAGTAACAGTCGATCTGCCTTCTGACCGGCTATAGTGGTACCCTTGGTTTTCTTACATGGGCAAAAACCTGTGTTGTTTCAAAAATAGAACAGTTGCAAGGCTTTCCCACAGGCTTATAGAGGTATCATACAAGGAGGAAGAATTGCTTGATTCTTTTTAGATTTGTTCTCCATTTGGAATAGCAGAAACCATGGTTCTCGCCATGTGAAACAACGGAATCGTGGTTTTCGTTTGTTGTGAGCATTTAACATGCAAATGCCACCACAGCTAGTAGCGGGGAAAGTCCTGTAAAGTTTAATAGCCATCAGAGGAGAAGTGTTGGCAGAAAGAGTACAACGAAATAATCACAGCCAGATTCTTGTCATATCTGATACCTGCTCAGTGCAACCATTTGTCTCAATTATGCCTCCTGACTTAAAGCTAAATTAAATAGATCCAAGGGCAATTATAAGTTTAAAGATACTTGCTCACTGTCATCTCACTGTGAATCGCTACTTTATTTTGGCTTTGCTGCTGTCTTCTGTAATCAGCTAATCAGAAATCAACCCAAGCTTCCTAGTAAGACCAGGTTTCTTATGTATCATCCTTTGCAAAAAAACCAGAATCTGATTAGTTCAGTTTTTCCTTAAAGCGTTTTTGTCTGTTATGAGTTGGGGTCAGTCAACCAGTGTATTCCTGGATGATCAGTATATTTGGCCTAATAGATTGTTCATAAATTGCAGGTTTTTTTAAAAAAATATTTTTTAGTTGAAGGATAATTGCTTTACAAAATTTTGTTAGCTTCTGCCAAATATCAGCATGAATCAGCCATAGGTATACATAGGTCCCCTCCCTCTTGAACCTCCATCCCCTCTCCCTCCCCATAAATTGCTGGTTTTAAGAGTGGGTAACTGTGACCCAGGCTGGTTAAAAAAATATTTTTTTTTTACATTAGTGTTAAGGGTTGTGAACCGAGTGTCTGGCTTAGTCTCATTTATTTACTGTGTAATTTAGAGATGATGCTTTATGGGAATGATACATTCATGCCTGTCTTGCTTGCACATGGTAAATGGGCCTGCGCCTAATGAATGTAATGTATTGCAACATTTTCCAACGTGAAAAGTTTGAAAATGAAAAACACTGTGCTTTAACGTGAAAGCAAATCGAAATACAAAGTTTCATTTTCAAATGCAGTCATGGCTCACATCATCTCATTTTCTTCATTTGAGAAGGAAAACATTAACACAAGATGTAGTTGTCCTCTAATTCATTTGATCTAATTTTCAACTTCTAAAGAATCAAGCCCTGATGCTTACTCTCGTGAACCTTGTCTTACTTATAATGAAAAAGAAAGTAGTCCAGAGTTTTCTAGTGTGTCTGAGTTTTTTTTTTTTTTCCCTTCTTCTTCAGTTTTCAAAAGACATTCTCTTATTTGGGAAAATTATTTCTTATGCAGATTGCCATTTTCTGGGAAGAGGCAAGGGAATTAATAGTGATATATTGCTCTTCTCATATTAGATTTGCACGTGTTCAAAATAAACCAGTTCTGAAACATGAAATGGTGAGTCTTTATAATGTCACTCGTGGTCTCAAAATGTTCAGATATGGCTTAGATCATACCAGGGGCTGCATCAGGCACTGTTCTCAACACTTAGTACGTAGTGATGAATTAGGCAGAGAGGTTTATGCCCACTTCAAACTTATATTCTAATAGATATCAGCAAAAAACCAGATTGAGATCATGGCAAATTTTATGAAGAAAATAGTTGGAGTGATGTGATACACAGCAATGGAATGGGGAGGGAATAAGCCGGCCAGGGAAAGCATTTCTGAGCAGATGGCATTTGACTAAGAACCATGGGATAAGCAGAAGCCAGGCATGAAGAGAGCCATGGAAAGAGTGTCCTCTGAAAGAGGGAACAGCAAGATCATAGGCAGAAATGGATGTGTTCACGGAAGACAGATTGCCAGTGGGCTGGAGAGGAAGGATAAAATGACTGCCTGGGAAGCAAGGATGAGATAATACAGGGTTCCAGAGGGGGTCGGGTGGACTCTCAATGCAGTGGAGTCACTGGAGGGTTGTAAACAGGATCTGAGTTACATTTTTAAAGGTGACTCAGGCTGCTGTGTGGAAATGAATTGTCAGGGGATTGGAGAGTGCTGGAAAACCAATTAGGAGACCATTGCAATACTGAGACTCTAAAAAATCAATATCTTACTGGGTCATGGTGGACATCATTAAAAATAGTTATAATTAAGTAAGTTACTAAGTGACTCAGAACTGTCAGCTGAAACACCAGGGGAAACTGGAATAACCAGTACCCGGGTGGATTATCATCTGACTGGAAAAGCAGACATCCAGTGATATCCTGTGTCTTATGCAAATAATTAACGCTTCCTTTAACAAAATATCACCTCATGTTTAATTTTCCCTGGACAGCTTTTAAGGGTAAGAAAGCAGACTGGAGAGCAAACACATTTTTTTTCCCCCTCTAGAGACTCATCGTCACTGCATAACCAGAAATGAAGTAAGGAATGGGGATTATTGAGGTGCTGATATATGGGGTAATTCAAGACAAAACAGCACCCTCACCCCTGGGCAAACTGAAATAGTCGTGTTCACGGTCCCCTGGTGGTTTCTATAGGAGTAGGTCATATAGTGCAAGGGAGTTAATTATGTCTACTTCCACTCTGCTCGCTGCTGTCCATATGCCCAACACGTATCTGAGATGCCCCTGCGAGGTTTACTTGCTGAGGCGTCTTCCTCTCTCTAAGAAGGATGGGTCTGGTGCAGCAGCTGAAAGTGTGTTTCCTTCTTTGGGAGGATTGTAGTGAGCCTGATGTTCAACCCAAGGGCATCTGTGGGGATGGTGCAAGCAAACAGCTTTTTCATAATCCAGTCTGCATACAGTTTTTATAACTGAACAACAGAACGATCTGACAGATGTGGGCAGAGTAATTTGAAAACTAGTGGCAAAAGAAATCAAGTTCATTTTCTGTCAAGATCAAATCTTTAAAAAAAGATGCAAAGCTAACCCTCATTTTATAGGTTGAAAGTGAAAGTGAAGCCACTCGTTGTGTCTGACTCTTTGCGACCCCATGGATTGTAGCCTACCAGGGTCCTCTGTCCATAGGATTTTCCAGGCAAGAATACTGAAGTGGGTTGTCATTTCCTTCTCCAGGGGATCTTCCCAACCCAGAGATCAAACCCGGGTCTCCCGCATTGCGGGCAGATGCTTTACCATCTGAGCCACCAGGGAAGCATTAATATTTTATAGGACGGGTGTAGGACTTTCCTAATGTCTCCTTTGCTCATTCCAGTTCTCTTAGTCTCCTTACTTTTTTAGTTTGTTCATTTTCATGAGACTTGCTGGATGCTGATTCAGTACGTCTATTATTCCCAAAGGTTTGCAAACCGCTGAACACATCTAATGTACAGCTTGCCCAATTTTAGTGAACAACTAACTTCACAGACGTTAATGAGGCCAATTATTGGCAAGTGAATTTGAAGTGAAGAGCACATGAGGTTTGCCACAAGAGTGGTTATTTGTTTATTGGGATTGATTGAGGCAAACGTCTTTCTGGTCATTACATCTGATTGATCTCTGAACATGGCATTATGAGAGAATGAGGTTCCTAAATCAGATACTTACTTGGAAGAAAAATCTCTACCTCGCAAGGGCAGAACATGTCCCCTATCCATTTCAGTGTGAAAGCATAGCCATTAAGTTGGAATAGATTCTAATTAGCCTCCTTACAAATCTCTAAAACTTTTTGGTCTTGCCTGTTGAGCAGAACTTAAAAGAAGCCTAAATTCCTCCCTTGCCCACGTATAGTCAGTATCAAAGAAAATAACTTGCAGGTTAATCCTTACTGCTGAAAACGAGTGCAGACATAGCAGTCCTGATTTGAAGTGGCATTGGAAAGCATAATTTGATTCACCCAGCCAAGTGATTGCTGCAAGTACAGATCATCAGCATGGCTCACCCCAGCACATTTGAATTGGTGATCAGCTGACAGCTAATTGCCTGAGTGAGTGAGCCTCTTGAGCTTCTGCCTGGGAACAGAGGGGAAAAATCACCATGACTCCTACCTAGCCTGGGTGGAGGTGTTTTTCCCACGTTGGAAATATGTCTTGGAGGATGGTTGTCTCTCTGCATACAGTGCCGACTGTTGTTTGCCCAGCATCTACACCTTTTTCTGGGCCAATAACTACACCCCCAATTTTCTTTTGTGAATATGCTCCTACTTTCAATCTATACCTGGGGTGAGGCTGACTCTCCCTCCCAGTTCCAAGGGCTGGACTTCTGACCAAGGCTTTGATGAGATGTTGTGTCTCCCTGCCCTAAATGACTTGTGTAAGGCTGGGCTGTGTTCTGAGCTGGGCCGAAGAAGGTCAGCACCTGGACTTTCCTTGAACCACTGAGGAGAGAGGTGTGCTTTCTTCTGTGGTTGGAAAGTGGTAGCGTTTAAGTCTGGAGCTGTCAGGGAGCTTCTGTAGAGGGAATGTAGGGCCAAGAGGAAGAGGTGGGACAGTGTCTTATTGTAAACTCATGGATAGGCCCGTGCTGATGCTCCATGTAGCTTTGGATTCTCCAGGTTTGGGAGATAATACATGGTCCCCCCTTCTCCACTGTCATTTTCTTTTACTGTCACCAGCACCAAAACAGTGCTGATACCCAGGATAAAAGCACAAGAAGAGAGGCAGGAGATTTTACATTTGCGCTTTTTTTTTTTTCACATTTTTCCTCTTGGTTTTAGCAATTTCAACTTCTTGAAGAAGTACTATTTATTTCCTTTTGGCTTAGTCTTTGCCATAGAAGTTCGGGATACCTGATCCCTTTACCCTCCTCTAATGCTGGTAATGGTATGGCTTCTTCTGGTGAGATGTGGCCAGCATAACTCCTCAATAGAAGGGTTTAACTGGGTTCTAGGAGACTGAGACTCAAGTTCTAGGCCACTGATTTCATCCTTGGGAAAAGAATATCAAAGCAAATTAAACTTAAGATAACTAGATAAAATGTTTTCTGTTCTAGCTTTTTACTGAGATTAGTATTAGGAGGATCTGATTTTCATTAGAATTAGGCACTCTGAAACAAAAATTCTCTCCCAGACTCTAGCAAAGAACATGGGCTTTGCAATCAGGTAAATTGAGGTCAGTTCAGTTCAGTCGCTTAGTCGTGTCCGACTCTTTGCAACCCCATGGACCGCAGCACACCAGGCCTCCCTGTCCATGACCAACTCCCAGTGTTTACTCAAATTCATGTCCATTGAGTCAGTGATGCCATCCAACCATCTCATCCTCTGTCGTCCCCTTCTCCTCCTACCTTCAATCTTGCCCAGCATCAGAGTCTTTTCAAACGAGTCAGTTCTTCCCAGAGGTACAAATGCTCATTTTTCTACTTACAAGTCAGGTGATGCTTACAGATTTACTGGAGACATTTTCTGAGCTTGGGAGTTTAGTTTTCTGTAAAATGGGAATAAAAACACTTCCTTTATATAATTATCATGAAAATTAAATATTATACATGCCTAACCATAAAAATTACTTAGCAAATGTTAATTTCCTTCTCTTCCTGTTTTTAAATTTAAATGCCCTTAACCATCCCCAGCTTTCCCCACACTTTTAAATGATAAAAATCTTTGTACCTTAATGGCCCCATTGTTATGGGCCATTGTTTTTATTTCGATGACTTTTCGTTCTTGCATTTGACCAGGCTTTAGTAGAACTGATCGCATCTCACTGAGATGTGAATCTGTAGGCTTGCGGTCATTTGTATGATAGTCTTAAATCATTACCTAGAAATTCAAAAGCAATGGACACTAACTGATTCAGTGACCCCAGAGATGGTTTGCATTTCTCTCTGGACATCAAAATTTATACCTATGAAATGGGAATAAAAATATAAAACCCTGTTCAAATTAATGAAACAATATAAAGGTTGGAGTTTCCTGGAAGAACGAAACTGAGCAAATCGAACTATTATTCATAGTTCATTGAATTGTGGCAAGTTGACTCTGAGCCATTCCGCCACTGTCTATCTCAGAAACAGAGAAATAGGAGGCAGAGTGGCTGGTGGGTGTACATTCCAGTCACCATCCGGCTACTGAAAGGCAGGCCCAGCCAACCTGCTCTCGTGTCAGAGGTACTGCACTCCCAAGGCTCCCTTTCAGAAAGCAATTGAGCTTACGGTTGTCTCTGATGAAAATAAAGTCCTGGTCAGAGGGAACAATTTCGTGCAGAATATAAATACATTTTATTTGCAGAGCAGGAAAGAGAAGTGCTAAGTGAAAATATGAAATTGGAATATTATGTGTTGGGAGAGCAATTCCTTTCATCCTTGCAGCTAATGGACTGAACAAAAAGTGCACAATTTGTTTCATGTGATAATTCACTAACTAACTGACAAAGTTTCCATTTCTGAGTCCCTTTCCACAGTCAGCTGCTGGTTTGATAGTGCAGGAGTACAATTATCTGCCTGTCTATTGCACTGCATAAACAGGGAGGTTGGAATATACGTGAGGAATAACCACAACTGATTAAGTCCTTCCTGCTAAAGGCAATATGGAGTGTCTCCTGCTTGCCTTAAACTAGCCAACTGTTTCTTTTGTGATGTTCTCTTCCCTGGAGAATCCACTTTTAGAGAAATATTCTAATATGGGAAGGAGAACAGTAGCTGGGTTCAGTTTTACTTTGAGCTTTATTCTTGCCTCCTTTTCATCTTTCTTATAAATTGAACAACCTTGAATGGAGGGCTGGTTCTAATCACCAGCCTAGAAACAAGGGTCAGTCACCCTTGAGTCGTGACTAACACACACAGGAGCTTTATTACATAGGACTTAAGATGGATGGGTGTTAGTCAGTCAGTCGTGTCTGACTCTTTGTGACCCCATGGGCTGTAGCCCACCAGGCTCCTCTGTCCATGGAATTCTCCAGGCAAGAATACTGGAGTGGGGAGCCATTCCCTTCTCCAGGGGATCTATCCCACCCAGGAAGTGAACCCTGTTTTCCCGCATTGCAGGCAGACCGTTTGCCAACTGAGCCACCAGGGAAGACCAGGACCCATGATGGCTCAGCGGTCAAGAATCTTTTTGCAGTGCAGAAATGCAGGAGCACATCGGGGAGATCCCATGGAGGTGGAAAGGCAATCCACTCCAGTATTCCTGCCTGAAAAAATCCCATGGACAGAGGTGCCTGATGGGTACAGTCCATGGGGTCACAACTGAGGGACTGAGCGCAAGCAGGAGCATGAACCCATGGGTAGAGATGTAGGGAGCTTTCGGAAGAGATTGGAGCTGATCGCCTGAAGGGCTTCTGGACGTTTCTGTTGTCACCTCTGCCTTCTCTGCACATTCGTTCATTCTGCTCTCTGGGACTCTGTTTTATTCTTCCCCTTTCTCTGCAGATGGGATTTATCTACGTACCCATCTGCATGGTGGATATATGGTTGGCTCTAAAACTCCTGAGTTTTATATCTTATAGTTTTAGCCAAAGATAGACTCACTGCCTCTGAGTTGAAATTTCAGACTTTTGGGAAAGAGAAGCTGCAAACTTTTGGGAAAGAGAAGCTGATTGATCCAGTGTGGGTCAGCTGTTCCTACCTGGTCCGATTGACTGAGGTCAGAGTGGAAGGGAAAGGCGGTTTAAATACAGCTGCAGACACCCTGTCTTGTGGGTAGGGAGGCAGTTTTGGGAAACAACAGGTGGGCAGAAATCCAAATGATACTCCAGACTACAACTGTCATCCTGTTTAAAGAAATTATCATGCTAATGGAGCTTGTCCTTGGATCCTAAATGATCAGACTTGAGGTGGGTTTTTATCCACTGTGTTCTGTTTTTATCAGTTTGTGGGTTTTTTTTTTTTTGGACTTGTTAACATCCTGTTTCTTGTTACCCATGCGAGTGGTAAACACCACCTTTGGTCAACCCATTCTTCTGCCCACCTCTGCTCCGTAATCACTTTGCACCTGACATCAGCTCACATGCAGGCTGGAAGGCCTTGTGAGGAGCTCTTATGGTGAAGTGGTGGGCAGAGAGGAGGCACCGTGGTGGAAATGGAAGAGGACGGTCAAGAGTGATAGGAGGGTCAGGGATGTGAGGTTTCAGAAGCTGAAGGAGAAGGGCTTTAAGGGCTGAGGAGCTGTGGACTCCAAAGGGCTGAGCCTCAACACCCCTACCCGTTCCCCTCCATCCATAGTCCTCAAGTATGAGTGGAGCCCCTGTGCACTGAGCCGAATCACTGGCAAAGCCTAGATTCTGAAATCTTTCTTTGGAAAGTAAGGTAAATTTTATTGTGACTTAGTTTCTATCAAGTATCAAGATACTAATGGAAAGGAAGGCTGATACAGTGAATCAAATCTCATTTAACTACTGAGATGACACATATGTGAGATGCTGTGGTACCTACTATGGGAAAAATGGGTCCTGCTTCCTTTTTTTCTGCCTCAAACTTTCCCAGGATCTTTTTTCTTGATATAATGTGACCTGTGATGATTTGGGGTGTATAACCTAGAAAAACAAAAGCAGAATGTGAAGTCTAAGAGGTCTGCTGCTGCTGCTGCTGCTGCTGCTAAGTAGCTTCAGTTGTGTCCGACTCTGTGCAACCCCATAGATGGCAGCCAACCAGACTTACCCGTCCCTGGGATTCTCCAGGCAAGAACACTGGAGTGGGTTGCCATTTCCTCCTCCAATGCATGAAAGTGAAAAGTGAAAAGTGAAAAGTGAAAGTGAAGTCGCTCAGTCATGTCCGACTCTTAGCTATCCCATGGGCTGCAGCCTACCAGGCTCCTCTGCCCATGGGATTCTCCAGGCAAAGCACTGGAGTGGGTTGCCATTACCTTCTCCGCTAAGAAGTCTATACAGTGTCAAATGCCTCCCTTAATGGTAGAAAATCTTGCCTATTTAGCTTCACTAAAACTTCAGAGTAGAAGCCTTTGCCTTTACTAAAAATGTTGCTTTTGAATGACCACACTTTATTTTTAACATTATTTATAGCTTCCTTCTCTTTCTTTTGAGATGTAGATTTTAAAAATGAATTAGTGTTCCACTAGCTAATCATAGTTTCCTTTAGAATTACCTTCCTCAATCCAGGGAAAATTAGACAACTGAGCACTATTATTAATTCGATTCTTTTGTCAGATTTAGCTTAATATCCATTATATTTAGTATAATTGCTGTACATACAATTGAAAGGTTGTTGCTGAACCACGAAAGATGCTGGGATTCTTGGCCTCCGGAGGAGAAGAATTCAACCCAGGGCCAGTGACAAGGCTTGATTGCTCAGAGCTTTTGTGTAATAAAGTTTTATTAAAGTATAAAGAGATAGAGAAAGCTTCTGACATAGACATCAGAAGGGGGCAGAAAGAGTGCCCCCTCACTAGTGTTAGCAAACAGTTCAGTTCAGTCGCTCAGTCGTGTCCGACTCTTTGCGACCCCGTGAATCACAGCACGCCAGGCCTTCCTGTCCATCACCAACTCCTGGAGTTCACTAAAACTCACGTCCATCGAGTCAGTGATGCCATTCAGCCATCTCATCCTCTGTCATCCCTTCTCCTCCTGCCCCTAATACCTCCCAGCATCAGAGTCTTTTCCAATGAGTCAACTCTTCCCATGAGGTGGCCAAAGTACTGGAGTTTCAGCTTCAGCATCAGTCCTTCCAATGAACACACAGGACTGATCTCCTTTAGGATGGACTGGTTGGATCTTCTTGCAGTCCAAGGGACTCTCAAGAGTCTTCTCCAACACCACAGTTAAAGAGCATCAATTCTTCGGCGCTCAACTTTCTTCATAGTCCAACTCTTACATCCATACATGACTACTGGAAAAACCATAGCCTTGACTAGATGGACCTTTGTTGGCAAAGTAATGTCTCTGCTTTTCAATATACTATCTAGGTTGGTCATAACTTTCCTTCCAAGCATCTTTTAATTTCATGGCTGCAATCATCATCTGCAGTGATTTTGGAGCCCCCCCAAAAAAAAGTCTGACACTGTTTCCATTGTTTCCCCATCTATCTGCCATGAAGTGATGGGACCAGATGCCATGGTATTAATTTTCTGAATGCTGAGCTTTAAGACAACTTTTTCACTCTCCTCTTTCACTTTCATCAAGAGGCTCTTTAGTTCCTCTTCACTTTCTGCCATAAGGGTGGTGTCATCTGCATATCTGAGGTTATTGATATTTCTCCTGGCAATCTGATTCCAGCTTGTGCTTCTTCCCGCCCAGCGTTTCTCATGATGTACTCTGCATAGAAGTTAAATAAGCAGGGTGACAATATACAGCCTTGATGTACTCCTTTTCCTATTGGGAACCAGTCTGTTGTTCCATGTCCAGTTCAAACTGTTGCTTCCTGACCTGCACATAGGTTTCTCAGGAGGCAGGTCATGTGGTCTGGTATTCCCATCTCTTTCAGAATTTTCCACAGTTTATTGTGATCCACACAGTCAAAGGCTTGGCATAGTCAATAAAGCAGAAATAGATGTTTTTCTGGAACTCTCTTGCTTTTTCGATGATCCAGAGGATGTTGGCAATTTGATCTCTGGTTCCTCTGCCTTTTCTAAAACCAGCTTGAACGTCTGAAAGTTCACGGTTCACATACTGTTGAAGCCTGGCTTGCAGAATTTTAAGCATTACTTTACTAGGGTGTGAGATGAGTGCAGTTGTGCGGTAGTTTGAGCATTCTTCGGCATTGCCTTTCTTTGGGATTGGAATGAAAACTGACCGTTTCCAGTTCTGTGGCCACTGCTGAGTTTTCCAAATTTTCTGGCATATTGAGTGCAGCACTTTCACAGCATCATCTTCCAGGATTTGAAATAGCTCAACTGGAATTCCATCACCTCCACTAGCTTTGTTCGTAGTGACGCTTTCTCAGGCCCACTTGACTTCACATTCCAGAATGTCTGGCTCTAGGTGAGTGGTCACACCATCATGATTATCTGGGTCGTGAGGCTCTTTTTTGTACAGTTCTTCTGTGTATTCTTGCCACCTCTTCTTAATATTTTCTGCTTCTGTTAGGTCCATACCATTTCTGTCCTTTATCGAGCTCATCTTTGCATGAAATGTTCCCTTGGTATCTCTAATTTTATTGAAGAGATCTCTAGGCTTTCCCATTCTTTTGTTTTCCTCTATTTCTTTGCATTGATCACTGAAGAAGGCTTTCTTATCTCTTCTTGCTATTCTTTGGAACTCTGCATTCAGATGCTTATATCTTTCCTTTTCTCCTTTGGTTTTCACTCCTCTTCTTTTCACAGCTATTTGAAAGGCCTCCCCAGAGACCCATTTTGCTTTTTTGCATTTCTTTTCCATGGGGATGGTCTTGATCCCTGTCTCCTGTACAGTGTCGTGAACCTCCATCCATAGTTCATCAGGCACTCTGTGTATCAGAACTAGACCCTTAAATCTATTTCTCACTTCCACTGTGTAATCATAAGGGATTTGATTTAGGTCATACCTGAATGGTCTGGTGGTTTTCCCTACTTCAATTTCAGTCTGAATTTGGCAATAAGGAGTTCATGATCTGAGGCACAGTCAGCTCCCAGTCTTTTTTTTTGCTGACTGTATGGAGTTTCTCCATCTTTGGCTGCAAAGAATATGATCAATCTGATTTCAGTGTTGACCATCTGGTGATGTCAATGTGTAGAGTCTTCTCTTGTGTTGTTGGAAGAGGGTGTTTGCTATGACCAGTGCATTCTCTTGGCAAAACTCTATTAGCCAATGCCCTGCTTCATTCTGTATACCAAGGCCAAATTTGACTGTTACTCCAGGTGTTTCTTGACTTCCTATTTTTGCATTCCAGTCCCCTATAATGAGAAGGACATCTTTTTTTGGGTGTTAGTTCTAGAAGGTCTTGTAGGTCTTCATAGAAGTGTTCAACTTCGGCTTCTTCAGTGTTACTGGTCGGGGCATGGGCTTGGATTACAGTGATATTTAATGGTTTGCCTTGGAAACGAACAGAGATCATTCTGTTGTTTTTGAGATTGCATCCAAGTACTGCATTTCGGACTCTTTTGTTGACCATGATGGCTACTCCATTTCTTCTAAGGGATTCCTACCCACAGTAGTAGATATAATGGTCATCTAAGTTAAATTTGCCCATTCCAGTCCATTTTAGTTCGCTGATTCCTAGAATGTCAATATTCACTCTTGCCATCTCCTGTTTGACCACTTCCAATTTGCCTTGATTCATGGACCTGACATTCCAGGTTCCAATGCAATATTGCTCTTTACAGCATCAGACCTTGCTTCTATCACCAGTCACATCCACAGCTGGGTATTGTGTTTGCTTTGGCTCCATCCCTTCATTCTTTCTGGAGTTATTTCTCCACTGATCTCCGGTAGCATATTGGGCACCTACTGACCTGGGGAGTTTCTCTTTCAGTATCCTATCATTTTGCCTTTTCATACTGTTCATGGGGTTCTCAAGGCAAGAATACTGAAGTGGTTTGCCATTCCCTTCTTCAGGGGACCACATTCTGTCAGACCTCTCCATCATGACCCTCCTGTCTTGGGTGGCCCCACACAGTATGGCTTAGTTTCATTGAGTTAGACAAGGCTGTGGTCCGTGTGATCAGATTGGCTAGTTTTCTGTGATTATGGTTTCAGTGTGTCTGCCCTCTGATGCCCTCTTGCAACGCCTACCATCTTACTTGGGTTTCTCTTACCTTGGACGTGGGGTATCTCTTCATGGCTGCTCCAGCAAAGTGCAGTTGCTGCTCCTTACCTTGGACGAGGGGTATCTCCTCACGGCCGCTCCTCCTGACCTTGAATGTGGAGTAGCTCCTCTCGGCCCTCCTTTTCCCATGCAGCCACTGCTCCTTGGATGTGGGGTTGCTCCTCTTGGTCGATTCCCCTGACCTCGGGCATGTGGAAGCTCCTCCTGGCCGCCGCCCCTGATCTCAGGCATGTGGTAGCTTGTCTCAGCTGCCCCTGACCTCGGATGTGGGGTAGCTCCTCTCAGCTGCTCCTGTGCTGTCGCAGCCTGGCATTCTCGGTCGCTGCCCCTGACCTTGGGTGAGGGGTAGCTCCTCTCGGCCATGCTTCTGTGCTGTCCATCTCAAGAATGTCTGGAGGTTGTAAAGGCCTTACTAGACCCACTCCCATAATTTACATTTTAAGATAACATGATTAGCCAGAAGGTTTTTTCCAGAAACTGTCCTCAAGCAGGATGCATTATTGTTATATAATCCTAAGGAATGTAGAGGGGAAAAAAAGTTTGTCCTTTCCTCCTCCTTGAGAATTCCAGACCCCTCTCTCCTTGGGGACCCCAGGACTTCTTATCAACCTGCCTAGGAACTGACTCTCACAATGAAACCAAAGAGAACATAATGGTGTTTTTGTCTGAACGTGACATCACATTGCCCAATTTTTCAGAGGCATGCATGTGAGAAAATTTGAAACATCTCTCTTTTACTTTACAGACTCATTCCTTGTTCTTCTTCCTGAATCAGGGTGAGAGTTTGTAAGATAGTTGGTATTCTTCAAAATGTGGATGTGCAGGCCTAGGAGCTATATAGATTTTTCTCTCCTCTAAAATGTAGGGCTCAGAGTGTAGAGGCTGGGGTCAGACAGCCCAGTTTTGCTACTAATGAGGATAATTGGCTTAATCAGTCTCTTGTGCCTGTGAAATGGGACATAGTAATAGTAGTGATCTCATAGCGTGGTTGTGGACATTGTATGAGATGATACAGTTAAAGTCCACAGAAGAGCGGCTCTCACCCATCTCAGAGTTCTTCTAAATTGAAAAATATATAAAAGGTATTTGGCTCAATGCCTGCCCCGTGACATTTGTCGACATCTAATAAATGGGAGCTATTATTATTTTATACATTGTTCTTTTTTAACCACCTGGTTCTACCTTCATAACCTGTCTTTTATTATACAATGAATACATCAGTATATTAAACGTTTGGTTAAGAGTGTAGAATACAAAAAAGCAAAGAACAAAATATAACGATTCCCCTTTGTAAGTCACCCTGTCCCTGCCCTCCACAAACTCAATCATCAAGCTTTTGTTTAGGGAGATTACAGTCCTCCCATAATCTCTAGCAATCTTCCATGCCATACTTTGACAGTGACACTTTCTATTTTTTCAGTTTATGCAAAGTTCTAAGCAAACACAGCTTGGAGCTCAATAATACTCCCCCCCGCCTTTTTAATGGGGACAGAGTTTCAGTTTAGGAAAGTAAAAAATTCAGGACATAGATAATGGTGAGAGCTGTAGCACAATGTGAACGCACTTAGTGCCATTGAAATGTAAATATGCTCAAAATAGTATGTTTTATATTATGTGATTTTTACCACAATAAAAATTCTTTTAATAAAAAAATTAATATTTGTTGATGGAAGGCCAAGAAAAGTAAGTTTCCAAACAGGAGCAGTACTAGATGGAACAGGGAGAATTACCCAGAAGAATATCTGCTGGTGAGTAACTGGAAAACTGTCTGAGTGATTTCTAAGGTTTGCTGACCTGAATATACTCCTGTATATAGTCACAAAATTCTGTGTTTTACTAGTTCTTTTCCACTGCCATTGCCATGTTTACCAAATTTTAGCCTGGCTTCCCTTCTGAGTGTTGAGTCAAACCTCTTTTGAGTGGTTTTTTTTTTTTATGATTTTTAAGTAACAAAAATTTTTATTCTTCTTTAAATGGACTTTTCACCATACTTGGGAGAGAATTTGGGAAACATTCAGGTTTTTGGAAGATTTAAAAAGATTTTTTTGAAAGGCAAAGAGGGATAACAAAATAACTCCCAGTTATGCCGTCTTGCGTATTATTTATCAAATACAGGTACTAGGCTAAGCCCTTTCAATGAGGGCTAAGCCCTCATTAATCTTTATAACAATCTCATGAGGCAGATATGTTTATTATACTCTTTTCTTTTTTTTAGCTAAATAATCTGAAAATTCAGAGAAAATAAAAAACTTACCGTAGATCATGCTGAGTGTTGGTGTCCTTTAAAACCTGGAGTGTCTGACCCGGGCTCTGAACTTTAGGGCTTCTCTGCCTTGCTTGTGCTGAAACTGTGCCAGGCACCAGAAATGCACAGATAAAGATCTGATTCTTTCCCCTCTGTAACCCTTTATTTAAACAAGAGCTAAGCCACGGGCCACAGGCTAGCTTGGTTCAGATTCAGTTGCTGAGTGACTTTTGCCAAGTTACTTAACCTTCCTGTGCCTTGGTTTTCTTGTGTGTAAAACGAGGATAACAAGATTTCGTTACTGTGAAAATTAAATATGATACATGTGAAGCACTGGAGTAGTCCTTGGCATGCAGTGAGCGCTCAGTGATGTGAACTGTTATTCTTCTTCCTCTTATCATTATTGGGCTTCCCTGGTGGCTCAGATGGTAAAGAATCTGCCTGCAATGCAGGAGACCCAGGTTTCATCCCTGGGTCAGGAAGATCCCCTGGAGAAGGGAATGGCAACCCACTCTAGTATTCTTGCCTGGAGAATTCCATGGACAGAGGAGCGTGGTGGAAGAGTCAGACATGACTGAGCGACTAACAGTTTGACTTTCTTTATCATTATCATTGAGGTTGGTTAAGACTGGGCCGGGACACACACTGAAGGAAAAAGATTAGTTTTGGGGTCTCAAAGAGGCTCTCCATGCTTCCCAAAATGTAGGTAGATGAAGGGACTTCGTTTGGGAGTATTACTTGGTGTTTCCAGGGCACTTTGCTACCAAGATTCTGAAAAAGTTGTTTTTTTCCTGAGGGTGTGGTGCTTTTTAATTTTAGAGTATCTCTTTCCTGGCCAATATTAATATTTAATTTTGGCTGGGATTTAGAATAATTTATTTTTTCTCACTACTAAAAGACAACTATTTTGCTTCTATAGTTTACTTTTAGAGCTTATCAATAAATAGAGTATCTGTGGACTTGTGGCCAGCTTCTGTACTTTTTAGGCAAATGTTCTGATTAGGATGGCTGTGTTCTTGTACTGGCTGTGACATTAACTACTTCGGGCAAGCCATTTCATCTCATGAGCCTTAGTTTCTTTCCAGTATAAAAAGAGGATTGAATGGGTTGGTGAGGATGTGGGGAAATTGGAACCCCTGTACACCATTGGTGGGAATGTAAACGGAGTGCTAAGTCGCTTCAGTCGTGTCTGACTCTCTGCGACCCCATGGACTGTAGTACTCCAGGCTCCCCCGTCCCTGGGATTCTCCAGGCAAGAACACTGGAGTGGGTTGCCATTTCCTCCTCCAATGCATGAAAGTGAAAACTGAAAGTGAAGTCGCTCAGCCGTGTCCGACCCTCAGCGACCCCATGGACTGCAGCCTTCCAGGCTCCTCCATCCATGGGATTTTCCAGGCAAGAGTACTGGAGTGGGGTGCCATTGCTTTCTCCGAGAACTATCA
>NW_011494723.1:454409-454887 GCF_000754665.1 Bison bison bison
GGGTCCCCCATCCATGGATTTCCCAGTCAAGAGTACTGGAGTGGGTTGCCATTTCCTTCTCCAATGCATGAAAGTGAAAAGTGAAAGTGAAGTTGCTCAGTCGTGTCTGACTCTTCATGACCCCATGGACTGCAGCCCACCAGGCTCTTCCGTCCATGGATTTCCCAGTCAAGAGTACTGGAGTGGGTGCCATTGCCTTCTCCGAAAGGAGTACTACATGCCCTTGAGTTATTAACTAGAGCACTATGTGTGGATAATGGCAAATTATCACCATGCTGCTGCTAAGTCACTTCAGCCATGTCCGACTCTGTGCGACCCCATAGACGTCAGCCCACCAGGCTCCCCGTCCCTGGGATTCTCCAGGCAAGAACACTGGAGTGGGTTGCCATTTCCTTCTCCAGTGCATGAAAGTGAAAAGTGAAAGTAAAGTCGCTCAGTCGTGTCCGAGTCTTAGTGACCCCATGGACCGCAGCCTGTC
>NW_011494723.1:454987-486048 GCF_000754665.1 Bison bison bison
GCCGTGTCCGACCCTCAGCGACCCCATGGACTGCAGCCTTCCAGGCTCCTCCATCCATGGGATTTTCCAGGCAAGAGTACTGGAGTGGGGTGCCATTGCTTTCTCCGAGAACTATCATATGATCCAGCAATTCTACTTTTGTGTATGTATTCAAAAGATTTGGAGTCAGAATATCAAAAAGATACTTGCACTCCTGTGTTCACTACAGCACTATTCACAATAACCGAGGTATGGAAACAACCTAAATGTCAACTGATGGATGAATGGATAAAGAAAATATGGCCCAGCATTAAAAAAGAAGGAAATCTTGTCATCTGCAACAAGTTTGAACCAGAAGGACTTACATTAAGTGAAATAAGCCAGTTGCAGAAAGACAAATACTGCCTATTTCCACTTACATGAGGTGTCTAAAATAATCAAGTTCATGGAAGCAGACAGTAGAATGGTGGTTACCAGGGGCTGGGGGAGGGGAAAATAGGGAGCTACTCAGTGGGTATAATGTTTCAGTTATGTCAGGTGAATAACTTCCAGAAGTCTGAGTAGAAGATGCTGCCTATATTTAACAGTACTGCATTGTGCAATTAAAAAAATTTGTTAAGAGGGTGGATCTCACGTTAAGCGTCATTATCAGAAAAAAGCCTCGAAAACAAAGGGGCATAGAGAACTTTGGGAGGTGATGGATATCTTCATCACCTTGGTTGTGGTGATGCTTTCGTGGGTGTTTGTGTACCTACAAACTCATTAACTATGTATATTAAATTTGTGCAGTTTTTTGTGTATCAAGTATACCTCAATAACACTGTTAACAAATGAAAAATAAATAGGAGAAAAAGGAGGACTGGATTATATAATTTCTAACTCATCCATTTCCAAAATTCATTTAACATATGATTCTGTGCTTCTGATTCTGGGTCAGTGACTACAGGGCAGATTTTCCCCAGATTCCATAAGACTTGTCTACCCCTCTGTTATGGTTATTAAAGGTTTCTGAGTGTTTTCAGATCTGATTAATCTGGCAGAAAGTGTACTGAACAGTTCTCAGTATCCTGCCACCATATCATAGCAATTGTTTCTCTTTTACAGTGCGATTACTAATTGTAGTTCCCTCTAATCACTTTCAGAAAACCATTCCAGAGGCCAGTTTGAGCCAGAGAGGCAGACAGATTTTCTTTCACCTCAGCCTCTTCTAAATTTCTGCTTTTTAATCTACCTATGTCCTCAAGTGGCTTTCTCACATTAGTAGTACAGTCTTTTTCTATTGCTGCTGTAACATATCATTTCAAATTTAGTGGCTAAGGCAACCCAATTTTTTTAAGTTCTCTAGGTCAGGAGTCTGACACCACTCTAACTGCTAAAATCAAAGTGCCGACAGGGTTGTGTCCTTTCTGCTGGCTCCAGGGGAGAATCTGCTTCCTTGCCTTTTCCAGCTTCTAAAGACTGTGGCATTTTTGGCTTGTGGCTACTTCTGTCTTCAAAGCCAACAATGGCAGGCTGAGTCCTATCCTGTATGGCTCTGACCATGCTTCTACGATTGCATCTGCTTCTCTTTCCCATCTGCTTTCATTTCCCCACTTTATGGACTCTTGTGAACACACTGGGTCCACCTGGATAATTCAGGATAATCTCCATAATTTGAGGCCGGCTGATTAGCCTTCATTCCATCTGCTGCCTTAGTGCTTTGTCATGTAACTCCAAATATTTATAGATTCTGCAGATTAGAACAAGGACATTTTGAGGGGCATTCTTATTAAAAAAAATATTGTTTATTTGTTTGTATTTGGCTGCACCGGGTCCAGTTGCAGCATGTGAACTCTTAGTTGCGGCGTGGGGGATCTAGTTCCTTGACTAGGGATCAAACCTGAGCCCCCTGAATTGAGAGGGTGGAGTCTTAGCCACTGGACCACCAGGGAAGTCCCTGGGGGACATTCTTTTGCTTAGCACAAGAAGAAATCTTTTCAAATTGTAGCACCATCATCCAGACTTTCTACACAGCTTCATCCACACTGTGTCCTTCCTCACAAGGTCAAAGAGTGAGGAGATTTGAAGGATTCAAGTGTGCGCTGGCTAAGAGTTACAAACAAATCCAGGTTGGCAGTGTTAGGTTTAGACACAAAGGAAAGATGAAAGCCCTCCCAATACCTCTTACAATTAATAAAATGAACAAATTTCCAGTAAGACTCCCTTGTTTTTCAATCACCAACTCCCTTCTAGAATACACAGTTTATTTGAGGAATGTTTCTCATGTTTAGTAGCCTTAGAGATGGCAGAGTCCTCATTAGTTAATTGAAAAAAAAAAACAAAACCCTTCATTTGAGTATCTTTGGGTTTATTCAGGTTGATGTTCTTCAGTTTCTTCGTAATTGATGTTGAGTAAAGGAGTACTGCTGCTGCTAAGTCGCTTCAGTCGTGTCTGACTCTGTGCAACCCCATAGATGGCAGCCCACCAGGGTCCCCCATCCATGGATTTCCCAGTCAAGAGTACTGGAGTGGGTTGCCATTTCCTTCTCCAATGCATGAAAGTGAAAAGTGAAAGTAAAGTCGCTCAGTCGTGTCCGAGTCTTAGTGACCCCATGGACCGCAGCCTACCAGGCTCCTCCATCCATATCACCTCCTAAAGTCATTCCTTCTTTGCCAGGTGTGTTCTACAGGCCTGATGTTCAGAGAAAACTAAGACAACTTCCCACTTCCCAGGTGCCCTATGTTAATGGAAGGACTCTAGGCAAGTAGAGTCTTTCCCTGGTAGCTCAGTTGTAAACAATCTGCCTGCTCTGCAAGTGTCCTGGGTTCGATCCTGGGTCTGGAAGATTCCCTGGAGAAGGAAATGGCAACCCACTCCAGTATCTTTGCCTGGAAAATCCTATGGACAGAGGAGCCTTGTGGGCTGTAGTCCATGGGGTCACAAAGAGTTGGACACGACTGAGTGACTAACACTTTTCAGGCAAGTAACATCGAAGTCCCCTTGTCAATCACAGTAGCAGCAAAGTAGTTCTTTGCTGAAAAAAAAAAAAATTGGGTGGGCTCTTAGCATGTGATTTTCTTTCTTTAAAATATTTTTTATTTAATCATATATTAGTGCATATGTATGGAATCTAGAAAAATGTAACTGATGAACCTATTTGCAGGGCAGCAATAGAGACACAGAGAACAGACTTATGGACACAGTGGGGGAAGGAGAGGGCTGGATGAAGTGAGAGAGTAGCATTGAAACACATATACAATTCCATAAATAAAACAGCCAGTGGGAATTTGCTGTATGATGCAAGGAGCTCAACCTGGAGCTCTGTGATGACCTAGAGGGGTGGGATGCGGAAAGGGGCTGGAGGGAGGTTCAAGAGGGAGGGGCGATATGCATCCCTATGGCCGACTCATGTTGTTTCATGGCAGAGACACAACATCGTAAAGCAATTAAAAACAAAAAATGCATATATATATATATAGTTTATTTATTGCCTAGTGACAAGAGATAGGCTTTGGAGTTAGACAAACCTAAGTCTCAATTTTCTCCATGATTCATCTTGGGACCTTGGGAAAGATCCTTAACCTCTCAGAGCCTCAATTGCTTTATCCTTAAAATCGGGATAATATTTTTCTTATACTTTGGTAGAAACATTCATGAAATAACATGTTAGAAATTCCAAGTACAGTGCCTTGCACATGATAGAGGTTTGATAAAGTTACTGTTACTAATGGAACATCTGGCACACCCAGCCACGAAATATGACTAATAGAGAATGCTTTTAGAAAGATTATTTTCCTGATTTGTTCTCTTTTGCACTAGAAACTTTTTTTGGTACAAACTTTTAGAAAGTTCAGAAAAGTTTCTATTAGAAAAGTCATGTCTTTCCATTATATAAAGTTTGGAAACTTAAAAAAAAAAGTAAATAAAATATATCACCATATGTGAAAGAGATGACCAGTCCAGGTTCGATGCATGAAATAGGGCACTCAAAGCCGGTGCACTGGGATGACCCTGAGGGATGGGGCCGGGGAGGTGGGAGGGGGGTTCAGGATGGGGAACACATGTACACCCATGGCTGATTCATGTCAGTGTATGGCAAAAACCACTACAATATTGTCAAGTAATTAGCCTCCAATTAAAAGAAATAGATAAATTTTTAAAAATGACATGTATACCCACTTCATTGACACAACTGCTGTGACATTTTGATGTACTTCCTCTTACTCATGTTCCCTTGTACTTCCTCCAACTCAGTCTTAGCTGGAGGTTTAGATAGATAAGCAACAGAAACTCAAACTAGCTCAAGCATAAATGGAGATTATTGAAAGGACATCCTTGAAATTACTCGAGAATGCTAAGAAAGAATGGTACAAGTAACTGAAAAGACAGCAATAACGCTTAGTCTCTTCATTTCTTTAAGGCACGAAGTTTTCTTATCTTGGCTTCCTTTTGGTGTTTTTTGAAGGTCAGCTTTCTCAGCTTTGGATATGCATGTGGTTATTCCAGTTCATGATCTTTGTAAAGTTTCCGGAAAGGCTGAACTGCTGTGTTAAGAGTTCCAAATTCAAGTGGTTTAAATGAAGTTATTTATGTCCCATTCCAGTTAACGGGGTGGGTCTGCTCCATGCAGTCACTGTGGAATCCAGGATTGTTCCGTCTTTTTGCTGTGCCATTCCCTAGAGCATGTCTTTTTCTGCCTGGCTGAAGCTGGTTCATGGACATGTCTGAGTTCCAATTCGTAGGAGACAGTGAAGGGCAGGTCTAGTGCAGGACAAAGAGCTGATCTTTCAGGCAGCAAACAATCTGTACGTTGCATGCCTTACTGCTGTTCATATAACCTCAGCATAATCGTAGATGACAAACTTCAAATGATGACAACAAGACTAGAATTTCAATTCCTCTCCACTAAGGAATGAGGACAGACCTCAGCTAAATATTTTTGAGAGGAACAGTTTTGGCTCCAGTTTTCTCTGCTGTACCGTCCAAATTTGGGGATCTTTTTCTGTGTATCTCACGATGTTCCTGTTGCACATCAGAAGGCTCCTTCCTTTGAACAGGACATGTCTTACTCTTTGGAGCCAATTTTTAGTTTCCTTCTGCTACTCAAAACACAGAATCCATCTCAGTCTTCAAAAGAGATTGTTGTCAAAGATCATGTCTTTAGTGTTGACATCCTAACTTGTTACCCTTATGGGACTTAGTTTTAGTTACTGATCAGCTTCACTACTAAGGGTTCCTAAAGAGCCTATTCTTGTGGCAAAACTAACTATAATTGCATCCTTGAAAAATGACCTTTTCCTGCTTTTTTATATGTGTAAATAGGAAAGGAAAAATATAGTTCACTTAGCGTATGTGCTAAGTTACTTTAGCCTTGTCCAACTCTTTGCGACCCTATGAACTATAACCCACCAGGCTCCTCTGTCCGTGGGATTCTCCAGGCAAGAACACTGGAGTGGGTTGCCATGCCATCCTCCAGGGGATCTTCCTGACCCAGGGATTGAACCCGTTGTCTCTTACATTTCCTGCACTGGCAGGCAGGTTCTTTACCACTAGCACCACCTGGGAGTCCCTCACATTTGGCTAATATTCCTCTAAATTCTCACTGAACCATATTCTCATAGCATCCAACTATTCCCATAGTAAAAAGCACAAACTTCTGAGAGATTATGTTGTTTATTCTCCAGCTTTATTGAGGTATAATTACCAAGAAAATATATATATGAAACTGTTTTCCCCTTCTTCCATACCATAGATATTCCTGACTACCCTAGTGATGGTTGCCCTGGTTTTAGAGTCCTCGTCAGAGTACCTCTATTTGGTGGATTGCCTGGTTATGGTGGTTTTATCTAATGTTCTGGGTTTGGATAGAAATACTGGGTCGAACTGTACAGCAGCATAATCACTGCTCTGTTTCCTCTGTCACGCTGTCATATATCCTCTGGACTAGAGCAGGTCATTTTAATTATTTATTTGCCTACTTCATAATTACAGGCATGCATCCCACACTGTTGAATGGTAAATGTTAAGTTACAGCATGTAATTTATTACATCAAAACTCTTATTCGGGTATAAAAGGAATCAAAGGGAAACTTCAATGCAGAGATTCTCATTTATTTAGGAATTCACAGGAGCAGCTGGCCTTAAAGTCAGTGGCCTCAATACTTTTGTAACTGTTCCCGTTCCAGTAATGATAAGATGACAAAAATAACAATGAAAATCAAAGTCACTGTCCAGTTCAACCAGGTAATTTTTTTCTGTGTATATAAAGGACTTACTTTAGGAATGAATGATTTGATCTCTATGGTTTGCTTTCTGGTCTAGTTTAAAATAACATCAGAAGCCTTTTAATCTAATGACATCAGGGCAGTAGTTAAAATGTTTAATAGGAGAAGTTGATTAAAGCAGGAAATTATTTTGAAAAAACACCTTAAAGATTTTACTTACCTCAAAAAACATAAACTTATGCTCATTCACCAATAAGGGGAAGACAGAGGATGAGATGGTTGGATGGCATCACCGACTAAATGGACATGAGTTTGAGCAAGCTCTGGGAGATGGTGAAGGACAGGGAAGCCTGGCGTGCTGCAGTTTATGGAGTCACAAAGAGTGGACACAACTGAGCAACTGAACCACAGCAACCAATATTTTTAGTTTAGACCCCCTGTTTCATTTTTTGTATGGTTCCTTGGTTGGAGTTCTGCATCTTTTTTGTACCAACCACACTTGTAATTCATTGTAAGTTCTGGTATGCCTTTTTCAAGTGGAATAATAGCCTGAAGACATGAGCACAGCCACCCAATGCTGACACCCTCCACATTTTTCAGTTCAGTCGCTCAGTCATGTCTGACTCTCTGTGACCGCATGGACTACAGCACACCAGGCTTCCCTGTCCATCACCAACTTCCAGAGCTTGCTCAAACTCATGTCCACCGAGTCAGTGATGCCATCCAACCATTTCATGCTCTGTTGTCCCCCTCTCCTCCTGCCTTCAATCTTTCCCAGCATCAGGGTCTTTTCCAATGAGTCAGTTCTTTGCATCAGGTGGCTAAAGTACTGGAGCTTCAGCTTCAGCATCAGTCCTTCCAATGAATATTCAGGATTGATTTCCTTTAGGATTGACAGATTTGATCTCCTTGCAGTTCAAGGGACTCTCAAGAGTCTTCTCCACATTTCTATGATCATTTAAAAAATTTTTACAATGGTCTCACTCACATCTAATGTGATAGTGTATGAGCTTTAGTGACTCACCTTTATAACATTTTTCTCAAGCATTCCATATGGGTTTTGAAGAAGCCACTACTGTCTTTTTGCAATCACATATCATTGCCTAATCATGCAATTATGCAATTCAATAAACAAGCGTAAGAAACATAAACAGAGTTGGGAACAAACAATGGAGTCTTGGCAAGCACTTAACTGATGGGAGGAGAACTGAGTGAAGAGACAGGTCAGGAGTCTCTGTGCTGGGCTTCAACAGGCTAAAAGCTTTACAGGGAGGTGGGGGAGCATCAGGTAAAGTGGTAGATTAGTCTGGTGGAGGTGGATTAGGTGAGTTCTCCTGGGACTTCCCTGATGGTCTAGTGGTTAAGAATCGGTCTGCCAGTGCAGGAGACATGGGTTTGATACCTGGTCTGGGAAGACTCCATGTGTCCTGTGGCAGTTAAGCCTATGAGCCACAGCTACTGAAGCCTGTGCACCCTAGCGCCCATGTCTGCAACAAGAGAAGCTGCAGCAAGGAGAAGTCTGTGCACTGCAATAGAAAGGAGCCCCTACGCTCCGCAACGAGTGAAAGCCTATGCACAGCAACGGAGACCAGTGCAGCCTAAAGAGAGTTGTAGGTCTCCTTATCCCTGCAGACATTGTCACTAAAAATTAAAGAGAGAGAGACAGAGAGTTCTCCTGCATTTCTAAGATTCCTATGAAATATATTTTTTTAGTATATTCATTTTTTAAAATATAAATTTATTTATTTTAATTGGAGGCTAATTACTTTACAATATTGTATTGGTTTTGCCATACATCAACATGAATTCATCACGGGTGAACATGTGTTCCCCATCCTGAACCCTCCTCCCACCTCCCTCCCTATACCCTCCCTCTGGGTCATCATAGTGTACCAGCCCCGAGCACCCTGTATCATGCATCGAACCTGGACTGGCGATTCGTTTCATATGTGATATTATACATTTTTCAGTGCCATTCTCCCAAATCATCCCACCCTCACCCTCACCCACGGAGTCCAAAAGACTGTTCTAGACATCTGTGTCTCTTTTGCTGTCTCACATACAGGGTTATTGTTACCATCTTTCTAAATTCCATATATATGCGTTGCTGCTGCTAAGTCGCTTCAGTCGTGTCTGACTCTGTGCAACCCCATAGATGGCAGCCCACCAGGGTCCCCTGTCCCTGGGATTCTCCAGGCAAGAACACTGGAGTGGGTTGCCATTTCCTTCTCCAATGCATGAAAGTGAAAAGTGAAAGTGAAGTCGCTCAGTTGTTTCCGACTCTTAGCAACCACATGAACTGCAGCCTACCAGGCTCCTCTGTCCATGGGATTTTCCAGGCAATAGTACTGGAGTGGGTTGCCATTGCCTTCTCCATATATATGTGTTAGTATACTGTATTGGTGTTTTTCTTTCTGGCTTACTTCACTCTGTATAATAGGCTCCAGTTTCATCCACCTCATTAGAACTGATTCAAAAGCAAGGTGAAAAGACCGCCTTCAGAATGGGAGAAAATAATAGCAAATGACGTAACTGACAAAGAATTAATCTCAAAAATATACAAGCAACTCCTGCAGCTCAATTCCAGAAAAATAAATGACCCAATCAAAAAATGGGCCAAAGAACTAAACATGCATTTCTTCAAAGAAGACATACAAATGGCTAACAAACACATGAAAAGATGCTCAACATCACTCATTATCAGAGAAATGCAAATCAAAACCACAATGAGGTACCATTTCACGCCAGTCAGAATGGCTGCGATCCAAAAGTCTACAAGCAATAAATGCTGGAGAGGGTGTGAAGAAAAGGGAATGCTCTTACAATGTTGGTGGGAATGCAAACTAGTACAGCCACTATGGAGAACAGTGTGGAGATTCCTTAAAAAACTGGAGATAGAATTCTGCCTATTGGATTGACCCAGCAATCCCACTGCTGGGCATACACACTGAGGAAACCAGAATTGAAAGAGACTCGTGTACCCCAATGTTCATCGCAGCACTGTTTATAATAGCCAGGACATGGAAGCAACCTAGATGTCCATCAGCTGACGAATGGATAAGAAAGCTGTGGTACATACATACAATGCAATATTACTCAGCCATTAAAAAGAGTACATTTGATTCAATTCTAATGAGGTGAATGAAACTGGAGCCTACTATACAGAGTGAAGTAAGCCAGAAAGAAAAACACCATTACAGTATACTAATGCATACATATGGAATTTAGAAAGATGGTAACGATAACCCTGTATGCGAGACAGCAAAAGAGACACAGATTTATAGAACAGTCTTTTGGACTCTGTGGGAGAGGGTGAGGGTGGGATGGTTTGGGAGAATGGCATTGAAACATGTGTATTACGATATGTGAAATGAATCACCAGTCCAGGTTCGATGCCTGATACAGGGTTCTCGGGGCTGGTGCACTGGGATAACCCAGAGGGATGGTATGGGGAGGGAGATGGGGGGGGTGCTCAGGATGGGGAACACATGTACACCCATGGCTGATTCATGTCAATGTATGGGAAAACCAATACAATATTGTAAAGTAATTAGCCTCCAAAAATAAATACATAAATTTAAAAAAAGTGAAGAAAGAAGAATTTTGTGATTTGGATGTTTATTATTACCAAAGTACACAGTAGAAAATATGTTCACTGCAATCACTTCTTTTCAACGGAGCTTCATTTTTATCTTTCCTCCTTCTTCTTTAATCCATAATGTGTACTCTGGACAGCACATAATGTTTATCATTTGTTCCTTTTCTTTTGCAAAATGACAGGTTTTGTAATTTCAGCAAAATGGCCTCAGTTGGGGGAATAAATGAGTTTAATTCTCCTTTAGGTGATTAAAATTGAGAAAAGGTAGGATGTTTCTTTCCTATGTTATATCTTCAGCTTTATAATTTTATGTTCAAGCTAGTTTATTTTTCTAAGTCCTCCCTTTTCTTTTTCCTCCTCTGAAGGCAGTGTAAATCGCTTTACTTTGGAGAAATGTGCCAGCAGCATCCTGCAAAATCTTAGAGGAAGCTTATCCATTGTCATAAATTTTGGAAGATTCATGGATCCCTATAAAAGACATAAAAAGTCAGTGCTTGGAAGTTAATGATGATGATTTTTTACTTTTCTTCCCTTTCATATGCAAGGGGTGGGGGTGGGCATATTTCCTCAATTTTAATGATAGTGATACTTGATCAGAAGTAGTCATTCTCCTCCAGCTTTAATGGGAGGGAGTGACTGCTCATCCAAAAAATAGAGCCTAGTCTTCAGTAAGAGTTATGTGTGTCTGGATGAAAGGAATTGGTTTGGATCTTCTAGCATATATCAATAAGTTTAGTTTCCTTTGTATATCTTACAAAGTTCCTTTCATTTCTTTTACTTTATGAACGGTGATTGAAGTAGAGGTTTAAAGAGACTAAATATATTGCTGCAATTCCCTGCAACTATTATGCTTCCTTCCATATGTCAGGCCGAAGACAATTATCAATAAATGTATAGAATTATTATTTGGCACTGACACTTACCACTTATCACACACATTTATAAAGGGCACATGGGATATGTTGGGTTAGGTTTTCCAAGTCTTTACAAATAGCTCTTCTGATCTTTGATTGTTTTAATTCATTTAAAAAGGTGTCTAACACATATTTTTTAATCTTCTGTTTTGTATATTAAAAAAAATCCTCACTATCCTTCATGTCCCACATTCCTAAGGAGAGTTTTCTTTCTTTCCTTTTTGGTTTTTGTTCTTTGGTAAGGAAGCATAATCTTATCTTTTCTCCCTGAAATAATTAAGTGATAGTTTTTCTTTAAATGGAAAAAATGAACTTAAATGGTTCAGTTTAATGGCTGAGCCATTTTTAACTGCTGGTATATATTACAAAAAATACTTCACATTCATTATTTGATATATTACCTAAAACCAAAAGCATTAGATCAGTGAGTCTGTGAGAAAGACTAATCACTTTGGCATTCTCCTGTGAAAATCTTTTCCATTTGTCACTAGTATCTTGTGATGTTTTCTTTGGGGTCCAAGGAATCTTTTCCTCATGTCTCTTCCCAGATAGGAAATGAGAGACTCTATCTTAAGGAAACAATTAAGGAGAAATATAAATGGTCACATCACCCTGGACATACATTGGGGGTATTTCCAAAGTTAATTTCTCCTGAAGGAAGGGCAGTAATCAGGCATTCACTTTGGAAGGTCAAAGTCTTATTTTTAGCCATTTAAAATGGAAATGTTAATAAGAATAAAATTAGAGTAAACAGTCTACAGCCCATGTGAGAATCATCAAAGTTATGAACAAGAGGAGGCATTTAAATGATAAAAATATAATTGCTGAAATCATGTTGGAAAGGAAAAAAGAGATGAGACTGAGAATATGCTGTGGGGTTTTGATCAGATCTTTGCTCTTGTTTACACACCCTCTCTATTGGCCCCCCTCAAGTATCAGGCAAGCTGTGGTCTTCCTCTTGGGTCTGGAGTGGAGGGAGGGTGACCCTTCAGAGAATGGTAGGGAACATATTTCCTCTTCCCATTTCGCACCATGTGCCAGTGTCCTGGCCCAGTTTACTTCTTGCTGGAGCCACACCCACAGGCAGGAGTGGATGCAGGAGGGGATGCCCTTTCCCTCCTCTGAAGGGACGTGGGGCCTTGAGGAGAGATGTCTTTGGAAGGAATGATGCTAAAGCTGAAACTCCAGTACATTGGCCACCTCATGCGAAGAGTTGACTCACTGGAAAAGACTCTGATGCTGGGAGGGATTGGGGGCAGGAGGAGAAGGGGATGACAGAGGATGAGATGGCTGGATGGCATCACTGACTCGATGGACGTGAGTCTGAGTGAACTCCGTGAGTTGGTGATGGACAGGGAGATCTGGCGTGCTGCGATTCATGGGGTTGCAAAGAGTCGGACACGACTGAGTGACTGAACTGAACTGAACTGAACTGTGCTTATAGAAGGGGGCTTTCCAGATGGCTCAGCAGTGAAGAATCTGTTGGCTGATGCAGGAGACTCAGGAGACGGGCTTTTGATCCCTGGATTGGGAAAATCCCCTGCAGTAGGAGATGGCCACCCACTCCAGTCTTCTTGCCTGGAAAATTCTGTGGACAGAAGAGCCTGGTGGGCTACAGTCCATGGGGTTGCAGAGGGTCAGACACGACTGAGCGACTGAGCATGCATGCGTGTGCTGATAAGGCTTTCTCTGTTTCTCTGGAAATCTAAAAAAGGGACCAGTTGGGCTTCAGGACACCATTTAAAAAACTTAACAGCACTAGAATTGGCACTATTGTTGAAAAAGGCTTTAAGCTTCTGCTTTTTAAGACTTGTCAAGGAAAACATTCAGTTCATCAACAGCTATTCACTGAAGCTTATTTTGTTCTAATGCTCAGAGTTTCCACATCTGCTATCATATGGCTACACCAGGACAGAGCGGGCCCAAGGAAGTTCTTCTTGTGTGTGATTTAAGTTGCTTTGTCCAAGGGGAGACGGGCGGGAGCACCCATCTGATGGGGACCGTGGCCTCTGCAGTCCTGTGGCCTGCCTTTGAGCCCCAGTTCTCTTGCCCACAAGCAGTGGGACCTTCGTAACTTATCCAACCTCACTGTGCCTCAGTTTCCTCATCTGCGATATGGGGGTAATTATGATATCTCCCCCTTAGAGTTGCAGTAAAGGATGGAGAACAGTGTCTGACACATTGTAACTCATGAGCCATGAGTGGAGGAGGCTGAGAATAACAATGAGACTACTTTGCATTTAATGTGAGATGTGACTAAGCTGTACAAAATTGAAGTGACTCATTAAAAAGTGCTACAACAGCAATGAATTTTATTCTACCCCCAAATCTAGGTGTAAGAAATTTCTTTTACTTCTCTAACTCAAATTTAATCTCTTCTGAGCCTGTCTTTCATTTATGTAGGTTGGAGATAATGGCTCACTAGTTACTGGAGTTTTCTCTGTCTCCAGCTTGGGCAAAGGTGCTGTTGAGGCTGAGAGGTGAATTCTACGTGAGAGTGTTTGGGGATAAGTCTTATGTCTTTGGTTTAAATAGATATCTGCTCAAGCTCACATCTCTCCTTGATGGGGAGAGGCTCTTTTGTTCTACAACCCCACCCCCTGACCAACTCCAGATTTATGGTGGGCTCCAAAATCACTGCAGATGGTGACTGAAGCCATGAAATTAAAAGACGCTCACTCCTTGGAAGGAAAGTTATGACCAACCTACATAGCATATTGAAAAGCAGAGACATTACTTTGCCAACAAAGGTCCGTCTAGTCAAGGCTATGGTTTTTCCAGTGGTCATGTATGGATGTGAGAGTTGGACTGTGAAGAAAGCTGAGTGCCGAAGAATTGATGCTTTTGAACTGTGGTGTTGGAGAAGACTCTTGAGAGTCCCCTGGACTGCAAGGAGATCCAACCAGTCCATTCTGAAGGAGATCAGCCCTGGGATTTCTTTGGAAGGAATGATGCTAAAGCTGAAACTCCAGTACTTTGGCCACTTCATGCGAAGAGTTGACTCATTGGAAAAGACTCTGATGCTGGGAGGGATTGGGGGCAGGAGGAGAAGGGGACGACAGAGGATGAGATGGCTGGATGGCATCGCTGACTCGATGGACGTGAGTCTGACTGAACTCCAGGAGTTGGTGATGGACAGGGAGGCCTGGCGTGCTGCGATTCATGGGGTCACAAAGAGTCGGACACGACTGAGCGACTGAACTGAACTGACAAACAAAATCGTATATGTTTAAAATGTACACTGTGATGATTATGTACATAAGTATACACTGTGAAGGCTTCCCAGGTGCTGCTAGTGGTAAAGAGCCCACCTGCCAGTGCAGGAGACGGGTCTGATCCCTGGGTCAGGGAGACACCTGGAGGAGGGCACGGCAACCCACTCCAATATTCTTACCTAGAGAATCCCATGGACAGAGAAGCCTCATGGGTTGCAAAGTTGGACACCACTGAAGCGACTCAGCACACACGCACACATGCACTGTGAACTTATCACCCATCCTCAGATAAATCAACACACTCATCACCTTACGTGCTTGTAGTTTAGTCGCTAAGTCTGTTCAACTCTTTTGTGACCAATGGACTATAGTCCACCAGGTTCTTCTGTCTGTGGGATTTCCCAGGCAAGAATAGTGGGGTGGGTTGCCATTTCATTCTTCAGTGGATCTTCATGACCCAGGAATCGAACCCATCTCCTATACTGGTAGGTGGATTCTTTGCCACTAAACCACCAAGGGAGACCACTGTATCATATAGTTACCATTTTTTGTTTGTTTGGTGGTGGTAAGAAGCCTTAAGATCCAAATCTTTAGTAAATTTCAGATATGCAATACAGTATTTTTTTTAATGAGACACAATTGATATTTAGCATATTAGTTTCAGATGTATAATTTAATGATTCAATATCTTATATACATTGTGAAATGATCACAATAATTCTAGTTATTATTGTAGTAATTTACATTGTAGTAATTCCATCAGACATATAGTTACAATTTTTTTTCTTGTGATGAGAACTTTTAAGATCTATTGTCTTCAGTTCAGTTCAGTCACTCAGTTGGGTCCGACTCTTTGTGACACCAGGAACCGCAACACGCCAGGCCTCCCTGTCCATCACCAACTCCTGGAGTCCACCCAAACTCATGTCCATTGAGTCAGTGATGCCATCCAACCATCTCATCCTCTGTCATCCCCTTCTCCTCCCACCTTCAATCTTTCCCAGCATCAGAGTCTTTTCTAATGAGTCAGCTCTTCGCATTAGGTGGCCAAAGTATTGGAGTTTCAGCTTCAGCATCAGTCCTTCCAACAAACACTCAGGACTGATCTCCTTTAGGATGGACTGGTTGGTTCTCCTTGCAGTCCAAGGGACTCTCAAGAGTCTTCTCCAACACCACAGTTCAAAAGCATCAGTTCTTCAGTTGTCAGCTTTCTTTATAGTCCAACTCTTAGCAACTGTCAAATGTACATTACAGTGTTATTAACTATGTCACATGCTGTATGTTCTTCAGAGCTCATTCATCTTAAAGTTTGAACCCTTGAATCAGCATCTCCCCATTTCTCCCACCCCCAGCCCCTGGCAGCCACCATTCTATTCTATGAGTTCCTTATTTTTTTCGAGTTCACATTTAAGTGATATGACACAGCTTTTCCGTTCTGTGACCAGTCAGAGGCTGGGTCTTTGTGAGGCTAGCTGCTTGCTCAGGTGCTCCTCCCGTCTGGTCTCCCTACCTACACAAAACCGACATTCCTTTCAGAGGTCCTGCTGTCCCCTCACTTTGCAGAACCTTTTTTGTTGTAGATCCCACAGCTCTCAGTTCCTTTCCTAGATCTCAGGAGAAGCTATTCTTCCAACCGCTTACTTTATTTCCTTCTTTTCTTTCCCTTCAGACCCCGCCTCACTCCCTAAATATGTATAGACTTTAAGGGAAAAAGAAAATTCAGAAAGATGCATAATCTTTAGGCAATTTCTGCTTGGGCCTTATCACGCGAAGTTCCCTGAAAAGAAAACATAAAGACCTAGTGGCCGTTTTGTAACCAGGAAGGGAAATTATAGGAAAAAGAAAACGCATGTGAATTTCACCATATGGGTTTCAGCAATAATTTCAGAGTGGAACAGGGGACTTAGGCTTTTCTAGAGTTCCTCACACGCTCCTTTGACATTTGTAAGAACCATCTTATCAGTCACTCCTTGAAATCAACAAGTCATGTCACAGGCAGTTAATGCCGTTTTAGTCATTTCCAACCTATTTTTACCGCCCATGTATTTTCTTTCATTGGCAAATGCAGCACGATTCTTCTCAGAACAGAGATCTGATGGTGGAAGTGCAGTGCAGTGCAGATTCCAGCGATGCAAACACACCGAGGTAACACTGAAACAATTATATTTGCCCTGAATTTTAAAATAGATGTTCGTTTTATAGTGTTGGGAGAGATTATGCAGAGGTCGTGACTACCGTCTGACCCGCCATCTGGACTGGGGCAATTGGAGGCTTCCCCGCCCCAGCCTGCTCTTGGAATGTACATTCTGCCCACCACCATTCCATAGCCGGAGCTGCTCCGAGGATTGCGCCTTGAGAGAGTCAAGTGCTGTTGAGACCATCTGAACTGAACATATGATGGAACCTCTATATGAACTTTAAAGATACTGATGGACGGGTGTGGAGTTCTACTCATTTTGCCTTGGCCTCGGACAAGCCTGGGAAGTTCCCTTGCTGATTAAACCACGTTAACTTCTCTTGCTCATAAAACCTGCCACTTACCAATCCCAAGTGGCCACTGTCTCCTTGACCTGTGTGTGTGTGTGTGTGTGTGTGTGTGTGTGTATGTTTAGGGAGGAAGGGGAACAATTTGCAAGCCAATACATAGAACTGAAACAAGCCAGTCACCATAACTTCTGTAAAATATGACCTACCGGATCACACAAAACAAACCTGTGAACTTCGGCTATCTGTGACCTTGGAATACTTATGTGACTTTGAAGAAATTCTTGACAACCTGCTACTTCCCAGGACAGGCACATTCATCTCTTTTGTTTTTCCTTACTGTTTCCTTTCTTTCTACTATTCTCTTCCTCATTATTTACTCTTTGTATCTCTCGATGTTCTCTGTCTCCTTTCTCTGTACTTTCCTTAATTTTCTATTATAGAATAGTTATCTTCCAGCCCCACTGGGGACAATCAGGACTACAGAGATTATAATTTCCTACACGGAGACGTTTTCTTTCCTTTCGTCTGAAGAACTGCTTCATTTTCTCATTAAGAGAATGTTGCATATGTGTAATACGGTATCCTTTTTTTTTTTCTAGCCCAGCTATCTAAACTTTAATTTAGGGAACCAACACACTCTCAATAAATACCATTCCTCGAGTTCTCATCAGAGAAAATAGGATAATAAGGTCAATTTTCTCTTCACCAGAACAAGTGTTTAGGTTTCTAAGTTGATACTCCCTTGGATATTTTTAAGACCTCGCATTTATATTGAGGTCAAGACTTTAATTGTGAAAGTCCAAAGATTTTTGCTTCCCTTAGGAAGCCACTCAAGAAAAAATGCTGTTGCTATTTTTGCAGCAGCATTTTTCTGGAGGCACTTATTGTCAGTTAACATTGCTTCAAGTGAGCAAAAATTATGTATCAGCAATTCAACCAACTATAAAGATAATAGAAATAGTTTCTGTCCTCTAGAACAGTATTCAGCAAACTATCAAGATTGCCGGGAGAAATATCAATAACCTCAGATATGCAGATGACACCACCGTTATGGCAGAAAGCGAAGAAGAACTAAAGAGCCTCTTGATGAAAGTGAAAGAGAGTTTAAAAGTTGGCTTAAAACTCAACATTCAGAAAACTAAGATCATGGCATCTGATCCCATCACTTCATGGCAAATAGATGGGGATAAGAGTGGAAACAGTGACAGACTTTATTTTTGGGGCTCCAAAATCACTGCAGATGGTGATTACAGCCATGAAATTAAAAGATGCTTACTCCTTGGAAGAAAAGCCATGACTAACCTAGACAGCATATTAAAAAGCAGAGACATTGCTTTGCCAACAAAGGTCCATCTAGTCAAGGCTATGGTTTTTCCAGTGGTCATGTATGGATGTGAGAGTTGGAGTATAAAGAAAGCTGAGTGCCGAAGAATTGATGCTTTTGAACTGTGGTGTTGGAGAAGACTCTTGAGAGTCCCTTGGACTGCAAGAGGTCCAACTAGTCCTAAGGGACTAGGTCCTGGGTATTCATTGGAAGGACTGATGCTGAAGCTGAAACTCCAATACTTTGGCCACCTGATGCGAAGGGCTGACTTATTTGAAAAGACCCTAATGCTGGGAGGGATTGAGGGCAGGAGGAGAAGGGGACAACAGAGGATGAGATGGTTGGATGGCATCACTGACTCAATGGACATGAGTTTGAGTAAACTCCGGGAGTTGGTGATGGACAGGGAGGCCTGGCATGCTGCAGCCCATGGGGTCGCAAAGAGTCAGACATGACTGAGCGACTGAGCTGAACTGAACTGATGGTCTGTGGGCCAAATTTTGCTCACTGCCTGTAAATAAAGGTTTATTGAGACACAGCTTCGCTCATTTCTCCCCCGAAGTGGCTATGGCTGCTTTTGTGCTGCAGTGGCAGGGTAGAATAGTTGTCACAGAGACAGCATGGTTTGAAAACCCTAAAGTACTCTCTCGACCTTTGCAGAGAATGTTTCTGACCCTGCTAAGGAAGCCAACACTGAAGTGTGGGGAGTGGTATGGAGTGGACCAGGAGACACAGGCCCCTTTGCTCACTTTTATTATACTTTATGCTGGATAAAGAGGCAAAGCCTGCTGTTTCCACTGTAACCACTACATACTTCTTATGTAGTACTTGTCACTGAGGAATTGCAGTTATTATTTTTAAATAATTGTCTCTCTTACTGTTGCTGCTGCTGCTGCTGCTAAGTCACTTCAGTCGTGTCTGACTCTGTGCGATCCCATAGACGGCAGCCCACCAGGCTCCACTGTCCCTGGGATTCTCCAGGCAAGAACACTGGAGTGAGTTGCCATTTTCTTCTCCAATGCATGAAAGTGAAAAGTGAAAGTGAAGTCGCTTAGTCGTGCCCGACCCTTAGCGACTCCATGGACTGCCGCCTACCAGGCTGCTCTGTCCATGGGAGTTTCCAGGCAAGAGTACTGGAGTGGGGTGCCATTGCCTTATCTGCTCTTACTGTTAGATTGTCTTATTCAGCAGACACTGAGGATCTACTTTGTGCCAGGCATTGCTCTAGGCGTGGAAGGTATGGCAGTGTGTAACAACAACAACAACAAAATATTGGCACACCTTCTTTTTCTTTCTTTGCTCTCCTTCTACCTCCACCATGGAGTTCACAGTCTAGATCTGGGGTTGCAAATCAAAATGGCTTCAGAGACCAGGCTGGTAATGTGAGTGAGTGAAGCAGTCTGTTTGGGATGCAATGCCAAAATACCATAGACGGGGTGGCTTATAAACAAATGTTTATTTCTCATAATTTGGAGGCTGAAAAGTCCTGGGTCATGGGGCCAGCCGGTTCAGTGTCAGCTTCTCGTTGACAGACTTCTTCTCACTGTAACCTCACATGACTCAAGGGACAAGCAAGCTCTCTGGAGCACTGATTCTATTCATGAGGGTCACACCCTCATGACCTAACGGCCTCCCCAAAGTTGCAACTCCTGGTATTATCCCCCCTTGTGGGTTAGAATCTCAATATGTGAATTTTGCAGGGACATGAACATTCAGACCATAGCACCAGGTATAAGATAGATTCACCTGAAAACAATAATTTTTGTGTTTGTTTTGGCTGTGCTGGGTCTTCACTGCTCTGCGCGGGCTCTCTCTAGTTGCAGGGCACAGCCGTCTCCTTGCTGTGGCTCCTCTTGCTGCAGAGCACGGGCTCCAGGGCGCTCGGGCTTCAGGAGTCACAGCACCTGGGCTCACTAGTTGCTGCTCCCGCTTTCTAGAACACTGGCTCAGTAGTTGTGGTGCGTAGCTTAGCTGCTTCTTGGTATGTGGGACCTTCCCAGATCAGGGATCCAACTCGTGTGCCCTGAATTGGCAGGTGGATTCTTTACCACGAACCACCAGGGTAGCCCAGTTGTGAATGTTTTTAACATTTCCTTTCCCCTATAGAATTCTCTTATCAACAGATCATAGCTCATCTGCTTCTGTTGAAAGTTGGTTTTCCAGGCTTGCTCAACACAGGTTCTTGGGTAAGAAACAGTCAAGAGACTGTCTCTATGATCTGTTATTTCCATTCAGCATTCTGCATCCACAGATGTTTAAATGTAGATGTCTGATAACTCTTTGCAACTCTCTAAATCCTACTTTAGTTTGTAAATAGCCATCTCAAGAGAAAACTAGGAAGAAAATCAAGTGAAAGGAGTTTCTGCAGATGGATTCAGATTAGCATTATTCATTAACCTCAGCAGTTTGCGCTGGTTAATAATCGCTAACACACTGCACTTGGGAGATTACTTATTAGGTGGTATAAATGTCCCTTCAAAGACATTCTTGCTATTTCATTTAAAAGGCAATGAATTAGCTCTGGACATCTGCCAGCTATAATTTCCATCTAGTGGAACTGTGCTCCTACATAGCATATTAGATTATAGTGCTGGGAAAATTTCACCATCAAGCAACATCTTGTTTCCTAGTGAGGGAAAGAATTGAAGACAAGAACAGTGTCAGGAATGATGGTAAAACTTACGTATTATTTTTTGACACAAATTGTCTTATATTTATTTTAAAGTATCAAGTAAATACATACTTAGATCAGGAAATAGATGCAATATGACATATTATTTTGAAGCATGGTATGGAGTGTGATAGTTCAGATTCTAGAGGCATACAGACCTGGGTTCTGTCTGTCAGTCACCTGCTAGGTGTGATGTGGGCAAATTACTCAACCTCTATGAACCTCAATTTCCTCAGAGCAAAAGAAGGATAATAACAGTGATTCTGTGTGATGTTTTGAAGGTTAAGCATTCAGTGCTTGGAAGGTTCTTAACAGAGTGAATGGCACAGGTGGTGGTGGTGGTGTTGAGTCACAGAGTCATGTCCAACCCTTTGTGACCTCATGGACTGTAGCCCACAAGGCTCCTCTGTCCGTGGGATTCTCCAGGCAAGAATACAGGAGTGGGTTGCCATTGCCTTCTTCAGGGGATCGTCCTGATCCAGGGATCAAACCCATGTCTCCTGAATTGCAGGCAGATTCTTTACTGCTGAGTCACCAGGGAAGCCCCTGTGGCACAGGTAAGGCCCTTAGTAAATGGAAGTTATACTTATTATTCAATCAAATTCTTCTAGAAATTAATCTATTCCTTGTTTTAAAATTTGATGTATAATTTTGGAAAAAAATCTTTTAGACATCACTTTGTAGGGTTTGAAATGAGAATGACTAGTTTAGGGCTCAGTTTCTATCATTTATTAGTGTGATCCTGGACAAGTCATTTGTTCATTCCTGCACTGATCCACTTGTGTATTCAGCGTAACTTGGTTCTATTCTATGGCAGCTTTTAGATATGGTGGATAAAGAGTGAAGAAGAAAAGACAAGGTTTTTATCTATATAACGGTTACACTTTAATATGTTAGACAAAAAAAGTATATAACAAAATAAATGTCAAAATAATAAAAGAAAATACTTTGAAATGATATTATAAAGAAAAACAGGCCACTGTGTTGGTAGGTAATTATGAGGGACGGCACTAGAGTGTAGCAAGGTTTGAGATGTTATTTCATTTAAGACTTGAATCACAAAGCAGCAAAAATGCAGAGATCTTTGAGAAGAATATTCTAGAGAGAACTGTCGAGGAAGTTCATGTACACCATGGTGAAGAATTTGGATTCAATTTTAAGAATAATAGAACGTCACTGGAAAATTTTAATCAGGAGAAAGGCATGTTCTGATTTTTATTATTTAGTCTTTTGGGGGATCTTTTTCCTCCATGTGAAAAGTGGACAATAATGGTAGTTACACAATAGGATACCAGAGGTTTAAAAGAACAGTGCAAATAAAGTGCTTGGTACTGACATATATAACCTCAAAATACAGGTTGAGCATTATTATTTTTGTGTAATTGGTGCTGTTTTCACTACAGCTGCTTTGGACTGAATTGTGTCACCCTCCCCCCATTTTGTGTGTTGAAGTGCTAGCCACCCAATGTGACTGTGTTTGAGATAGGGCCTGTAGGAGGTAGTTGAAGTTAAATGAGGTCGTAAGGATAGGCCTTTGATGGGCTGGTGCTCTTATGAGACTAGGAAGAGACCCCAGGAGGTGAGTTTGGATGGAGTAATCTCCATCCAGTCTTACTTGGTTTTCTATGTGAACAGCAGCAAGCATCTGGTAAGAAACATGGCCAGTGGTAGACGTATTGTCCATGAAGATGAACCAGGAACAAGATTTATTTTAGCTAATACTCTGAGTACATGAACTAAGCAGTCGTGACTTCTAGGTTCATTAGCTCTGAAGCAATGCTTTGCAAATCTGTCTGCATTTACTAATGACTGCGAGATTTTAAAAATCATAGATTCCTGGATTCTACCTAGAGAGATTTTGATTTAGTAGTTTAGTGATGGAACCCTGTAATATGTATTTTTGACACAATATCTCAAATGCTCTGCTAAATTTGGAATGTACTGGTTTTAGAATATAAAATGATGTCATAATTTTTGTTCAAAAACATCAGCCTTTATCTAGAGGACATCTGTCCCTAGGAGATTATGGTTATTTAAACTGAGAGCTTAGTTTGTTTTTTTTTTTTTTAATGAAGCTCTGCTATGTAAAACATGATTTTAAGAAGCTATGTAGGACCACTCTTTGGTTCAGTGCTTGAGAATCTGCCTGTCAGTGCAGGGGACATGGGTTTGAACCCTGGTCCAGGAAGATTCCACAAGCTGCTGGACAACGAAACCTGTGTGCCAGTTTTTGAGCCCAGGCTCCAGAGTCTGTGAGCCATAACTAGTGAAGCCCACTCCCTCTAGGACCCTTGAGCGGCAACTATTGAGCTCAGATGCAGTGACTATGGAAGTGTGGGCGTCTAGGGCTGGTACTCAGCAAGAGAAGCCACTGCAGTGAGAAGCCCGTGTACCTCACCTAGAGAAGCCCCCATTTGCTGCAACTAGAGAAAAGCCCATGGACAGCAAAGAAGACACAGTGAAGCCAAAGTGAATAACTAAACAAATAAACTAAAAAAGCTGTGCAGACTGAGAGCACAGACATGCAGACATCAAGGGGGGAAAGAGGGTGGGAAGAGGTGGGCGATTGGGATGACACATATACACCATTGATACTATGTATAAAATAAATGACTAATGAGAACACATAGCTCAGGGAACTCTGCTCAGTGCTCTGTGGTGACCTACATGGGAAGGAAATCCAAAAAAGAGGGAATCTATGTATGGCTAGTTCACTTTGCTGTACAGGAGAAACTAACACAACATTGGAAAGCGACTATACTCCACCAGTAATTCATTGAAAAAAAAATGTGCCTCAAAATGGCTTTGTACATGTCCTCTGGATGTCGAATTTATAGACTGAAATCCCAGTGACACTACTTACTAGCTATGCAATGTTGGGCAAATTGTTTGACTCATTTTATTCATCTGTGACTGAAATGATGATGATAATGCCCCAAATCCTAGACCAAGTCATATTTAAAACCAACATAAGAAGAAATACAAAGTCTGAATAGTCCCATCTATTAATTGAACCCATAATTAAAAACTTTTCCACAAATTAAACTACATCTCAGGTGACTTTGCTAGTTTATTCTAGAAAATAATAAGAAATAAGGTCACCCTTACACAAACTCTTTCAGGTAAAGGGAAAGGATAGAATACTTTCCACTTGCTTTTTGAAGATTGCAAAACAATAATAAATCCTGAAAAGCATTTATGAAGAAAGAGTTGTTATTGGTCATGCTCAACCATTGTACAAAACAGTTAGCATTAGCCGGCCTGAGACTCCATCCTTAGAAAGGCCTGTTTGCAGCATTAGCTCTTGGCTGGTGTCTGGAAACTTGGATTTCAGGAGTATTCCCCCTGTTCCCTGGTTGATGAATGACACACTGGGCCTAAACAGTTTGTACAAGAAACACGATTGCTCTGGGAATCTGGAATTTTAGTATGTGCTAGGCAGGATGCCTCGGAGACGGCAATGGCACCCCACTCCAGTACTCTTGCCTGGAGAATCCCACGGACAGAGGAGCCTGGTGGGCTGCAGTCCATGGGGTCGCTAAGAGTAGGACACGACTGAGGGACTTCACTTTTACTTTTTGCTTTCATGCATTGGAGAAGGAAATGGCAACCCACTCCAGTGTTCTTGCCTGAAGAATCCCAGGGATGGGGGAGCCTGGTGGGCTGCTGTCTATGGGGTCACATGGAGTCAGACACAACTGAAGCGACTTAGCAGCAGCAGCAGCAGCAGGCAGGGTACCTATGTGACCAGCCCGGGATTATTAACTCTGGGCACTGAGTCTCTAATGAGCTTGCCTGGTTGACAATACTTCTTCTGTGTTGTCACAGTTAAATGCTGGAGGGATTCAGCATGTCCTGACTCCACTGGGAGAAGACTCTTGGAAACTTGTTCTTGGCTTTCTCCATACTTTACTTCTTGTGCTTTTTGCCTTTGTTGAATTTGCTCTGTATCTCTTTGCTTGTATAACTAAATACCGAATCCTGTGAATCCTTCTAATGAGCCATAAAACCTGAAGGCACCGCCGGAGACCCTCAAAAGATACATGCACTACAGCTTTAACCAATATGATGTCATGAAAGAGCAATAAAAGATACAAGAATTATTTACATACAATCATGTGTGTAGAATTAAAAAAAATAAGTTTAGCAAGGCTGTTAGGTGCATCATCAAAGGTTTTCAAATTGGCCACATTTCTTTTTAACAGTAATAGAGTATAAGAAAATCCAGCAGTATCAAATAGTATTAAGGACTCTGTGTTGTTGTTGATTAGTCCCTAAGTCGCTTCCGACTCTGCAACCCTATGGACCGTGTAGCTCACCAGGCTGCTCTGTCTGTGGGATTTCCCGGGCAAGAATACTGGAGTGGATTGCCATTTCCTTCTCCAGGTGATCTTCCTGGCCCAGGGATCGAATCCGCGTCTCCTGCATTGGCAGGCGGATTCTTTACCACTGGTCCACCAGGGGGGCACTAAGGACTAAAGTAAATCTGAGAGATGTGTAATACTGTTCTCAGAAGAAATAGAAAATACTACTGAGAGAAATGAAAGAAGACCTAAATATATCTATGGATGTGCTATATTCATGGATTAGAAGACTCAGTATAATAAATATGAAAGCATTTTCCAAATTGATTTATAGATTTAATGGCATATCAATTAAAATTCCAATTATTTTTTAGTGAAAAGTGTCAAGCTGATTTTAAAATTTATATGGAAATGTCAGGGACCAAAAATAGTCAAGACTCCTTTGAAGAACAAGATCTAACCTAGGTCTCCTGCATTGCAGGCAGATTCTTTACCATCTGAGCCACCAGGGAAGCCCAAGAACAAGCCAGGAGGACTCATTTTATTCAATAGTTGCCATAAATAAATATATGTAAAATGTTTTTATGTAAACATGCTTTTTGCATATTGTCTATGTATATACATATATTTACATATGTACATAAATAAGTAACTATTTTTATTTATGACAATAATTTTATTATGGTGCAGCAGGGAATGAACAGTCTTCTCAATGTGCTGAATCAATTGTTTAACCACATGAAAAACAATATCCTGGGTCTCATAGAAATCATTCCAGATGAGTTATGGGCATAAATGTGAAAAAGTAAAACGATAGTCAGTAAAGCTGCTAGAAGAGAACTTTACACTCAGTGGAACTTTACATGATGTCAGAAATATTCTGTAACCATGCTGTCCTTTACAGTAGCCACTAGACTCATGGGCTTGTTGAGCCCTTGACATGTTGCTAATGTGAATGAAAAACTGAATTTTTATGTCTTAAAAATTTTAGTTGATATAAATTTAAATTTCAATAGCCACGTGTACCTAGTGACTATAGTAATGCACAGTGCGGTTCTTTAATATATTATAGGAAACTATGTTTATAGCCTTGAGATGAGGAAAGATTTCTTAAACAGGACAGCAAGATGAGCAATTAAAAAGGGAAATATAATAAATTGGACTACATTAAAGTGAATACTTCTTGTTCCTACAAACTAAGCCATGAGATAATAGTACCCTCAATTGAAAACAGTTAAAAAATATCAAGCATTAATGATGATGTGCAGTGACAGGGATCCTCACACAGTGTCAGGAGGCATGCAAGTTAGTTCAACTGCTTTGAAGATAGTTTGGTATTTGTGTCCTGAAGTTGGAGGTATGTGTGCCCTATAACTCAATCAGTATTTTCCCAACAGCAGCACAAGCTTATGTGTTGTAAATGACATGCCCAAGTGTAGTCAAAGCAGTATTACTAGTTACAGCCCAAACCAAGAAAAAGCCCAAATAGTCATCATGAGTAAAATGAACATATGAATAATGGTAGGTTCATACAATGGACTTTTTAAAATAATAATACAAATGAATCACAGCCAGGGAAGTAAACATGGCTTAATCTAATAAATATAGAATAAAAAAGGCAGACTAAAGAGAATATATAATGTCTTATTCCCCTTCTATAAAATTTAAAAAAAGGCAAAAGGGGACTGTGGGTTTAGAAGTCAGGATAGAAGTTGCCTTGGATGAGGATTAAAGAGTAGTGATTGGAAAGGGGCTTGAGGGAACCTCCGGGGTGAACGCTGTCTTATTTCTTCACCTGGAAACCGCTTGCTTGGATATGTTTTCTATGTGATGATACATAGTTATGTGTTGTGCACTTTCCTGAATATGTGCTTTACCTCCAGAGAAAGGCCAGTTGACGAACAAATTAGATAATAAAAAGTGAGCTACAAAATAGAGTAAATATAGGTATTAAGACAGCTCATTCAAGTACAGAAAACAATGCACTCATTTCAGAAATAATGAGAGCCATCCTGTCCCTGTGTTGATTCAGGGCTCACATCCGCGTTCAGGTCTGGTTTCGGCTGGTGCTGCAGGACCCGCGGGTGGGCAGCAGAGGACCGCTTGGCTTCCACCCAGCGAGCGTGTGAGGCGGGCCTGCGGGCGGGTGGCTGGTAGCTGGGAGGCCTGGCAGTGGTCTGGGGACAGATGTCCTGGCTGGTGGCTGAGGGCTCTCAAACTGGCAGCAGGCAGGCAGTGAGCGTCCAAGCCGGCAGGTGGTCGGTGCCGGGGGATGATTGCAGGTAGTACTGACCTGCACTTGGTGCTGTGCTAATAGAGCTCGGAGATCGCTCCATGCCCCGAGGAAAGGAAGGGAGGGATGCCATCAAACTCACAGAGGAACATGGCACAGGCAGGAAATCAGGCGCGATGCAGTTCTGAGAGAAGGGTTCCGTGTGGACGTTTTGGCATGAGTCTCGGAAAGTGAAAGTGAAGTCGCTCAGTCCTGTCCGACTCTCTGCGACCCCAGGGACTGTAACCCGCCAGGTTCCTTCGTCCGTGGGATTTTCCAGGCAAGAGGACTGGAGTGGGCTGCCATGAGTCTCCGAACCTGGTGGTGTTTTGAGTCTACAGGTGGGAGGCTGGGCAGCTTGGAGCCTAGGAGAGGGAACTTGGTTGCTATACAGTTTATGGAACCTAGGAAAAAATAATAGAAGTCATAAAATGTGAGCACCAGAGGGGAAGGTACAGCATACCGAATTCAACTCCCTCATTTTGCAGGAAAGGAGACTAATATTATTGAATACCACCCATTAATTCCTTTTTATAAGTGAATCCGTTTGATCCCTCGTAACTATGCTGTGAATTAAATAGTATTATCTTAATTTTGGGCTTCTCAGGTGACTCGGTAGTAAAGAATCTGCCTGCAATGCAGAAGACGCAGGTTCGATCCCTAGGTTGGGAAGATTCCCTGGAGAAGGGCATGACTACCTGCTCCAGTATTCTTGCCTGGAGAATTCCATGGACAGAGGAGCCTGGTGGGCTACCGTCTGTGGGGTCGCAAAGCAGTTGTGCATGACTTCACAACTAAACAAGATTTTACACACGTGTCAGAGAAGTTAAGGAACTACCTCTGTGTCAGAACCATCGGTGCCATTTCCACTGTATCAAATAGCACATTATGGCAGAGTGGGGTCTAAAATTCAACCCTCAACTTGTAGGGTTATTCTATTTACAATGTGACAGAAATGACTGTAATTTTATTTACATGGATTGACTGAAAAGAGGATTACAATTTCAGTACCTCTCCTACCTCACTTGAGCTGAAAACATGGGTGGATTGATAGTTTAAGTGGGAAGCAAGGGTTTCCTGTGTTTGAGGGTTATTGAAAATCTGATTTCTGCCCAAAATGGACTCAAATACAGAGGGATGCTTGAATGGATCAGCCGTATCTTTGGATTCCAGTTGAATTTTCCATGTTCAGAGTTAGGTTAGGAAAACCAGAGTGCGTAAAGAAAAAAATAAGAAAAAACTCAAATAGGAAACTTCTAGCCAACCATTCTGAAGCTCTTTTTGGATGAGAGGTGAGCTGATGGACCGGGGAGAGGCTAATGACACCTTTGCAGCTGACTACGGTCACAGACGTATTAGCCCCGAGGCAGGAGTGGGAAAGACAATGGAAACACTCTGCTAGGAGAGAGAGGAGGAGGATTTCCAAAGCCACCTGAAAGGCGAAATAATTACAGTCACCTCAAATTTAGCCAGAAACATAGCATGGACCAGTTGCTTAACACCTTTATTCATCGTGTCTGAATTGCAGATAAAAGCTTTTTGTCTGCTTTCCTTATGGAGACATAAGAATACATGTAATTTTTGTTGTAAGAATGTTCCAACGATTTCGCAGAGAACCATATCTAAAGACAGGGTGTTGTTATTACTATTTCTTTCTGCCTTGTGTCTAAGGGAGATTTTGAAAGATACTATCAATGGGTTAGGTGGGTCAGGGATAAAACGTACCCCATCCTCCAGGAGCTTGAAATCTGTAGACCACAGACCATTTTCTCTGCCAGCCACTACATGTAGAAATGGAAATGAATACTTATCAGTATGTGGATAATGTCAGAGACTTCACTGCCTTGTCTGCTGGTGTTTAATCTCTAAAGACTCTGTTGTTGTTTAGTTGCTAAGTCATGTCCAACTCTCTGTGACCCCGTGGACTGTAGCCTGCCAGGCTTCTCTGTTCATGGGATTTCCCAGGCAAGAATACTGGAGTGGGTTGCCATTTCCTCTTCCAGGGGATCTTCCCGACCCAGGGGTCAAACCTACGTCTCTTGCATCTCTTGCACTGGCATTCTTTACCGCTGAGCCACCAGGGGAGGCCCGCTGTGTTGTTACCTTGCATTAAACTCTCATTGTTATATGAGTTTTCTTATTCTATCTCTGTGTCGTGCTCTGTATTTTCTCCCTTTTTCTCTTCCGGCCTGTCCCCCTCCCTTCCTCCCCCCTTCTTTCCTTTATTTTAGGCATTCACTGACTGACATGAAAAGTAAAAATTTTTGTCATGTGAGTTCTCTTTTTCTGTGTGATGCCAAATATCTGAATACTTGGAAACACCTGGTGATTTGGCAGATTCTGTTCAGAATATTGGGCTTCCCAGGTGGGCGCTATGGTAAAGAAGTAGCTTCCCATTGGGCGCTAGTGGTAAAGAGTCTGCCTATCAATGCAGGAGATGTAAGAGACACAGGTTCAATGCCTAGGTCGGGAAGATCTCTGGAGGAGGGCATGGCAACCCACTCCAGTATTCTTGCTTGGAGAATTCCCATGGACAGAGGAGTCTGGCAGGCTATAGTCCATAGGGTCGCAAGGAGTCAGACACGACTGAAGCAACGGAGCACGCATGCATGTTCAATAAAAGACACATGGTCCTGTTTTGGAGTAGGCGTCATAAATAAAATGCCCCAGGGATAAGAGACATGTGGTTCTTTCAGTCCAGATTTCATTTTCTCCTGTGGTAAAAGATACTTATACAGAGAAAAATATTCATGACTGTGATGTAAAAAAAGAGACTGTGCCTGCTTGATGATGAACTATTGATACTCAGACTAGGGCCTGGAGGCAAGGTTGGGAGGGCAGGAACTGTAGCCATTAGTCACCATATGGAAACATGGGTCTAGTTTACACATATTTTTCAATTTTTCAAGAAAATCCAGACATTTCCATTTTTAATGTGCAATATCCTCTCTTTCAAACATTAGCAATGATTTAAAAATCTTTTGAAATACCTCTTTAGGGCAAATAAAATATGCCTGTGTGTCAAATTCTGTTCACAGATCTTTGTCTACAGTCTTTGTGATAAGATCTTGGTGAGAAATTTGGATTTTAATTGCATACAATGGGAAATTATTGACTAGTTTTAATAGCAGTGATATATATAATCTATATTTCCAAAACAACCTCTTGGCCACTGTGTGGAGAGTGGCTTCTGGGTGGGCAAGAGTAAAAGAAGGTCATGGCCTTTATCCAGGTAAGAGTGGTAGCCCTGATATGTGGAGGTGGCCATGGAAGTAGATGAATCTGAGTTACAATAAATTAGAAGAAAGCAGAATCAAGACTATCTCAGAGATTTGAGGCTGAAGCAGGGTAGAATGTGATGCCATCTACCAAGATAGTGAACAGGGGAAAGGATTAAGTTCCAAGTAGGAGCAGAACTCAGGAGAAGGCAATGGCACCCCACTCCAGTACTCTTGCCTGGAAAATCCCATGGACGGAGAAGCCTGGAAGGCTGCAGTCCATGGGGTCGCTGAGGGCCAGACACGACTGAGCGACTTCACTTTCACTTTTCACTTTCATGCATTGGAGAAGGAAATGGCACCCATCCAGTGTTCTTGCCTGGAGAATCCCAGGGACGGGGGAGCCTGGTGGGCTGCTGTCTATGGGGTCGCACAGAGTCGGATACGACTGAAGTGACTCAGCAGCAGCAGCAGTAGCCTCTCTGTGTATCAGAATAGGGAGAGGGCAGACAAGTTTTTACTTATTTTGGCTTTTAGGATTTCTTTTGTGGAAAACTTTTTAGAAGTATTACAAGTACTGAGAGATTAACACACATATTTTGGACGAGAATCACCTTTGTCAGAATACACAAATGTAGCAGATAGGAATTCTCCACAAATTTGAGTATGCCCCAAACCATTATTTTTGTCTTTTTCTGTACCATTTTCCCCATGTAATAGCTTAAAAAGTTTATTTTTCTAAGACAGAACACATTAAATAGTGAAAAATTCAGAAGGCGTACAAGTTGTAAAGTGAAAAGGAAGGCCTTTATGTAGATGATAGTTCTTTATTTCAAAAACGTGTACAATTTTGTCTGGTACATAGTGTAATCGTG
>NW_011494723.1:486148-495059 GCF_000754665.1 Bison bison bison
TCTACCAAGATAGTGAACAGGGGAAAGGATTAAGTTCCAAGTAGGAGCAGAACTCAGGAGAAGGCAATGGCACCCCACTCCAGTACCTTGCCTGGAAAATCCCATGGACGGAGAAGCCTGGAAGGCTGCAGTCCATGGGGTCGCTGAGGGCCAGACACGACTGAGCGACTTCACTTTCACTTTTCACTTTCATGCATTGGAGAAGGAAATGGCAACCCACTCCAGTGTTCTTGCCTGGAGAATCCCAGGGACAGGGGAGCCTGGTGGGCTGCTCTCTATGGGGTCACACAGAGTCGGACACGACTGAAGCGATTTAGCAGCAGCAGCAGGAGCAGAACTCAATTTTGGATAAGTTCTTCCTCTAATTTCTTACATGGAATGCTTAGTTCACTTATTATTTCTATTAAAATTGATAGCATTTCTGTTTGACTCTATCAAGATTGTTATTTTTATTTTTTGGTGATTTCCTTCAATAGTCTATCTTATTTTTTATTTCCTTTCTGATCCAGACTTATTTAGGAGAACATTTTAAAATAACTAAGTGGTTCTGGCTTTGTTATTGACTTCTTTTATTGAATTGTGGTTAGAAAGTGGAGTCTGTTCAGACTCTCCTTTTATAAATTCATCGAGATTTTCTTTGTATCTGAAAGAAAACTGGTTCTTTTGGAAAGAAGTACATATTTTATATCAATTTTATTTTACCAGGGCTTCAAAATCTGAGGGCATCCCAGGTGGTGCTAGTAGGAAGAATCTGCCTGCCAGTGGAGGAGACATAAGAGATAAAGGTTTGATCCCTGGGTCAGGAAGATCCCCTGAAGGAGGGCATGGCAACCCACTCGAGAATTCTTGCCTGAAAAATCCCATGGACAGAGGAGTCTGGCAGGCTACAGTCCATAGGGTTGCACGGAGTCAGACATGACTGAGTGATTAAGCCTGGCACATCCAGATTTACTTCAAGAAAGAATTATTGTTCTATTTAAATTAGAGTCTCTATCAGTGAAAACAGCTAATATAAAATTAACCTCATGAGGTTATGTTACCATTTTCCACATGTGAGTTTTCAAATGAACATTTCCTACAGAACCATTTACTTTAGATACGACTTTGACAAAGGTGGTTTCATTTTGGACCTTGTCCAAAGAAGCTTGCCCTCTTCCAAGGGATGGAGGCAACTGAAGCTCCTCCAGCGTTACCAGGCGTCTTCAGGACTCTCATTACTGGACGGTGTTCCAGCCTTGCGCCACCTGCAGGCTCCAGGATGTGCTGCTCTTTGCATCACAGATGCTTCTCTCTCAAGTGTGTGCTTATTGTGATTCCCTCAGCTGCTTGCATCTCCTCTTTCTTTCACAAACCCTCATTTCTGTGAGTTCTTTGATAGCAACCCATGAAGTCCTGAATCTCATACACATGTATTTCTTGGAACTTCCCTTTCCAAAGACATATTTTGCAGCTGCTCTGCAATAGAGTGACAGTCTTGTTACTGCCATTTTAAATGGGTTCTTTTAGCCTCTTTTCTCTTCTTTTTAGTAAGCAGATGAGCAGAGAAAACTCTTGCCAAACCTCTATTTCTCATTTTGTTCATCTGTTTGTTTTTTTTCAGTTTTCTTAAACTATTTGGGAAAGTATACAGTGTTTATTTCATAAGCATAGTTAATATTTTATACTCATTATATTTTATATTCCTCTGTCTGTGGAATTCTCCAGGCAAGAATACTGGGGTGGGTAGCTATTCCTTTCTCTAGGGGAATCTTCCCGACCAGGGATTGAACCCAGGTCTCTTGCACTGTAGACAGATCTTTACCATATGAGCCAGCAGGGAAGCTCCTTATACTCATTATAAGATATTCAAGAGTAAACCTGTTTGTTTATTCTATACCACTTTGGATTTCAATTTACACATTTGTATATTCTCTTTGTTAATAGTTGAACTCAATTTTTAGCAGAAAGACAATATGAACAGGAGTCTAATGAAGTGCATTATAGCAAAAGTTCATGCCAAAGAGAGTCTATCTTACACAGTTTCTGAAATACCACCAAAGTGAAAGTTGTGCTCAAGGTGAGGTGAGGTAAAGAATTAAATTCAAATTCTTTTCTGAATGGTAGCCAATATTTCTAGTGTATATTGAAAATAAAGTAGCCTACCAGTTACTAAGTAGGCTTGAATATATTATTATAGGAAAAAAATTATATGGGATTTAAATGCCAGCTCAGGAGGAGAGAGGCCTAAGTTAGCTTTCTTGCCTCCTCTGGTTCCATTTAGCTGCAGCTTGCTTCTGAAAGAAGCAATCAGCAGTGGTTTATGATGCTCAGACATTTCTATGATACATGCTCACTGAAAATCATTGATGTTTCTGCTTTAACTAGATTTAGCTACTTTGAGTTGAAAGCACTGTGCTGCCTGAAATCCCATTTTACTAAACCTGCCAGTGAGTAAAACCACTGAGTCCTTCAGGAAAGTGCACAGTTAGGGAAAGCTGCTAATTACAGCTACAATCAGGGCTAAAGCTCTACCTTAAAGGTACACAAATTCTGCCTGCTTCAGCGGGTCTTTCTATCCAACCCATGTGGTGCCATTCATGTGGCGTCATGTGGCTTAGCCTCTTTTCATGTGTTTCCTGGGATCCTGTGATTTTTGTGTCCCTGCAAAAATGCTTTGCAAGCAAGGCCATGCATCTTGTAGATATCTTTCCTTTCCATTCCTGGGATTCTAGGCTTTTCCCATCTACCCTCTCTCCCACTCCCCTTTAGCAAAACAGATACTTCTTTAAAAACTAAACCAGCCTCACACGCCATTATTTGTAGAACTGGCCCCCTCTGCAGAGAATATGTTACCTTGGGAACCAAGACAAATTATAGACTTATGGATTATAAAGTTCTTTTTTACTTTAATGAAAATTTAATTTGTTATGAATGGTTCATCATAGCATATGCCAAGAAGAGCATGCCAGAAATAACAATCTGAAGGAACACACGGGATCTAACGCTTCCATACTTTTCCAAGAGTAAAGGAGATCGTTGAACAACACATGTCAAATGCTATTACTGTCATATTGTTGAGGCCATCTGTTAAAAACCAAGATCAGGACCTGCTGCGTTCATTGAATTTGCAGTTCTGAAAAGGACAATGTCAAATGAAATTAAGTTGATTCTGTTAAGAGGAGAGTACCTGAGGGATTAAAACTTTTTTTTTTTTCCATAAAGATAAGCCCATGTGATTTGTGTTGATGTCAGTAGGAATATAGCAGCCTTGGAAAAAAAAAAACAACTTGAGTTATTTCACTATCCAGTTTTTGTAACACAAAATTGCAACAACAGTTTGTACATTTAGATATATATTTGAATGTATACTGTAAGGATGCAGAATATGGATATATATCAGATACAGTTGTACTAGGAAGATCTGAAATCTTTCAGAATAGATCAAGGATGACTGTAAAAGAATATCTGATAGCTTATAAATGAAAAAAAAATGTGCTGTTTCCTTTGATATTCTGTTGAGGCCTGAAAGTGGAATTTGAGTGGTTTTAATGAGATTCTTGCACACTTTTCAGCCATTCTTGCTTTTGTATTGAAATATCAATCTGGTTTTAGTAAATAATTATGTGGGTCTCCCTGTCTTCTAGAATGTTTCTTTGGATGGTATTTCAAGTGTCCTTGCTAGCATTCCATTTGTCTGTATTATATGCCTTGCCCCCCGTTCTCCCCCAGTTTAGCTTGGCCTCATACAAAGAGCCAAAAAATATATATATTCTTTCTTTCTCATTCTGTTTCTTAACTGATCAGGCTCTGTGGCTGGTGTTCTTTAGTAAAAATGTAGTTGCCTAAAGCATTAGTTCTTCATCAGTGGCTGAATGCATCACAGATCATTTTTCCATCTTAGTTTCTTTATCTATAGAATATTTAGAGTGGATTTAATGATCATATATGTCCCTTTTATCTCTAGAAGCTCAGGATCACAGGAACACTGAAATCTTGCATGTGTCCGTAAAGTGATGTAACATGCCCTGTTTAAATTTTATCTTGGCAAATGGTATAAGGTTAATTCTACATATATAAGTTGCAAAGAAAATGTTAAGAAGAAAATCATTGTGAAGATGATAATGTTTGACAGAAATCTTTACCCACTAGATGAGAACATACTTTCTGAATAGTTCTCAAATTTTTTCCTTTTTTAAAAAAAGTCTTATTCCATGTGATAGCTTACTGTGAATGATGTCGGATTCGTGATCTCTGAAGAAGATTTAGCTCTGGGACCAGGGACCAGGCTTGATCACTCAAGAGCTTTTGTGCAGCAGAGCTTTATTAAAGTGAAAGAGGACAGAGAACACTTCTGACACAGACATCAGAGGGGGTGGAGAGTGGCCACTCACTAGTCTAGGCAAGGAAGGTATATACTTTTTAATTAGTTATTACAATAAATCCAAAGAATGTCTCAAGGTTGTAAAGATTTTACTAGGCCCACTCCCATAATTTACATTTTAAGATAACAGAATTAGCCAGAAGGTTTTCAGGAAGGAGAAACTGTCCTCAAGCAGGACACATTGTTGTTATATAATCCTTAGTACAGGGTTTAAACTGAGTTGTTTGTTGTGTAATCATCAGTTCTGGGCTTAAAGAAAAAAACATTTTATGTGACAAAGACTAAGCAATGTAGAAAAAAAAAAGTTTGTCGTTTCCTCCTCCTTGAGAACCCTAGACCCCTGTCTCCTCCTCGGGGACCCCAGACTTCTTATCAACCTGCCTAGAAACTGACTCTCTCACGTTTCACCAAAACTTCACATGTATTATGTATGTATATATGTATGTATGCATGTATCTGTCAAATATCTTTCGAGGTCATTAAATGACTCAGATGCATGAGACTTGTTTCTCACTTACTGTCTGTGTATGAGGGGCGGAGCTGTTCCCTTGTTAGGATAAGCTCAGAGAGTTGTCCCTGGCCTTCCCTTGCATGCAGCTGAGGATGAAGGGAAAAGTAAGTGAGCTCGGGAACAACACTAAAACGCTGTGGACCCAGATAGTTAGAACGATATGGTTAGACCAAAGCAGTGGGGTGGCTATGGCTGGGAGAGGGGATTCCCTGTAATGATTCTGGGTGGGTTTTATTTTGCTGGAATTTATCATTTGTTGTTCTTCCTAGAGATTCCAAAAGGGGACATAGATATTAAGAACTGTATTTAAATCAAAAATAATATCTGAGTAGATACCTGATGGTTCTGTCTAACAAATGCTGTAGCACGAGTCTTGGGTCGGGAAACTCCTGATTCCCTCTTAGCTGATAGTTGACCTGCAGGGTAGACCCACTCTGACTCACCCAGCCACAAACTGGGAATTAATGTCTCTCAAGTCACTTTAGTGATCCTGTCCATTTGTGCAGTGGATCCAGGGTCTGCCTCAGGCCCTGACTCATCTGTAACCTTGTATATACCTTAGTTGGATTCTGGAGAATTCAGCTAGTAAGGAAGTGGCTGGTAGTGGAAGCACAGAGCAAGTCACCCCTGTAGGCAGAGCAGAAACACAAGGAGAAAGGCAGAAATGTCCCCAACACCAGAAGTTCATATATAAACAGTAACAGTGGTGAATTTGGTTGATGGCTCCGTTTCTTGGTTCTACCTACAACTTTCAAGGAGCGTGTTGATTATTTTCCATACTTTTAAAAGGATTTGTCTTAATGAGATTGCACTTATTTACAAATGGATACTGGGGATCAAAATGCCTTATGCTTTGGGTTTTATACGTATAATAAAGAGAAATCTGCTTATGTGTTTGTTTGGCCAGGCCACTCAAGATGGCTCTTCTCTTGCTGTCTGTACATCCCTTGCTTCACCAGTGCCCGCTTCACCTACACCCTAACTACAGGACTCTCCAATTCTCTTAATCACAGGGCTTAGTCAGTAACTGCCTGCATGCTTGGCCCTGGCCCTGGGCGCGGGTGTCCCTGGTCACTGATGAGCCTTCCTTTCCCCCTGAGAAGACTGTAGCTGAGTCCCGCCTGCAGTCTGCCGTACGCAGTGGGGTGTCACTCGATGAATTTGCTCCTGACTTGTAAGATGCCCTGTCTAATAAACCATCCATGTCTCTGTCACAGTCTCTGGGCTCTGTTTTCAGTGTCACGTCTGAGCAAGTACAAATGCAGGCCTGTAGGGTGCAGCCTAACAGTGCTTGGTGGAAATTTCCTGTGAACTTATTTTATTCTAGTGACAGTATAAGACACTGATTCATTATGTCTCTTCATAGATTAAGAGAGGGTCCCTAACCCACTGAGAAGATTTAAACTGAGTTTTACATATATGATTAAATTAGACAAAAGATGATCTACTACAAAGAAGGCTCTGTAGGGTACACAAAATGAATTTCTTTTTTTTTGCTTTTGAGGATCTTAGAGTTTGATTTAAAAATGTCAGTACTGTACTTACTGATTCTACGTTATATATTTTATCATTTATAATACTGAGATTCTTCTTACAGTTGATGGCATGACAGAGTGAAGTGGCAGCATTAAAAATTTCTTAATGGTAAACAACATTATGTATCTTACAGCTAATGTGTTCAGATTCAATGAGATGTGGTTAGCACGAGAAACTTGGGCAAGTTTATCTGCCATTACCCTTGATAAGCATGTGCTGTGTGTGGATTGTGGGTTAGGAAAGAGGAATCTGTAGTTCTATTGGTTGATTTCAGTTTTCCAGTTTTCACCTGCCTCTCATTGTGTGATCTCTCACCAGCTGTAAGTGATTCTAGGGTTTAAAGGTCCAGGATTATCCTACAAGATGCAAACCAGTGACCTCATTTGGCATTCAGCAGAATAAACATATACTGGTTTGGCCAGCAAGTTTGTACAAACTTTTTGGCCAACCCATTACATATCTCTTGCAACACTGAAGGGAACACTGGATTTTCTAGAGTTACAGAAGGATAACATGAAGGACTTCAATCATGTGACAATGGAAGAGATTTTTAAAGTCACATATGACTACATATAATTTTTTCCATCATAACTAAAAGACCAGGTAAGATATGTCTTCATTTTATACAACAAAGCAGGATATGGTGTTTGGGCATTGGTATGAAGATTATATGATGTCTAAGCTATTTCTATGCATTTGTGATTTGGAAAACATATTAAATGCCTATTATAGGCAAAGTGAGTGTAATAGAGATGGCAAGATACATCATTATGAGTTTTGCCTTCAGGGACTTATATGATATAGAATATGTTATAATATGATATAATTGTAGCAAAGTATATACAGATATTTAAATGAGTTAATATTTGTAATTATTGATATTATTAAATGAGTTAATATTTTAAAATGTATTTAGAACAGTATCTAGGATATTGTAAGTGCTAAATGAAAGTGTTTATTGAAAGAAAGAAAGACACAGAGGAAGCATAAACTATAGTCTGGGGTCAGTGATCTAAGAATGGTACCCCAAATTCTATGGAAATTCAAACAGGTATATTCCAGTTAGGGGTGACCATAGAATCAAAGGAATTTCTGAGCCAAGCTTGTAAAGAACAGTAGGATTCCAGTGGAGAGAGAAAAAAGCACTCCTGATCCAAAGAGTGTCAGAAGAAAAATACATGTACACTAGCTTGTCTTACTACATAAGAGTAGGTTTAATTGTTGCAAGTAGGAGCAAGGGGAGTGAGAAAGGCTGAAGATGCAGGAGCCAAAAAGGACGAGTTAAGAGGTGATGAGATCCAGAGACAGAGGGGTTAGTCTTAGATAAGAGATGTGACATCTATTCCTCTAAGGAACAAAGGAAGGAGAGGCAGATGAATTAATTTTGGGGGTACAGAGTTTGTGACTGATGGCTTCTATTTTCTCTTTGAAATAGGAAGGAGATAAGGTTTTGTGATGATTTGGAAGGGGATGGTGTGTGTAGTGGGGGTGGAGTGGGTGAGGATTGATTAGAGTCATGGAAGTTTGCAATAGCTGCTCTGAGAATGGAAGGGAAAATAGAACAAACACAAGAATAAAAAAGTATTGCCCAGCAATGCCGAAGGTCTGTTTGAGATTGGAAACAATAACATAGTAGCAAGCTGGTATGATCCCCTTAGCAATCCTTAGATGCTGAGGTGTAGGAGCAGAAGAATTGTCTTGGAAGTTGCAGCTCAATAGGGGAAAAATAATCAAGAGTGTATTCGGAGAGAAGAAGGAAGTAGAGGGGGTGAGGAATTGGAAGGCTGAAAGAAGTCAATAGTTAGCATTGATGGGCATGAGGGAGTGGGCTACATGCAAGTCTAGGAGGCTCTGCTTGTAGAACAGAGTATTAGTCTCGGGTATTTAGGCTGAGTCAGCTCTCAGTGGTGGAAAAAGTGTTGTTGGATAATCACCCACACTGATACTGAATTATCTCAACTTGCAGAGTCCTCCGTGGATCTTGAGAAATGATGGGGAGGGCAATAGATGATAATAAGGAAGGCTGTAAGGAGTGATGGGGGAATCACAGGTACTTTAAGGAAGCAAACGCACATTAAAAAAAAAATCAAAGGTGTAAAGAGCTAAGATGATCTACAAGAAACAGTGGCAGAATGGAGAATGATGTCCAAATATTTTAGCGTTGAAGTACACGTATTGTAGGATAATGAGCATTTGAGAGGTAAGTAAAGACAGCAGTATTTTTCAGGGACAGACATGCCTTGAAGATTAGGTAGATAGCAGTTTAGCATTCTGGACGATGAAATCAGGCAAAGCAGAGTCAAATACAGAGAGCGCTGTGCCGGGGTCTAGCCCCGGCTGATCCAGGGTATTCGAAGGAGAGATGGCATAGGCGACCTATTTATTTAAATATTTATCAAAGATATAAAGAGTAAGAGAATGAGGATAGCTCAGTGAGGAAACTCAGTGGAGAAAAGAGGCTGAAATAAGGATAGCTCAGTAGGAAAATTCAGTGAAGAAAGAAC
>NW_011494723.1:495159-495577 GCF_000754665.1 Bison bison bison
GTGAATTTTGCAGGGACATGAACATTCAGACCATAGCACCAGGTATAAGATAGATTCACCTAAAAACAATAATTTTTGTGTTTGTTTTGGCTGTGCTGGGTCTTCATCACTCTGCGTGGGCTCTGTTTGTTTTGGCTGTGCTGGGTCTTCACTGCTCTGCTCGGGCTCTCTCTAGTTGCAGGGCACAGCTGTCTCCTTGCTGTGGCTCCTCTTGCTGCAGAGCACGGGCTCCAGGGCGCTCGGGCTTCAGGAGTCACAGCACCTGGGCTCACTAGTTGCTGCTCCCGCTTTCTAGAACACTGGCTCAGTAGTTGTGGTGCGTAGCTTAGCTGCTCCTTGGTATGTGGGACCTTCCCAGATCAGGGATCCAACTCGTGTGCCCTGAATTGGCAGGTGGATTCTTTACCACGAACCACCA
>NW_011494723.1:495677-499622 GCF_000754665.1 Bison bison bison
CATCATCTTCTGGCCAGGAGGCCTGTTAACATTTTAAGAAACTTATTTTTCTCTAAAGGTGATTATTCCAAAGTCAGGCACCAGCCTCCAAAAAAGCATTGGACAAAGCTGCATTCCTATAGGGCAAAGGTGAGGTGGGCTCAATCAAGAAAAGAATTAACTCAAGGGTCCAAGGTTACAAACATTGAGGCTACTACTTACATTTCTATACACCCATTATATCAATCAGTACACTGCCAAGGACACAGTAGGTAAGGGGTATGGAGACTTAGCAGCAAACATTGGCCCAATAAGTGAAAAACCCTTCACCACTACAATTTCTAATCAATCTTTTAACTACTCAAAGGAATCTGTGTTTAGACAGTTTAGAACATCTCCTGCCTCTCACAGTTGGGAGGCTCTGAGCAATCACATGTGGCCGGAAAAACCTATTCAGGCAGGCTAGAGGACTTCCAAAGGAGTTTGTAGGTTGAAACACTGTCACACCCAGGAATTATTAACTGGAGCTGTAAGCTAACTCTTTTTTCAGAGAGGTAGTGGGGGACAGCCCCCCGTAAAGTCAGAGGTGTAGGTGAAAGCACAAAGCAGAAAGTAGGCAGACTCTGATTTTGGGGGTAGATGCCCGAGAATTTCCAGGGGGACTCCTGAGGCTCGATCCCGCCTTTGCGTATGCCAAGCCTCCTTCCTCATGACCTTTGTCATGGGTGGAGCTCCTGCTCCCGGCAGTGATAGAATTCCAGTTGAGCTATTCCAGATCCTGAAAGATGATGCTGTGGAAAGTGCTGCACTCAATATGCAATATACCGGCTCCCGGCAGCGCTGTATCCAGCGTACCATAACCTTGCCAAGCCTCAGTGTCCTGAGGTAAAATGGGAATAATAATTGTATGTGCTTACTGCCTAAAGGCTATGGTATTTCTGGCGTATTTCAAAGATACCTTATCTTTAGTTCCTTTCAGTTTTTTTTTTTTTTTTCCCCTCTTATTTTCCTGAATTTTAATGCTGAAGTGTTACAGGGCTCAGACTTCCCAGGGCTCAGGCTTCCCAGGGCTCAGTGGGTAAAGAATCTGCCTGCAGTGCAGGAGATGCAGGAGATGCTGGTTCCATCCCTGGGTCGGGAAAATTCCATGGAGGAGAGCATGAAAAATCCAACTCCAGCATTCTTGCCTGGAAGACTCCATGGACAGAGAAGCCTGGCGGGCTACAGTTGATAGGGTCACAAAGAGTCGAGCGACTGAGCATGCATGCACGTCATAGGGCTCAGACCTTGTTCTGCTTTCTTTTCTTTCCTCCCCTCTCCTCAACCAACCTAATGGTTTTATTTTATTTAAAAAAAAATTTGTATATTTGGCCATGCAGCATCCTAGTTGTGGTACATGGAATCTCTGATTTTTTTGTGGCATGTGAACTCTTAGTTGTAGCATATGGGCTCTAGTTCCCTGACCAGGGATCAAACATAGTGGCCCTGCAACAGGAGCAGGGAGTCTTGGCCACTGGACTACCAGGGGGTCCCAGGCTAATGGTTCTAAATATCAACCATATGCTGATGACTTCTAAAATTTTATCTCTAATACAGAACTTTTTCTTAAACCTCACACCCATATATCCACCTGGTTATTAGATATCTCCACTGGATGGCTAATACATAATACATCTCCAACAACAGGGATGTATCCAAAACTGAAATCCAGAACTTCTGCTTCAAACCTGCTTCACCCACAGCTTTCTCCATCTCACTCATGGTGGCTCTCCCCAGTTCATTCAGTTCAGTGGCTGAGTTGTGTCTGACTCTTTGTGACCCCAGGGACTGCAGCACACCAGGCTTCTCTGTCCATCACCAACTCCCAGAGCTTGCTCAAACTCATGGCCATCGAGTTGGTGATGCCATCCAACCATCGTTTCTTTGTTGTCCCCTTCTCCTCCTGCCTTCAATCTTTCCCAGCATCAGGGTCTTTTCCAATGAGTCAGTTTTTTGCATCAGGTGACCAAAGTATTGGAGTTTCAGCTTCAACATCAGTCCTTCCAGTGAATATTCAGGCCTGAGTTCCTTTAGGATGGACAGGTTGGATCTCCTTGCAGTCCAAGGGACTCTCAAGTCTTCTCCAACACCACAATTTAAAGCATCAATTCTTCTGCGCTCAGCTTTATTTATAGTCCAACTCTCATATCCATACATGACTACTGGAAAAACCATAGCCTTGACTAGACGGACCTTTGTTGCCAAAGCAATATTTCTGCTTTTTAATATGCTGTCTAGGTTGGTCATAACTTTCTTTCCAAGGAACAAGCGTCTTTTAATTTCATGGCTGCAGTCACCATTTGCAGTGATTTTCGAGCTCCCTCAAAATAAAGGCTCTCACTGTTTCTATTGTTTCCCCATCTATTTGCCATAAAGTGATGGGACTGGAGGCCAGGATGTTAGTTTTCTGAATGTTGAGTTTTAAACCAACTTTTTCACTCTCCTCTTTGACTTTTATCGAGAGGCTTTTGAGTTCCTCTTCACTTTCTGCCATAAGGGTGGTGTCATCTGCATATCTGAAGTTACTGATATTTCTTCCAGCAACCTTGATTGCAGCCCAAACCTTTGAAGTCAGCCTTGTTTCTCTCTCTCAGACCCTACACCCACCTGGCCTCTGTCTTCAAAGACTGTCCTGAAACCAGCTGCTTCTCACTGCTTCTGCTGCTACCACCTAGATCTGAGTTCACCTCCTGCACTATCTCTAGCATTGTGCTCTACCATCTTTTCTCAGTGGCTTGAGCTTGCTAGATCAGATCAGATCAGATCAGTCACTCAGTCGTGTCCGACTCTTTGCGACCCCATGAATCGCAGCACGCCAGGCCTCCCTGTCCATCACCAACTCCCGGAGTTCACTCAGACTCACGTCCATCGAGTCAACGAAGCCATCCAGCCATCTCATCCTCTGTCGTCCCCTTCTCCTCCTGCCCCCAATCCCTCCCAGCATCAGAGTCTTTTCCAATGAGTCAACTATTCACATGAGGTGGCCAAAGTACTGGAGTTTCAGCTTTAGCATCATTCCTTCCAAAGAAATCCCAGGGCTGATCTCCTTCAGAATGGACTGTTTGGATCTCCTCACAGTCCAAGGGACTCTCAAGAGTCTTCTCCAACACCACAGTTCAAAAGCATCAATTGTTCGGTGCTCAGCCTTCTTCACAGTCCAACTCTCACATCCATACATGACCACAGGAAAAACCATAGCCTTGACTAGACGAATCTTTGTTGGCAAAGTAATGTCTCTGCTTTTCAATATGCTATCTAGATTGGTCATAACTTTCCTTCCAAGGAGTAAGCGTCTTTTAATTTCATGGCTGCAGTCACCATCTGTAGTGATTTTGGAGCCCAGAAAAATAAAGTCTGACACTGTTTCCACTGTTTCCCCATCTATTTCCCATGAAGTGGTGGGAATGATCAGATGCCATGATCTTCGTTTTCTGAATGTTGAGCTTTAAGCCAACTTTTTCACTCTCCACTTTCACTTTCATCGAGAGGCTTTTGAGTTCCTCTTCACTTTCTGCCATAAAGGTGGTGTCATCTGCATATCTGAGGTTATTGATATTTCTCCCAGCAATCTTGATTCCAGTTTGTGTTTCTTCCAGTCCAGCGTTTCTCATGATGTACTCTGCATATAAGTTAAATAAACAGGGTGACAATAAACAGCCTTGACGAACTCTTTTTCCTATTTGTAACCAGTCTATTGTTCCATGTCCAGTTCTAACTGTTGCTTCCTGACCTGCATAAAAATGTCTCAAGAGGCAGATCAGGTGGTCTGGTATTCCCATCTCTTTCAGAATTTTCCACAGTTGATTGTGATCCACACAGTCAAAGGCTTTGGCATAGTCAATAAAGCAGAAATAGATGTTTTTCTGGAACTCTCTTGCTTTTTCTATGATCCAGCAGATGTTGGCAATTTGATCTCTGGTTCCTCTG
>NW_011494723.1:499722-500388 GCF_000754665.1 Bison bison bison
CTTCTTGCTATTCTTTGGAACTCTGCATTCAGATGCTTATATCTTTCCTTTTCTCCTTTGTTTTTGCTTCTCTTCTTTTCACAGCTATTTGTAAGGCCTCCCCAGACAGCCATTTTGCTTTTTTGCACTTCTTTTCTATGGGAATGGTCTTGATCCCTGTCTCCTGTACAATGTCATGAACCTCATTCCATAGTTCATCAGGCACTCTATCTATCAGATCTAGGCCCTTAAATCTATTTCTCACTTCCACTGTATAATCATAAGGAATTTGATTTAGGTCATACCTGAATGGTCTAGTGGTTTTCCCTACTTTCTTCACTTTAAGTCTGCATTTGGCAATGAGTTCATGGTCTTAGCCACAGTCAGCTCCTGGTCTTGTTTTTGCTGACTGTATAGAGCTTCTCCATCTTTGGCTGCAAAGAATATAATCAATCTGAATAATCAATCTGATTTCGATGTTGACCATCTGGTGATGTCCATGTATAGAGTCTTCTCTTGTGTTGTTGGAAGAGGGTGTTTGTTATGACCGGTGCATTTTCTTGGCAAAACTCTATTAGTCTTTGCCCTGCTTCATTCCGTATTCCAAGGCCAAATTTGCCTGTTACTCCAGGTGTTTCTTGACTTCCTACTTTTGCATTCCAGTCCCCTATAATGAAAAGGACATCT
>NW_011494723.1:501403-506863 GCF_000754665.1 Bison bison bison
TTCCAATTTGCCTTGATTCATGGACCTGACATTCCAGGTTCCTGTGCAATATTGCTCTTTACAGCATCGGACTTGCTTCTATCACCAGTCACATCCACAGCTGGGTATTGTTTTTGTTTTGGCTCCATCCCTTCATTCTTTCTAGAGTTATTTCTCCACTAATCTCCAGTAGCATATTAGCACCTACTGACCTGGGGAGTTTCTCTTTCAGTATCCTATCATTTTGCCTTTTCGTATTGTTCATGGGGTTCTCAAGGCAAGAATACTGAAGTGGTTTGCCATTCCCTTCTCCAGTGGACCGCATTCTGTCAAATCTCTCCACCATGACCTGCCTGTCTTGGGTTGCCCCACGGGCATGGCTTAGTTTCATTGAGTTATACAAGGCTGTGGTCCTAGTGTAATTAGATTGACTAGTTTTCTGTGAGTATGGTTTCAGTGTGTCTGCCCTCTGATGCCCTCTTGCAACACTCACCGTCTTACTTGGGTTTCTCTTACCTTGGGCATGGGGTATCTCTTCACGGCTGCTCCAGCAAAGCGAGAGATCTTTAAAAATAAAGTCGGGTCACAGCGCTGTCTAGTGGATTCCATTTCTCTCAGAAAACCCTGTCCTTACACAAGCCTGCAAGGCTGTCCTTGATCTGCCCTCCCCTGCTCTCATCTCGTCCTTTCTCACCCTACCGTAGTCTAAGGCCTGTTTATTCCTTGAGCTGGTCACTTATACTCTTCACTCTACAACTTTTGTGCTTACCATTTTCTCTGCTTAGAACGCTCTTTCATCAGGTGCTTTTTGGGGCTAACTTTCTTATATTTCCCTGGAGAAGGGAAAGGCTACCCACTCCAGTATTTTGGCCTGGAGAATTTCATGGACTGTATAGTCCAAGGGGTTGCAAAGAGTCAAACACGACTGAGTGACTTTCACGTCACTTCACACTTCTTACGTGTAAATCTTTGTTCAAATCTTGGGACTTCCCTAGTGGTCCAGTGGTTACGATTGCGTTTCCAATGCTGGGATGTGAGTTTGATCCCTGGTGGGGGAACAAGAATTCCAATGCCACAGGGAGTGATAAAAAAAAAAAAAAAAAGAAGCTGGTACTGACCACCTTGCTTAGAAATCAATGCACCATGTAGAGCCTTCCTATGGCACTCCTAATCTCCTAACCCTGCTTTACTTTTTTATCATCTCCTTATACACTACTTATTTAGTTTAAAACATGAAAAGATGCTCAACATCACTCATTATCAGAGAAATGCAAATCAAAACCACTATGAGGTGCCATTTCACGCCAGTCAGAATGGCTGCGATCCAAAAGTCTACAAGAAATAAATGCTGGAGAGGGTGTGGAAAAAAGGGAACTCTCTTACACTGTTGGTGGGAATGCAAACTAGTACAGCCACTATGGAGAACAGTGTGGAGATTCCTTAAAAAACTGGAAATAGAACTGCCTTATGATCCAGCAATCCCACTGCTGGGCATACACACTGAAGAAACCAGAGTTGAAGGAGACACGTGTACCCCAGTGTTCATCGCAGCACTGTTTATAATAGCCAGGACATGGAAGCAACCTAGATGTCCATCAGCAGATGAATGGATAAGAAAGCTGTGGTACATATACACAATGGAGTATTACTCAGCCATTAAAAAGAATACATTTGATTCAGTTCTAATGAGGTGGATGAAACTGGAGCCTATTATACAGAGAGAAAGAAAAACACCAATACAGTATACTAACGCATATATATGGAATTTAGAAAGATGGTAACAATAACCCTGTATATGAGACAGCAAAAGAGACACTGATGTATAGAACAGTCTTTTGGACTCTGTGGGAGAGGAAGAGGGTGGGATGATTTGGGAGAATGACATTGAAACATGTATAATATCCTATATGAAACGGGTCGCCAGTCCAGGTTTGATGCATGATACTGGATGCTTGGGGCTGGTGCACTGGGATGACCCAGAGGGATGGTACGGGGAAAGAGGAGAGAGGAGGGTTCAGGATGGGGAACATGTGTATACCTGTGGCAGATTCATGTTGTTATATGGCAAACCAATACAATATTGTAAAGTTAAAAAATAAAATAAATTAAAATATTTGTTTATTCATTTATTCTGGGCTGTGCTGGGTCTTCATTGCTGCATGTGGGCTTTCTCTAGTTGCAGCAAGTGGGGACTGCTCTCTCGCTGTTAAGCACAGACTTCTCATTGCGTGGCATCTCTTGTTGCTTAGCCTGGGCTCTAGGGCATGAAGGCTTCAATAGTGGTGTCTCATGGGCTTAGTAGCCTTGTGGCATGTGGGATCTTCCAGGAACAGGGATCAAACCTGCATCCCCTGCATTAGCAGGTGGATTTTAACCACTGGATCACCAGGATAGTCTTTTAGATGCTATTTAATTTACTTATTATGCTTATTCTTTATTGCTCATCTCCCTATGCAATGAAAACCCCATATGAGCATGATCTGCTTTCACCACTAATGAACACGAAGAATCTAACGTGGTACTTGGCAAGTGGTGGATACTCAGTAAATATTTGTTCAAAGAATAAAGCAATGAGAAAGTGAATGTATGACTATAAAACCTTTCTATACACTGGTGTGGTGGTGGTGGTTTAGTCGCTAAGTCATGTCTGACTCTTGCGACCCCATGGACTGTAGCCCACCAGGCTCCTCTGTCCTTGGGATTTCCCAGGCAAGAATACTGGAGTGCGTTGCCATTTCCTTCTCCATCTATATACTGGACGTTATGCTAAGTACTGCATTAATGCTACTTGTTATTATTGTTGTTACTTTTTAGTTGAGGGAGAGGAATAAAGAATGCATTTTAGAAAGGTTTGAAAAAAAGGAAAAAAAGGATAAAGAGAAAGACTGTGATGTTGACATGGGCTGGCGAGTAGATTATGACCTTAAAATAAACCCTAGCAGGCTATTGTTTTCTCTGTAGGAGCTCTCTAGAAGAAGTCACCTTTGGGAGAGAGAGTTAGGAAATAATTTACCCAGAAATAATTATCACTAGCAGGAAATGCGTCTTTTCCCACCCTGACTCACCCAATGGAGACTACTTATAAGTCATTATCTTGGTTAAGTTTTATTAATCTTTGGGCACAGAGCGCAGTGGTGCACTTTACTGGGGGACATTCTTCACCAATGAGGTTTTAAAGCTCTTGGGGGAGTATTTGAATGAGAATTTGAATGTGATAGCAGGATTGATTTAGGAGATATTGTTCACAGTTTCCTTACTTTTTCTTTTCTTTTTTACATCTTGAATGTTTGGGCAATTAGTGAGCTTAAGAGAGAACGGCACAATTTTAGCTTGGAGAATATGAGATTTTCTAATTACTTTGAGTTTTTAATGCCTCTAATATGTTGACGCTTTGATTGTGTACTGCCCATTAATTTAAATATTGAAATGGCTTATTACTTTGTTGGATCTGAAAGATTTATGATACACCCAGGGATATAGGTGCACCTTTTTGCCTTAAATTCACCTTTCATTTGATAGACTTCATTCATACGCATCATGGACAATGCTGGAAATGCAGAAAGAAGAAAAACTAGCCCTTGCCGCATCCCCAGAGATAGCCATGTTAGCCTACTGCTGTGTTGTACATGTTCTATCGAGTCATTTCAAAAGGTGGATGATTTCCCTTGGGATTTGTTCATTTGCTGTGTCAAGGTAGTAATTCCTAACCTTTGCTAGGATTGTGGGCTGTTCTGAGAATCCAATAAAAGCTATAGATTCCCTTCCCTTGAATCTTCATATGCTCATGCACACAACTTTTGCATATTATCAGAGGTTTCATGAACAATCTGAATCCTATAATAACTGGTGGATTCTAGGTTTAAATCCTTGATATACAGCATAAGCCTTTATACACACTGAGGGAACCAGAATTGAAAGAGACACATGTACCCCAATGTTCATCACAGCACTGTTTATAATAGCCAGGACATGGAAGCAACCTAAATGTCCATCAGAAGATGAATGGATAAGAAAGCTGTGGTCATATACACAATGGAGTATTACTCAGCCATTAAAAAGAATACATTTGATTCAGTTCTAATGAGGTGGATGAAACTGGAGCCTATTATACAGAGTGAAATAAGCCAGAAAGAAAAATACCAATACAGTATACTAACGCATATATATGGAATTTAGAAAGATGGTAACAATAACCCTGTATATGAGACAGCAAAAGAGACACTGATGTATAGAACAGTCTTTTGGACTTTGTGGGAGAGGGAGAGGGTGGGATGATTTGGGAGAATGACATTGAAACATGTATAATATCATATATGAAACGAGTCGCCAGTCCAGGTTCGATGCACGATACTGGATGCTTGGGGCTGTGCACTGGGACAACCCAGAGGGAGGGTATGGGGAGGGAGGAGGGAGGAGGGTTCAGGATGGGGAACACATGTATACCTGTGGTGGATTCATGTTGATATATGGCAAAACCAATACAATATTGTAAAGTTAAAAAAAAATAAAATAAAATAAAACCTTTTTAAATCTGATAAGTGATGAAAAATTAAAATGCTTTCCTATTATGCTCACACTTATTCAGATCAAACCATAGTGAATAGTTGTGTTAGCTGTTCAGTTGTGTCCAACTCTTTTCAACCCCATGGACTATAACCTGCCAGGCTCCTATGTTCATGGAATTCTTTAGGCAAGAATACTGGAGTGGATTGCTATTCCCTTCTCCAGGGGATCTTCCTGACCCAGGGATTAAACCCAGGTCTCCTGCATTGCAGCAGGCAGATTCTTTACCATCTGAGCCACTAGGGAAACCTGGTTGAATATGTGTTGCTTTTATCTGCCTGGCACCCATTTTTATCCTTCTCTTTTGGTAACACTGCTCAATTGCTTGGTTATAAGGATGGGTATGTGACTCAGGCTGCAGTGAGAAGATCTGACTTTAGAGTAGCTAAAGTATAAACTAAAATTAAACAGAGATGAATATTTTACCAAATGTGTAAGAATCTAGGCATCCAAATGTTTATTTCCCACTGTAATTACTTTGGGAGATTTCATTTCAATTATGTTGTCTTGGTTCAACATACTTTTGAATTTATTTTCTGGAATTGCCTTTAAAGCAAGTTTTTGAGGAATATAAGCAAGTCACATCATCAAAACTTTTGGTTGTAAGTTATAGTAGACCCCACACAAATTAATTAAATAAGAAAGTAATTTATTGGTCCATGTCTTTAGAAACTTTAGGGGAGAGCTCTGTTTTCAAACACAGATAGACCAAGAAACTCAAATAATTTCATCAAGATCTTGTGTTGTTTCGTTTGTGTTGACTCCATTCTCAGGTAGGATTTTCCCGTGTGGTGGCAAAAGTTACTATCATTCTTTCAGGCTAAAATCTATCAGAAGTAGACAGCGTCATTTCTGGTAGTTCCCAGATAACTCGGACTTAGACCTCATGCTCACAGTGAAACTACCTTTGAAGCCAAG
>NW_011494723.1:506963-538320 GCF_000754665.1 Bison bison bison
TTTGAATTAAGCATTTTTCATAACATATAAACAGTGTTCAGATATAAACTGTTAACTAAATATTTTTTCTAAATATGATTTATGTAATCAAGACTTTCTTAAACAAAGACACATCTTAGGAATATGATCTGTACAAACTTACAGTAGTGTAAGACTGTTCTATACATCAGTGTCTCTTTTGCTATTCCAAAGGTGAAACTACCTTTGAAGCCAAGGGAATGCACTGTGGCTTCTGGTTTCATTCAGGGGCATGTGCCTCCCCATGGAATCTTTGTTTTTATCCAATATGCATGGACCAAGAAGGTCCCTGATAGTCCAGTTGGTAAAGAATCTGCCTGCAATTCAGGAGACCCCAGTTCAATTCCTGGGTCAGGAAGATCCGCTGGAGAGAGGACTGGCTACCCACTCCAGTATTCTTGGGCTTCACTTGTGGCTCAGCTGGTAAAGAATCTGCTTGCAATGAGGGAGACCTGGGTTCGATCCCTGAGTTGGGAAGATCCCCTAGAGAAGGGAAAGGCTACCCACTCCAGTATTGTGGCCTGGAGAATTCAAAGAGTCAGACATGACTGAGTGACTTTCACTTCCATGGACCAAGAGTGGAGGAGGAGATTAAGGGTCAAAATAGGGGGCTATTGTTGGAAGAAGCAAATCTTCATTCTACAGTCAATACGACTCTTTTAAAATCTCAATTTATTTGTGGCTCAAAACATCAACTTTCTTCACAAGTTGCTGTTTGTTGTTGTTTAGTCACCAAATAGTATCCAACTCATTGAGACCCCATGGTCTGTAGCCTGCCAGGCTCCTCTGTCCATGGGATTTCCTAGGCAAGACTACTGGAGTGAGTTGCCATTTCCTTCTCCAGGGCATCTTCCCAACCCAGAGGTCAACCTGCATCTCTTGCATCTCCTGTATCAGCATTGGCAAACAGGTTCCTTACCACTATCACCACCTGGGAAGCCCAGGAAAGCCAGGTATGACCCTAAATAACTGTTGATAATAATGAAGGTAATTTACTAATGTCAGAGGATTCAAAAGAATATGTTTTAGATTGTAATATTCATTCCAAGAGGGCAGAGATAATACCTGGGAAAATACAATTTACTCATAGGAGTTATCTCTAAATTTAAGTAAAACAGAAGGAATAAGAAATAATACAAATAAATCTAAAATAGCAAGTAAGCAACTATTGACTTTTTTATAGTATTTTTAAAAATTAATTTATTTTAATTGGAAGATAATTTCTTTACCACATTGTGGTAGTTATTGCTGTACACTGACATGAATCACCCATGGGTGTGCATGTGTCTCCCCGTCCTGAACCCATGCTCCCACCTCCCTCCTCACCCCATCCTTCTGAGTCATCCCAGAGCACTGGGCTTTGAGTGCCCTGTTTCATGCATCGAACTTGCACTGGTCATCTATTTTACATATGGTAATATACATGCAACTATGGACTTTTAGCCTGCATTCCTTTTTTTTTAACCTCCGTGCATCTCCCACCCGTTGGCCCGCAGAGCCCGAACCTCAGCCAGGCCCGGACGGAAGTCTAGCCTGCATTCTTAAAGGCTGTATCTTTAAAAGAGATTAGGAAATTCTCATGAGAGTCTGAAACACTGAATTATAGGGAAAAAAAAGTCAATCTAGTAAATTCTGTTCTGAAAAACATGCTAAATAAAATGTGATTTCTTGCGGATGTTCCTGTGGGCTCAAAAATTATATGAAATCTGTGTTACTGGTTTTAATGTTCTATGTGATCAAGCTTATTGTGGGATTTGTACATTTTCTATTTGGCTTACTTTTGTCTGTTGATCTAGCAGTTTCTGATATGAACGTGTTAAAATCTTACTTAAATTATTGATTTAGCTATTAATCTGTCCTAATTTTTAGTGATTTAAAAAATAAACATACATTTCAAGGCTACATACATATATATACCTGTGATTTTTGTATATTATTCATGTAATATTCTTTTTATCAGTATATGATGTTTCTCTTTTCCCTTATATTTTCTACCATAAGTTCTATAACCTGCTTTATTTCTTATTTTCCTGGGATATTTTCTGTTCTCTTATTGATATTTCTGTATACTTTCTTTACTTTTTTACCCATTAATATTTACCCTTGGATTCACTGCCTTTTGACTGAGTATGGTTCATTTATATTCAATTAAATTTTTCCCTCAAACGTTTCTGTCATCTTATTTTTTGCTTTCCATTTACAGTTCCTTTCACTTATTTTTCCCTTTTATATACTCCATTAGGTAGATGACAGTTTTTCTTCTATTTTAAAAATAAACAGTTTATTTTTATACTTGTGGTGTATACTTTTTTACTCCCAACTTAGTAACACTTAGAATTGTGCTTATTTTTCCATATCAAACAATTACACTGAATAGGATAAGATATATTCTAACTTCTCTCATATCCCTCTTAAATCTTCCCTTAAACTTCATTGTACTATTAGTATTGTCTAGAACTTTAATTTTAGGTTTTTATGCATATGCATTTATGGTTACTGCTTATTAGGTAAAAGCAAATTAAGTTTTGCCTCATCCTTACTTCTCAAACCTTATTGTTTCCCCTTGGGTTCATTACTTATTATGTTGGAGTATATTTCTCAAGAGTTCTTTCAAACAAAATCTTTGTATGATAAGTTTTTGTGATCTCTTAAGGCTTTGAATAACTTTATCTCATCATTACATTTAGGTAATAGTTTAGCTGGATATAAAATCACAGATCCCAAACTCGTTGTTCAACATTCTGTAGATTTTTATTACAATATTTCATGTATCAGTGTTCAGTTCAGTTTAGTCACTCAGTCGTGTCTGACTCTTTGTGACTCTGTGGACTGCAGCACGTCAGGCTTCCCTGTCCATCACCAAGTCCCAGAACTTGCTCAAACTCATGGCCATTGAGTCAGTGATGCCATCCAACCATCTCATCCTCTGTCGTCCCCTTCTCCTCCTGCCTTCAATCTTTCCCAGCATCAGGGTCTTTTCTAAAGTTCTTTGTATCAGGTGGCCAAAGTGTTGGAGCTTCAGCTTCATCATTTGTTCTTCCAATGAATATTCAGTAGTGATTTCCTTTAGATTGACTCTTTTGATCTCCTTGCAGTCCAAGGGACTCTCAAGAGTCTTCTCCAACACCACAGTTCAAAAGCATCAATTCTTTGGCACTCAGCTTTCTTTATGGTCCAACTCTAACATCCATATGTGACTACTGGAAAAACCATAGCTTTGATTAGACAGACCTTTGTTGGTAAAGTAATGTTTCTGCTTTTTAATATACTGTCTAGGCTGGTCATGGCTTTTCTTCTAAGGAGCAAGTGTCTTTTAATTTCTTGGCTGCAGTCACCATCTGCAGTGATTTTGGAGCCCCCCAAAATTAAGTCTATCTCTGTTTCCACTGTTTCCCATCTATTTGCCATGAAGTGATGGGACTGCATGCCATGATCTTAGTTTTCTGAATGTTGAGTTTTAAGCCAACTTTTTCACTCTCCACTTTCACTTTTATCAAGAGGCTCTTTAGTTCCTCTTTGCTTTCTGCCATAAGGGTGCTGTCATCTGCATATCTGAGGTTATTGATATTTCTCCTGGCAGTCTTGATTCCAGCTTGTGTTCATCCAGCCTGGCATTTCATATGATGTACTCTGTATATAAGTTAAATAAGCAGGATGACAATATATAGCCTTGATGTACTCCTTTCCCAATTTGGAACCAGTCTGTTCTTCCATGTCCAGTTCTAACTATTGCTTCTTGACCTGCACACAGATTTCTCAGGAGGCAAGTAAGGTGGTTTGGTAGTCCCATCTTTTTAAGAATTTTCCACAGTTTATTGTGATCCACACAGTCAAAGGCTTTGGCATAGTCAATAAAGCAGAAGTAGATGTTTTTCTGGAACTCTCTTTCTTTTATCTATGATCCAGCAGATGTTGGCAATTTGATCTCTGGCGTCTCTGCCTTTTCTATATCAATGTTACTGTTGAGAATTTGATATCCATTTGATTCTTCTTACATTGTAAGTTGTTTACCTTTTTACTCTAAAGGAGTTAAAATTTTAGAAAAATTTTAATATAATTTCACTAAGCCTGGATTTTGAAAACTTATGTGTTTGACACTTTATGTTTTTGCTTCCTGTCAATTTCATTAATTTTTGTTTAAAATTATTGGCTTAGTTTAGTTTTTGTGTAAGGTGTTCTATTTATTATGTTTCTTTCAGAATCTGTATTCTCCTCAAGGGCTTCTGATACTTTTATAGATGTATTTTTTCCTCCTTTACAGATGCAGCTGGTTTGACTTGCAGTGTTGACTTTGAGGGGATGGGCATAAACTCTGGCTCTAGTTTGTACTCCTCAGGTAAATTTAAGATTTCAGTGCACAGGGAGAGACCCTGGTGTGTAATCTGGGTTTTACCTTGTCCAGTTTCCTCTGCTTCAGGTGTCGCCACACCTGGCTCCATCCAGAGGCCAGCCCAGCACCTTTGTATGTAATTACCTAGCCCACAGGGTGAGGAAGAGGAGAGGAGGGGATATTCAGTGGCCAGTCCTGCTAGGTTTCATCATTATAGTGCTTTATCCTGCTGCATTCGAATGTTTCTCTGATATTATTTCTTTAGCATCTGTGCCTTCACTGCTGTAGTGAAGTGGCAATCAGTATTCTCACAGGGCAATGGGGAAGAGAGGAGAAGAGTTCATAGAAAACTCTCTGAGCCATTCTGGTGTGGCCTCAGATCTTCTCAGTCTCCAGCAGACTCTTCTTCCTCAGTGGGAAGAAGCAGCCCTCTGACTCCCCAAAGCTTTCTTGTGGTTTATGTGCAAGCAGGGCTCTGAGATCCGTCAGTCTCCCCACTTCTCCTGTGAGATTAGATGTTGGCAGTGGGACCATCTGCATATACTTGGAGTAATTTCTTGTCCTGAACTTCTTGCTACATTATTAGAAACTGGAAATCATTGTTATGTTATAAATTTTTGCTACATTTATTTCTCATATTGCACATTAATGTAAGGACATAATAGTATAATGAAAAAAACTATGACAATAACACATTTTAAATATTTTATTCTCTCAATATATCTCTCAATACTTAAGAATCTTCATCCATAGTTGGAATATTTTATGCATTTAAAATATTTATTTTTTTAAAAAGTGTTTCTTAATAATCACTAGACTTCTGAAAGGCTTTATCTGAATGTTAGGAAAGCCTTTATATTAGCTGACAAAAAATTTAAGTCAAAGAGATAGCTATGACTTGGAGTGGCATTCATTCTTCATTGTCCCAACAAACATATGCAGCATCTATCCTGTGTCAGGCAATGTGCTGAGTGAAGTGCCAAATATAGAGAATGTGATGTGACTCTTGCCCTCAGGGACTGTGCAGTCAACTAAAATCACAAGAACAGCTATAAGATCATTTTAACGCAGAGCAACCTATGATAATTTACATTTCCTGCTTTGGAATCTATTGTCACAACTTCTTTATAAAACCGATTTGCCTCTTTTCCATATTGTTTTTTTTTTTTTTTTCTTGTTAGAATGTATGTCCCTTAGAATGCATTTCTCTTATAGCTCTTATTTTTTAAAATTTTTCTTTAATTTTAGCAAGAATATTTACTGAGATCTGCTTTCTTAACAGTTCTTCAGTATGTAACACAGTATTGTTTACTGTAGCACACTATGGTGCAGCAGATCTTTAGAACTTATTCATCTTGCATAAGTGAAACTTTGTGCCCATTGATTAGCAATTTTCCATTTCCCCCCTGCCCAGTCCTTGGTAAACACCATTCTACTATCTGATTATATAATTTAATTATTTTAGATACCTCATATAAGTGAAATAATATAGTATTTGTCTTTTTGTGACAGGCTTATTTTACTTGGCATAATGTCTTCAAAATTTATCTATGTTGGTGCATATTGCGGAATTTTCTTCTTTTTCAAGGTTGAATAATATTCCATTGTATGTATATACCACATTTTCGTTGTCCGTGGACAGACATTCAGGTTGTTTCCATATCTTGGTCACTATGAACAGTGCTGCAATAAACACTGTGTGCTGACATCTCTTCAAGATCCCGATTTCAATTCTTTTGAATAAATATCTAGAAGGGCGATTACTGGATTAACTGGTAGTTTTGAGAGAGTTATGATCTTAGTTTTCTGAATGTTGAGCTTTAAGCCAACTTTTCCACTCTCCTCTTTCACTTTCATCAAGAGGCTTTTTAGTTCCTCTTCACTTTGGGCCATAAGGGTGGTGTCATCTACATATCTGAGGTTATTGATATTTCTCCAGGCAATCTTGATTCCAGCTTGTGCTTCTTCCAGCCCAGTGTATCTCATGATATACTCTGCATATAAATTAAATAAGCAGGGTGACAGTATATAGCCTTGATGTACTCCTTTTCCTATTTGGAACCAGTCTGTTGTTCCATGTCCAGTTTGAACTGTTGCTTCCTGACCTGCATACAGGTTTCTCAAGAGGCAGGTCAGGTGATCTGATATTCCCATCTCTTTCAGAATCTTCCACAGTTTATTGTGATCCACACAGTAAAAGGCTTTGACATAGTCAATAAAGCAGAAATAGATGTTTTTCTGGAACTCTCTTGCTTTTTCAATGATCTAGCAGATATTGGCAATTTGACCCCATCACTTCATGGGAAATAGATGGGGAAACAGTGGAAACAGTGTCAGACTTTATTTTTTGGGGCTCCAAAATCACTGCAGATGTTGATTGCAGCCATGAAATTAAAAGACTCCTATTTCTTGGAAGGAAAGTTATGACCAACCTAGATAGCATATTCAAAAGCAGAGACATTACTTTGCCAACAAAGGTCCGTCTAGTCAAGGCTATGGTTTTTCCAGTGGTCATGTATGGATGTGAGAGTTGGACTGTGAAGAAAGCTGAGCACTGAAGAATTGATGCTTTTGAACTGTGGTGCTGGAGAAGACTCTTGAGAGTCCCTTGGACTGCAAGGAGATCCAACCAGTCCATTCTAAAGGAGATCAGTCCTGGGTGTTTTTTGGAAGGATTGATGCAAAGGCTGAAACTCCAGTACTTTGGCCACCTGATGCGAAGAGTTGACTCATTGGAAAAGACTCTGATGCTGGGAGGGATTGGGGGCAGGAGGAGAAGGGGACGACAGAGGATGAAATAGCTGGAAGGCATCATCGACTCGATTGACATGAGTCTGAGTGAACTCTGGGAGTTGGTGATGGACAGGGAGGCCTGGTGTGCTGCGATTCATGGGTCGCAAAGACTTGGACACGACTGAGCGACTGAACTGAACTGAGAGAGTCAGTTTCTAGGCAGGTTGGTAAGAAGTCTGGAGTCCCCGAGGAGGAGAGAGGGGTCTGGAATTCTCAAGGAGGAGGAAAGGACAAACTTTCTTTTTTCCTACATTCCTTAGTCTTAGTCACATAAAATGTTTCTTTTTCTATAAGCCCGGAACTGATGATTATACAACAAACAACTCAGTTTAAATTCTGTTCTAAGATGGGGAACACATGTATACCTGTGGCGGATTCAGTTTGATATTTGGCAAAACTAATACAATTATGTAAAGTTTAAAAATAAAATAAAATTAATAAAAAAAATAAATTCTGTGCTAAGGATTTTATAAAAGCAATGTATCCTGCTTGAGGACAGTTTCTCCTTCCTGAAAACCTTCATGACTAATCCTGATATCTTAGAATGTATATTATGGGAGTAGGTCTGGTAAAGTCTTTCCATTGTTAAGTTCTAATCCTGTTATTTTAAAATGTAAACTGTGGGAGTGGGTCTGGTAAAATTTTTACAACCTTGATACATTCTTTTGATTTATTGTAATAACTAATTTAAAAAGTATATAGCTCCCTTGCTAACACTAGCGAGTAGGGCACTCTCTGCCCCCTCTGATGTCTGTGTCAGAAGCTTTCTTTGTCCCTTTTCACTGTAATAAAACTTCTGCCACACAGAGCCCTGTGCTCAAGCCTGGTCTCTGGTCCTGAAGCTAAATCTTCGGAGATCATGAATACAACATCATTCACCGTAAGCTATCAGTTCTATTTTTAATATCTTGAGGAATCTCCATACCGTGTTGCATAGCAGCTGCATCATTTTGCATTCTGGATCAATGGGGTAACTTCCTTGATTTTTAAAAAATCACATCTTAGGTGCTAAACATAAATGTGCTATGATAGGAAGTATAGGGGATAAAAGAGCATCTTTGTGTTTCCAGGAATAGTGAAAATGCAATTTGACATGGGTTGCCTCTTGGCTTTAGCTCAAATCCTCTTTCCTCAGGTAAGCTTTCAAACTTTTCTTGATCATCTTGAAATATCTCTTCCCTCTGAGCAGAAATTTCTCAGAAACACAGAGAAGGGCTGAAAGCTTTTGTCATCATTTCTGTCTTTTGGATCCAACTTGTTTTCCTTTGAGAAAACAAACATCCACCTGATATAGCTGAGAAAACCTGTTAGTGTGGGCTGCCTCCAGCAGTTCAGCATCACCTTGGCTAGGTTGCTGCCAACACCCACAGACTCCGTTATTGCTATTCTCAGAAGCACACATCCCACTTTTATTTAAATAGCATAAAGATTGCAGCTGGAAAAGAGAACAATACCCAACCCGGCATTTGAAGCCCATATTATAAACACAGACTGGAGAGCTTCTAGGGAGGGTAACACAGTGGTCCTTGATGAGAGAGATTAGAAGCATGGCAAAATTAAATGTTTAAAGGTATTTGGAAATCACTAGTTCTATTCCCCTCATCTTGGTGCTAGAGGTAACAAACCCGCCTGTCAGTGCAGGAGACGTAAGAGATGAGGGCTCGATCCCTGGGTCAGGAAGATCTCCTGGAGGAGGGTGTGGCAACCCACTCCAGTATTCTTGCCTGGACAATCCAGTGTACAGAGGAGCCTGGTGAATTGCAGTCCATAGGGTCACAAAGAGTCAGACACGACTGAAGCAACTTAGCATGCATGCATACACCTCACCTTAAACTGAAATCCAGCTTGGTCAAAAGACTTGGTTGAATTAACACCAGACTTGTGACTGGAACTCAGGCTTTTTTTTTTTACTGATTTTGAAATGCTCTTCCTATCATATCCAACTATGCATACCGTGTATTTCAGATATGTAAATCAGTGATAGCACACCAGGAGTATGTTTTTCTATAGATCTGGGTTTTGTAAGCCAGAAAAATTTTAGTTGATTTGGGATTGCATGGAGCAATTTGCTAAAATTTGTCATTCCTCTATTTAGCGGGATGGTTAATTTTATGTGCTAACTTGGCTAGACATAGTGCCAGATATGTGGTCAAATATTATTCTTGCTGTTCATGTGACAGTGTTAGGGAGACTAACATTTAAATCAGTGGACTTTGAGTAAAGCAGATGGCTCTCCATAATATAGGTGGGCCTTATCCAATCAGTTGAAGGTCCTTGCAAAATAAAAAACTGACCTCTGCCCAGCAAGAAGGACTTCTGCTAGTAGATAGCCTTCACACTTGAACTGTAATTTTGGCTCCTCATGTGTCTCCCCTGTAATAACTCACCTTGCAGATTTTGAACTGGATGAGCCATTTCCTTAGAATAAATCTTTTTTCTCTATACATATACATCTTATTTGTCCTGTTACTCTGGAGAGCTCTGACTAATACATTTAAAGAAACACTTGTCTCTCTTGTCTAGCACTTGGACCTTACATATATGGACCCAGAGCACCTTGTTTGATGTTTTGGGTCATCATATACCAGCATCTATCCCTCTAATACTCTGTAGACACAAAGATGCTTCTCTTATATTTTGGTACTAGTAACAGGGATCACTTCATAATATTATCCTGATGTGTCTTTATCAAATTCTGAGACAAGTGCTGCTGGCTCTATCTGTTGAGCAGTGAGGCAGGCTTTTGGCTCAGGTGCCAGAGAAGGCAAGAAAGCAAGTACACAGTGACTCAGTTTTCATGTTTTTCTCTGAAAAATTGTCCAGCCCTCCATCTTGCTTTGCCAAGACCTTCCCAGATTCTCTGAATCATCTTCCTTTTTATTGCTTGGGTCACTTTCAGTTATGAGTAGCAGTAACCTGACACAAACTAGCTTAAGCCCAAAGTGAATTTTATTTGTTTGTGTGATAAAAACAAAACAAACAAGCGGAAGAAAAAAAAAGCTTGACATGGAGTCCTGGGGTAGATGACTTCAGAACCTCAGATACGTTCATTAAGAACCATTCTCTCCCCATCTCTGCACTTGGCTTTCCTATGTGTTGTGCCGTTTTCAGGCTGGCTATCCTAGTCTTGGTGAGATGCAGTCAGCCGCTCCTAGCTCATACACTGCTCATTTAACACTACACGAAAAAGACTGCTGCCCCAGCATTCTAGAAAAGTCCTGCGCCTGACTTTCACCCTGAGTGGGCTTCCTTAGTGGCTCAGAGGCACCCCACTCCAGTACTCTTGCCTGGAAAATCCCATGGATGGAGGAGCCTGGAAGGCTGCAGTCCATGGGGTCGCTGAGGGTCGGACACGACTGAGCGACTTCACTTTCACTTTTCACTTTCTTGCACTGGAGAAGGAAATGGCAACCCACTCCAGTGTTCTTGCCTGGAGAATCCCAGGGACGGGGGACCCTGGCGGGCTGCCGTCTATGGGGTCGCACAGAGTCAGACACGACTGAAGTGACAGCAGTAGCAGTGGCTCAGAAGATAAAGAATCTGCCTACAGTGCGGGAGACTGGGGTTTGTTGCCTGGGTTGGGAAGATCCCCGGAGGAGGAAATGGCAACCCACTCCAGTATTCTTGCCTGGGGAATCCCATGGACAGAGGAGCTTGGTGGACTACATACAGTCCATGGGGTCCCAAAGAGTCGGACACGACTGAGTGACTAACACGCTTTCTATCCCTGAGTATGCTGATTAGTTTACTCCTAGGTCATATGGCCATCTTCTTACTTAAATTAGGACTGGCCTCAATCAAGCCACATGTACAAGGAGCAAGGAAGAAGCAGTTTTCTCAAAGGAAAAGGGAGCACAAATACCAGGGAAACAAAAGCAACAGACGACATGGCAACATCCCTGTCAAGTCTGGGCAGCCATAATGTGTCGGGAAGGGGGTTGAGGAAAGAAGAAGCTCAGTCTCGAATAGTTACGTTTCTTTATCTTAAAAAAAATGTTCTTGGCTTTGTTAAAAGGTAATTGACAAAGTTGAAATATGTTTACAGTATGCAATGTGACGATTTGATAAATGTGTACATTATATGTATGTTATTCGTACGTATGTATCGTACATTCAGTTGCTGCTGCTGCTAAGTCGCTTCAGTCGTGTCTGACTCTGTGCGACCCCATAGACGGCAGCCCACTAGGCACCCCCGTCCCTGGGATTCTCTAGGCAAGAACACTGGAGTGGGTTGCCATTTCCTTCTCCAGTGCATGAAAGTGAAAAGTGAAAGTGAAGTCGCTCAGTCGTGCACGACTCTTAGCGACCCCATGGACTGCAGCCTACCAGGCTCCTCCGTCCATGGGATTTTCCAGGCAAGAGTATTGGAGTGGGTCGCCACTGCCTTCTCCATTGTACATTCAGTACACATATACAAATGCCTGTGAAATATCCCATGGTTCTGGGTTACTGGAGTCTGGAAATAAAGAAGACTGAGCTAGAGAGCCTCCTAAGCTTTAGAAACAAATTACACTTCCTGGAAACAAATTACACCTTCCAGGAACATTTGAATAGTTTGTAGTTCCTTATGTTATAGTACCATTTTTCTCATTGATTATTATCAGCTCCTGAGCCTTCTCCTCTAGTCTTTTTTGTAGCTTGCCATAGTATTCAGATTGAAATATTGGGAAGTGTATTTCATGAGGAAAGGGGTTTAGTCCTTTGCTCGCTCTTTTATTTGCAGTGCCTAGAAGAGTACTAGGCCCATGATAGACACTCAAAGGATATTTTTGGAATAAATGGTTTGATAAATTGCACATGTTATTTTATATCTGGCCTCACCATGAATGGGTAAATGTCATGGTAACAAGTTTTATTTTGTTTATTATGCTTTTTATCATTCTTTCCAGTTGAACTTTTTAAATTAAACTTTTCCTTGAATAAAATTATAGACTCAAATGTTATTGTAAGAAATAACACAGACAGATCTCATGTACTCTGTTTCGCCAGTGGCAACATTTTGCAAACTATAGTACAGTGTCATAACTGGGATGTTGACATGTTGACATCAATGTAGTCAGTCGGGTTGACCTTCCCTCTCTCTTTCTCTGTGTGTGTGTGTGTGAGTTTGTGGTAAATTGTTTCATGGCCACAAGTCCTTCACATCCAATATACATCCTTTTGCCATGTGACTTGCTGTTCCCACACTCCAGGGTAAACTCTCTTTCTCCAGACCCTTGAATTTGGGCCAGACTTATTTGGCTGTGATCAATAGAATGTGGCAGAAGTTATGTTGTGTGAGTGTTAGTCTTGGCTTCCAAAGACCTTGCATCTTTTATCATCTCTCTTGATGTATTTTCCTGAGACTCCCCTCACCGCACCCGACTTGAAGAATATATTCTAGGCTACTGGGGGTGAGGGACTGGAAGGGGGCAAACCGAGGGAGCCCCCACAACAGCTAGAGCCAATTCTGGACATGTGAGTGAGGCAATCTTGGACCTTCCAGCCTGGCTAAATGCATTAGTAAGACCAGGTGAAATCAGCAGAAGACTGGCCTAGTCAAAGCTCACATAATTATGAAAAGTAATAAATCATTGTTGTTTTATATTTTGGAATGTTTGTTACATAGCAGAGGGTAACTGAGATAGTAGCATCTCACACTGAAAATTTTTAGGTATAAAGACTCAGATTTTAATCCTTGGATTATGATATGGTCACTAGCAGATGAGGATTAACTATGTGTAGCTTGGATGTTTTTCCCTTAAATACATTATCTGTCAATTGCTTCCATCTTGTCATGTTTCCACTCAGCTACAGATCAGGAAGCCCTGATTAATACCAGCCTTACTTTATCTACTTTTTTAGCATGCAGAATTTTTACTGGTATCTGACAAAGCAGTTTCATGGTTTCATGTAGATATAGACCCAAACCTGGTTTCTTAGGTTAATATTTATATAGATTCAAATCTAGCCAAATAAATGTTTCAGTAGAAAAATCTATATTACCATATTATAAATATTGAAACTTAGAGTTTAGGCTCAAGAAGAAAATTTAAAAACTCTATGTTTTCTGAAAAGCATTCAGCTCTTTATTTTTGTGTTGATCCTCATGTTAATAGCCATGATAAATCTTTAGATGTAGTCCAGGAAGATACATTATTTCAGAAATCCCAAGAAAGCATCTGGACATGCAGATATTTCGATAGATAGTGAAAATATGAATGAGTTTATATTTACTGGCTCTTTATATCATTTCTCTTTTAGATACATTAGAGATTAATCATATAAACCGGTAAGTAAGATATATCTTTGCATAGTGGTTAAGAAATCAGTCTTTGGTGTTAGACTCCCATCTAATCCTGTCACTTACAGACTGTGGAATCTTAAGCAGGTTGCTTAATTTCCTTGTGCCTCAGTTTCTGCATCTATAAAATAGGGATGATAATAATACCTGTCTCATGTTTGTTGTGAATATTAAATGGGAAAATGCACCATCCCTACCACATTGTAATCACTCAGTGTTACTTAATGCTCCATCTCCCTTTTATTCCTCCTCTGATTGCCACCATTATTAGTCTTCATTCTCTCCTTGGTTGACCACTAATAGGAACTGTCTTATTCCCAGATTCTTCTCCCAGTGCTAGGACTCTGAACATTTAACACAAATCTAATGACTTGTTGTCTGACTTAAGCTTTAGGTAGTTACAGTTAGTAGATGTTTATGATGAGGCCAGCAATATGTAGCATGGGAGAAACTCCATGGGTTCAACTGGCTCACCATGGTGTGTTCATTATTGTCAATTATTTTTCTTCCCTGGATATCACTTACACTTTCTCTGAAAGTGTTAGTCCCTCACTCGTGTCTGACTCTTTGCAACCCCATGGATTGAAGCCCACCAGGCTCCTCTGTTCATGGAATTCTCCATGCAAGGATACTGGAGTGGGTAGCCATTCCCTTCTCCAGGGGATCTTTCTGACCCAGGGATTGAACCTGGGTCTCCTGCATTGCAGGTGGATTCTTTACCATCTGAGCCACCAGGGAAGCCTTTCTCTGAGGGAGGAGATAAATAAACATTTCTGAAAATTGCTGCCTCCTGGTCTTTTTGGGTTTAGGTGAAGAATAGTCCCCTTGAAATGGTAGCAAACTTTCCTTATCCTGGCAATACTTACCTCTCTAAGACGTATTATGATCATGACCCAATCATTCTACCAAAGTGCAAGGCTTGTTTAAATTTATTGAATCATTGGCTGGGTTACTGAACCACCTCACATACATGGTGGGGTTGTATCAGTCTGCGAATGGATGACAGCTCAGGCCTTAACAAGATTCCTCATTCTTTCTTCTGAATAGCTGTGATTCATCTCAGCTGCTAAATTCATCCCAGGGTACATACATTCTGAGTCTTCTGGATGCAAATAAAGCTGCATGGGATGTATCCAAATTCATAAGTAAATGAAGAGTAAAGTGGTATGCTGATGTGACTGCAGTCAGACTAATTCCAGTCTATTTGCCCTTCATCATTTCTGTGTCAGCGTAGCCATACCAAAGTGGATTCTGTGAAGCTGATTGAATCACAGCCCCTAGAAGCTTTAATAAGCTGCTAAAATGTAAATACTGACCCAGGGAATTTTGCATGGCTAATGAAGGCAGAGTTCAGTGTCCATGATTATATTGCCCAGCTTTACTGAAACAGCCAATAAATGTTTACACATCCGTTTGAACTGCTCAGTTTGCCTGGTCACGGTATAGGTGGGGTGATGATATGTTTCAATAACAACTTAGCTCTTTCAGGGAGAATAGCGCAAAGCAAATGAAGCATTAGACACAGGAGGAGTCTGCATTGAGTCCAGGTTTTAAGGATGGTTAATGCACATTTCTCAGAGTCTTCTGTTTGGTGATCACAGTATTATTTTTATGACTTCTGCCAGTAAGTCTTTCAGATAGTTTTGCTCTAGAAGGAAATGGAGAGGAGGGGGGAGAAAAAAAAGAGTCCATATGCTTTGTGCTATGAGTCCTGGATCTTCCCATCTGAAATCTGTAGATACAAGATAGATTTTCCTGGCGTTGAGTTAGATTTGGCAGATCCTTCATTCCATTGATCTTGAGGGTAATAATATTTATCGTAGTGTAATCTGTTAGTACAAGCAAAAATACTTTTGACTGAAGAGGCATTCCAATCACTCATGTCCCTTCGTTATTGTGCTATTATCTTTATGTTTGTTTTGTCTGTTTTGGTGAAGAAACAGATTGACAAAAATGCAGAATCTGAAATGGTACAGGGTGAATACCCTAGAAAATGATAAATGCATATGTAAGTTTTTACTTTGAATTAGAGTCAAAGTTCATTTCCAAACTAAAAACATAATTAGTTATAATGACAGCCTGTTTTGTTTAGATCACTTTAAATTTTGTAGTGTGTTTCTAAATGCACAGATTCATTCTTTTCATCTCTTCTCTCTTGTCAAGTTTTGCTTAAAGCAAGGACCTTCATGATAGAACAGAAGGAAGTTTTATAAAGCAGTAATCAGGCAAAATGAGCACAATAGGGAACTCAGAGACTTGGTGCAAATTATGCTTTTCTGGCCTTTAGGTGTCTGGACATGCTCACTCACACCCTGATTGTTAGGCAGTTTGGGTACCCCTTCACCCCAGATAGGAGCAGTGCTTTGAAGGAGGTGAAGGAGAGGGGTGGAGTGACACACTTGAACCCCCAGTCCCCTCAAAGGAGGCTTTTCTCGAGCCAGACTGGCTCTGTCACCCACCTTTCCAAATGTGGGAGAAAGGTTTGTTTCCCTGACACAGAGGGATGCCAGCTGTTTGATGGCTCCATTGAATACTTACATAACCTAGCTGTCTTCAATGAATTGGACTTGATTGTCAGACCTGAGTCAGCTGGACTATCTGATGCCACTAACCCCAACCTAAGTTTGATTATGCATGCCATTGAATTCTAGCTTGTATTTATTTATTTAAAACTGAAGTTTAGTTGACTTACAGCATTGTGTTAGTTTCAGGTGTCTGGCAAAGTGATTCAGTTATACACACATGTATATCTATTTTTTTCAGATTCTTTCCATTTGGTGGTTATTACAAAGTATTTAGTAGAGTCCCCTGTGCTCTCCAGTAGGCCCTTTAGTTATCTCCTATAAATTCCAATCTTGAACTTTAGCTAATTCAACTGATACTAGGGAGCTCATGGGATTCCAGAAAACGTGTTTGGGGCCTGACTGTATTGGCAGAAGCCTTGGGAGTCTAAGGGGAGGGGAAGGGGCCCCATGGGATTTACTGACACTGTGGGACCTATCACTTTAAAAGAGATTCCTGTGGATCTGGCCGTCAGGCTGAGCAGTTAGGTGGTCCCTGTGTGATAATGGGCAATGGGAGACGTTGTCTGGCCTCTCTCTGAGGGACGGCTTGTGGCCTCAGCTGCTGGCAGTGCTCTCAGTAGACAGTCTGTGGGCCTTGGTGACTGGAGCAGAGAGAGCCAGCTGCCTCACTCAGTGCCACCATTTCAGGTAGTCTGCAGGTGATGACGCATCTACGCGGGGATGTAGAGGCCTGAGGCTTTCGGCTCACAGAACAGGTCCAAGAGCTTTCCACATCTCCCTCGGACACTGGCCTGCTTTTTCTCCACCTTCCTCAAAGCACTGTCTGCACGCTGAGTTCCATCTCTGAGTCAGCTCTGGAGAACCCAACCTGAGCACAACGTGAACACTTTGGGTCCAGTTGAGAAGGCAGCTGTGGTTTAGTGACGCAGAGCCGAAGTGCCCTGGTTTGACTTACGGTTACCAGAGGGGATAGTGGCAAGGGTTGGGTGGGAGGGAGATAAATTAGGAGGTTGGGATTAACATGTACACACTACTCTGTGTAAAATAGGAAAAAACAAGGACCTACTGGATAGCACAGGGAACTCTCTTTCATATGCTGTAATAACCTATAATGAGAAAAACCTAAGACTGCATATATGAATATAAAACTGAATCACGTTGCCCTATACCTGAAACTAACACAACATTGTAAATTAACTATACTTTAATTAAAAATGGTTTAAAAAAGTGCCCTGCTTTGAAAGGCAGAGAAGGCAGAGGTTAAAGTTTATTGCTCATAGATCCTTTGCCACATTACCTATGTCCAGTCTAGCTTTTAAAATATTTTATCTTTAGGGAAATACTATAATATTACTAAATAATTATCTTTTCCAGTGAATTTGTGGAAAAGCCTGCTACTTAAAGAAATCCCACTTTTGGCATGGCAACCCACTCCAGTATGCTTGCCTGGAGAATCCCATGGACAGAGGAGCCTGGCGGGCTATAGTTCATGGGGTCACAAAGAGTCGGACACATGATTGAGAGACTGAGCATGCGCGCGGGCATTGCTAACAGGAAAAGTGAGAGGCGAGCCCTGTGCCTCCTCTGCCTAAAGCCCTGTTGTATGATTTCTATTTACTGTGAATCCTATAGTTTCTGTTTTTTTTTTTTTTTAACAGTCCTTACTCCTTTATTAAAGAAATATTGTTTGCAGCCTGGCTTTTTTTACGAGAGTATAAGATCTTTAAGAGCATTATCTTAGTTTGGGTTGCCCTGGGAGCAGAGCAGGAGATAGATTTGAATGCAAATACTGGATTGGCAAAAAAGTGCATTTGAATTTTTCATAAGATGGTGTGGAAAAACCTGAATGAACTTTTTGGCCAACAAAACAGTTCACACTCCCCGTCACCGCAGGTGGAGATACAGAGAACACTGACAGGGAGTGGGAAGTAACAGCAAGGGAGAGGAGGTCAATAAATGCACATTATTAAGTTGTAGTGGGTCCCTCTGGAGAAGGAAATCGCAACTCACTCCAGTATTCTTGCCTGGAGAATCCCATGGACAGAGGAGCTTGGCAGGCTATGGTCGATGGGGTCCCAAGAGTCAGATGCAACTTAGTGACTAAACCACCACCACCACCAGTGAGTCCCTCACGTGAGTCAAAGGCTTCCCTGGAGGCTCAAATGGTAAAGAATCTGCCTGCAATGTGGGAGACCTGGATTCCATGGGTTAGAATGATCCCCTGGAGAAGGGAATGGCTACCCACTCCAGTATTCTTGCCTGGAAAATTCTATGGACAGAGCCTGGCAGGCTACAGTCCATGGGGTTGCAATGAGTTGGACACGACTGAGTGACTAACACTTTCACTTCTCACTTTCATGTGTCTCAGCCTTACGCTCCTCAAGTGTCAAGGGAACTAAGTGATTTTATACCTTTTGTTACTCAGAGGTCAAGGGTTGCTGGGGAAGGGGTGAAGGTCAGAGAATAAGGGTGAAGGAATGGAAAGCTGAAGAGGCATTTGTGGTTGTTTAGTTGCTAAGTTGTGTCCAACTCCTTTGCAGCCCCATGAACTATAGCCTGCCAGGCTCCTCTGGCCATGTGATTTCTCAGGCAAGAATACTGGAGTGGGTTGCCATTTCCTTCTCCAAGGGCTCTTTCTGACCCAGGGATCAAACCTGGGTCCTGTGCATCTCCTATATTGCAGGTGAATTCTTTACTGCTGAGGCACCAGGGGAGCCCTGGCACAAAAGCCTGGCACTTCTGGCTTTTGTGCTTTGAAAGAGTTTCTTTCTAGAAGAATTTCTCAGGCTCAGAGGTGTACATGCCTAGTGATGAAAGTGGGAAGACGCCCAGTCAGTGAAGTCCAAAACGATGGGTGTAGGGAGAGAAGCTGGCCGTGGCTGCTCAGGAATGGATTACATTCTTATATTTCTCCTCAGGAATGGATTACATTCTTATATTTCTCCTGACACGCCCTGTGCCTGGTGTGCAGCGTATGATCCGTTGTTATTCTTTTTATTTCTCAAGCATGAAGCCAAACTGGGCTTTGTGGTCCTTGGGTACTGGGGTCTGAGACTCCCAGTAGGCTGGGGAAAGTTAATGTGCTAAGACTCAGATCATCTCTTGTTTCTGTAAGAGAGACTGGAGAGGTTCTTAGAGATTAATGTAGTCCTTGGTTTCCCTGATAAGCTTTAAATTAAAGTTGGAAATTGCCTGATGCAATTCACAAAGGGGCATATACAAGAATGGAGAAAAAATTCTGATTACAGTTTTATTTGCTGACACTCCTTAACAATTTATGTTTGAGTGCTATTTTGTTAATTAATGGCTGCTCAAGAAATGCCATGTGTCAGCAGTGAATCACTTACGTTTGTTGCTCTTTAATGGTATATGGATAATGAATAAAGACAAGTCATATAATGAAAGCTGAAAATAGCCCAGTTGTGGGACAGAGGCTTGTCAGTAGGAAAAGGTATTATGTTTGCTAGTATCCATCCAAGGCTTTTTAAAAGTTAAGCTAGTTAAAGCCTAAAAGAGCACTTTATTGACATCTGTAACCCAGTCACCACGGTACAGAGGACATGTGGAGTTAGCTTCAGGGACAAGTAGAAATTCCCACTCTCTAGCCCTCATCTCTGCCTCTCTCTGTTTCTTTCATTCTCTCACATCAGCTCTTACATGGGTTTGGAGCCATGGCTCTTGGTAGCTTTGGGCTCACAACTAACACTTCTGTGCTAGTAAGGAGAGGGGCTGGTCTTCCCCACTGGAACTTGAGGTACGTCAAGGCAAGACCAACTAGCCAAGGAAGTGGACCTCCGTCTTTAGAAGCTTCTCAGCTAAAAGGGAGAGGGGCCCTTGGAGGTGAACAAGACAAAAGACTGTGAACTATAAGCAGCAGTGCAGAGAAGTAAGTGATTGAAAGTCCAAATGAGCCGTCCAGATGGAAACTGCCATTATAATTCAGAGGAAGGACAGGGGATGGTTCTGGTGGTTGAGGAGGTGGGACTTGAACTGGATTTTATGAATGGGTAAATAGAGGAAAGGGCATGTTCTGTAAGCGATGCTAAACGAAGAGAATGTGGTCAGGATTGAATGCAGGGTGCTGGGGAGACTAGTCTAGCTGGCACAGAGCTGGGCTGTGCTTGGGAGGAGAAGGGAAAGTATAGAAGAGAGGAAAGGGCAGTATGAATATCAGGCAGGAAAATCACAATATTGAGCTAGAGAGTGATATGATAATATAATAATGGTAATAGCAAATACTTATATAGCACTTTCTCTGGGTCAGGGACTATTTTAAGTTGACTCATTGGAAAAGACTCTGATGCTAGGAGGGATTGGGGACAGGAGGAGAAGGGGACGACGGAGGATGAGATGGCTGGATGGCATCACTGACTCGATGGACGTGAGTCTGAGTGAACTCTGGGAGTTGGTGATGGACAGGGAGGCCTGGCGTGCTGCGATTCATGGGGTTGCAAAGAGTCGGACATGACTGAGCGACTGAACTGAACTGAACTGACTTTTAATACGATAGACAGGAAAAGCCAACACAGTGGACATTTCTACATTATAAAAACATCAGTCATTTATTTGCTCACTCCTTTCATTCACTCACTTATCCCACAAACATCTCCCATTTGCTCCAGGTGTCCCGGTGCTCTCAGAACATTTTTTGAACTATATGCACAGGCATGATGGTCTAACAGTATACTATCCCCACAAACTTCCTTTAATGTGATTTTTAGGGTTTTTTGTTTGTTTTTTCATTTTCAGTTATCCTGAGACTGCCCCTTGTTGATAGAAATCTATCTGGTATTATGATATCTTTGGTACAAATGGAGTTTATTTTCTACCTAAACTTGAAGAGCAAGATGCAACAATAATCCAAATATATGTCAAATCCTTGGGAGCACAGGACCCTAAGAGAAGTCTCTAGGGTGTGGTTGTGATGCTGTGACTACCTCCCTGGATCTGTTTGTTGCATGGATGGATGTAAGTGATGAGGTGAACTCACTCTTTCTGAGCCCTTTAGAGTCTCTAATGGAATTGTTCTGTTTCCTGTCTTCAAGGGAGAGATCTACATCGGTGCAGCCAGGAGCTAATTCTAAGGTGTTAGTGGCATTTGGAGATGCAGAGTTTTCAACCTTCAAAGCTACTGAGGTTCTTGAGTATCTGACTGAACTGTCGGATACCACAGAGAGACTGCAAGACTGAAAAGTAGCAATGGCTTTGATCATTTGCTGAGAATTTTAAATGAACTTGTTATCATGCTCATTTAGATGCTTTGGAAAACGTCTTATCGTTTAACCAGTTGATTTAGGTAAGCTTACTGAAGAGTGCTTCACTTTGCACTTGTTGAACTTAAGGATTGTTTATACTTGCTTCCTTGGAACAAATACGTTCATAGTCCAAATTATAATGTGATCTTTACTCTTCCTCCCCCTCCCGCCCCACTCTGGCGGTTTCCTACAGTTCAAATATGAAGACTTTCTCATACTTTAGATTACAAAATTATTGTTTACTGGTAAAAAATGCCAGGGACCATCCATTGATGGCATCCCATTGATATTCAACCAAATGAACTCTGGGAGTAGTCTAGCGGAATCCCAGTAAGTGAGAAAACAAACATGACTTATTCAGGAAAACAACAGTCATTAACAGTGGAACCGATGATTACAGGGTGGTAAAACTGCTTTTTTTTTTTTTTTTTTCAGAACAGATAGGTTAGTTAGAACAAAGTTAGTTAAAGGCTGACAGGCTGAATTTTCTTGTGGTAAATGCAGAAATGGTTGGACAGCATCACTGATTCAGTGGACATGAGTTTGAACAAACTCCAGAAGGTATTAAAGGACAGGGAAGCCTGGCGTGTTGTAGTCCATGGGGTCGCGGAGTCAGGCACAACTGAGCGACTGAACAATAGCTGAGCAAATGCTGAAACAATCAGAAGAGCAGCTCTCACCCTTCAATCCAGAATAGAAGAGAGGAAGGAAGATACGGATGGTTTTCAGTTTTGGCAAATAAAATAGAATAAAATATGATGGTTCTAATGAACTCAGAGCATCCAGATATGTATATATATATTATTCAGGCTAACATCATCCTATTTGCAAAATGGACAGACACTAGTTTGTTTTTGCAACTAGTCAACTGAGCTAATGTGAGAGCCAGTTTCTTTGATGTTTTAGCTTTAAGAAAGTTGCATTAATGGAGAGCAATTATGGTAATTTGAATTAGGAATGGATTATGGTAATTGAAAACTTCTGTGGTGACAGGTATTTGTGAGACCCCTGTGTTCTGCTGCAGTTCAGAACTGCTATTAAGCCCATGGTAATTAGCATTTTCCCCCCTGAAATGGTTGAAAGACTAAGGGAACATAAAACAAAATTTGACAGTATGAGGCGGGAACTGGCAGCAACATCAGAACCTACAGTCAACACAAAGAAACACAAACACACGGATGGTTTTGGGCTTTTTAAAAATAGAGAATCAGAGGAAAATCACAGGTTTGTCTGGGGCCCTGGGGAGGCTGAGCCATTTATGGAGTGGGTCTGCAGTATAGAGCAGACTTCATAGCAGAAAGATGGAGCAAAGAAAGCCATTCTTGTTTTCTGTCTTTGTTTCTGAATCAACTGTTGTAGGGAGCACTAGTGGCCCCGCTGTGCAGAGCAGTAGAAAGCGATGACAGAGATGGATCATGTTCATGCAGCCTTTCAACCAGTGTTTATCAATCGCCTACTATGTGCCAGGCAATGTACCAGGAGCTAAAGATGTAAATAAGACAAAGTCCCCGCCCTCACAGAGATTTCCAAGTCGTTTGTAAAGCCGAGGTCTGTTTGCTTCCACCTAAATGCAGGGAAGCATTCTGTTAGAGCCTGAGCTGTGTTATATGCCTGGCTTCCTTCATCTTGGGAGGGTTAAAAATTCTATTTTAGCTCTTACTCCCTTAGACTTTGTTCTTATCTTCATGATTTCTCTTGTGATCTCTCAGGCCAGCAAAATAATAGAGTGTCTTTAAATTAGGATATGCTTGGCTGCAAAGAGCAGAATACCTAACTGAAAGTATATATGTGTGACTTACTAATGTCACACTTACTAATTCCAGAGTTAGTGTAGTAGGTCAGCGGTATCTCGGGCAATCCAGGCTCCTACCCTTCCTGACCCACCATTGTGTCTATGTTGGCAATGTCTCCATCATGGTAACAAAGTGGCTACAAGAGCTATAAGCTGATGTCTTTATATAGAAATGTTCTGAGTGAGGAACAGCTCTGCAGGCCCGGTGGCTGAGACCTTACTTCCAAAGAGAGGGTTTGGGTTTGAGCCTTGGTTGGGAGCTAAGACCCCACATGACTTGCCGCCAAAATAGCAAAACATGAAACAGAAGCAACACTGTAACCAAATCAGTAAAGACTTAAAGAAATAACAAGAGGACAGGGGAGAAGAACAAAACTGCTTTTCCCTTTACGCTGCTGCTGCTAAGTCGCTTCAGTCGTGTCCGACTCTGTGAGACCCAATAGACGGCAGCCCACCAGGCTCCCCAGTCCCTGGGATTCTCCAGGTAAGAACACTGGAGTGGGTTGCCATTTCCTTCTCCAATGCATGAAAGTGAAAAGTGAAAGGGAAGTTGCTCAGTCGTGTCTGACTCTTAGTGACCCCATGGACTGCAGCCTACCAGGCTCCTCCGCCCATGGGATTTTCCAGGCAAGAGTACTGGAGTGGGGTGCCATGGGAAATCATTCGTAGGGGAAAGCTTTTTTTGCCTCCTGAAACCACTAGGAGCCTATGGGGCTACAGTCCATAAGGTTGCAAAGAGTCGCACATGACTGAAGTAACTTAGCAGGCACGTATGTATGCATATGTATTATCTGGAGAGCACTTCAGTAAGTCCCTGACATATAAGGCTTCAAGTTTTCAAAGTTGCAAATGTGCATTTGCATGTCCAGTCTCGCACGTCGGTTCCCGCGTCTGGCATGCATTGGTACATGCGTGCATCCTGTACACATGGTTGTGCTTTTGTGTACTTTCCTGTGGCTGTACAACGTGAGGAGCTCACTAATGAAGGGGTTGCAGGCCTGATGGAGCTGGAGGCCCAGAGGAAGGACAGGGAGAGACAAGAGGAAGAACAAATAACTGGAGAACTGAAGAGATTCACAATACGGAAAATAGAAAGGGGGTTTTCTTTATGAGGAGGCACCGTTGGTTTTTGAGTCACAGGACCCAAACATAGAACAGGACAGGAAGGTCGCGGCAGCTGTTCAGAATGCCGTCCAGTGCTGCCATGTCATCCACGAGGAGAGAAAAAGAGCTGCTACCCAGACATCACTGAGTCCTTTTCTCCAGAGGGTAGATAGAATCGAATCCAGCAAGGACCAGAACCCGTGCGATCAGCGTCAGGCATGAGGGATGTTGCAGCTTGCCCTCTGCCTCCTGCTGCTGATGGTCCTTCAGCTCTGCCATCTCCTGCCTCCTCTCCCTCCTCCAGTCAGTAACGCTTCTTGCCCGTTCACTCAGTGCCAGCCCCTGCATTCCGGCTGTTGTACATTCTGAAGGTACTGTACTGGCTTTTCAACGTACTGCACTGTAAGATTAAAACTGTTTTCTTTATTTTTTGTGTCTGTTTTTTATGTATTGTGTGAAAAGTATTATACACCTATTACAGTACAGAGCTATATAGCCGATTGTGTTATTTGGGTACCTTGGCTAACTTTGTTGGACTTAACGAACAAACTGGATTCATGAACATGCTCCTAGAATGGAACTTGCTCATATTCAGGGGAACGAATGAATTCTGCACTCTCTACATATTGGCATTTAGTCCCTATAACTATTGGATGAGGTAAGACTGTCTTTATAAGTGAGGGAGATAAGGTACTGAGAGATGAAAAACACGCAGAGATTTAAACGCACCCAGGCTTGAGCCAAAGTCTACTTTTTTTCCATTGTACTACATTTCTTCCCAAAGCCCAGCATAGAAGTAAAGTCATTTGAGTCTCAGGAGATGATTCACTAGGGTTTTCTGTCTGTTGTGAATTTCCTTGTTCAATGCTAATTTCTGTACCGCACACCTCTCTGGATCCACATGGTTATTGAGACATGGGGAGAAAAATTGGAAACTTCGCCTATCAGCTATCTGAGGTTAAATAACACTAGATTCCTTTGGTAAGATACAAGCAATTAATATTCTGCTTGCCATCATTGCTATCCTTCAATGATTTATCTCCTGTGAACCATGGTAGGAGATTTTTACACTGAGCAGAGCTGTTTCAATATAGAAAAAGGAAAGACATAACAATGTATATAGCTCTAGTAGAAGCAATTATTTTGTAAACACATCTCAATGGCTACTGTTACTCTTTTAATTGGAGAAAACGGATTCATGTCAATGTATGGCAAAAACCACTACAATATGGTAAAGTAATTCTCCTCCAATTAAAATAAATTAATTAATTAAAGAAATAAGGTGAAATCCCAACTTTACTCAAATGAGAACTATGTCCTATTGAATTGGCAAGTGCAAGTGTGTCTTTTTTCCTGTTACTGCCAAGAGATCTCAGTTTGTGAGACGCTTCATACAGACCTGAGTTCCGCAGCTGGTAATTGACCAAGTCAGCTTCACCATGGTAGATGCTTGTCAGTAGCAGCAATCCCATTTTTTCTGTCAGGAATCTGAGGTACAACTCAGTCATTGGAGTCCCTCTTTCAGAGGACACGTGTTTTCTTGCTGCTGAACAAGTAACTCATGTTGCAGATGTGATTGAAAAAGTGAAGCAGTCCATCCCAGAGAGGAGGGAGGCTCGTTCTTGGATGACCTGATTTTTGCATCCTGATGACTTTTACTGGATATATGTGTTCACAAGTGTTTGACAGCCCCTGGCAAAAAAAAAAAAAAAAAAAAAAAAAAAGACTGTACATAGAAGAAGAATCTGTGTATTAACTGTTTCTGGTCATACTATTTAAAGAACAAACATACAAAACATATAAACCTTCCCTTAATAACACAGGAAGGCCACTTATTAATATTTCTCCTGAGTCCTTTTAAGTAGAAAGCAGGATGAAACAGTTCATTGTACTGGGAAGAAAAGGCTTGTCTGGGAGTGTGAGAGAACAATTTGACAATTATCTCCATAGTTCTAAGGTCTCAGGAAGAGAAATGACAACCTTTTATTATAAAGCACTTTTAATTGAAGTAATTAGGAGCAAGAACACTAGTATATGCTAAAAGAGAGTCAGGAGGGAAATGGATTTCTGGTCAAGTTTGCTGAGCTTGGAGGCTGCTGATGAACTTTTGTAATAATGATTTACACAATACATCTGAGGCATTTTTAGCCTTATCAAAATTATTTTTCTCTGCCTTCTTCTTCTTTCAGATGAAATAATAATGTTTAGACTTAGCTGGCATCTTTCATTCCAATGGGTCCCCTGGTTCTTAAACAATTTTTCTATCTCTACATGTGTGAATATGTGTCTACGCAGAGTCATTTCAGTGATTGCCAAAAATTTCAGCAATCCCACTGGGTAGCACGTTGCAGCTGTTCAGTATTATCTAGCAAAGCTACATAGTGTTTGAGGGGAAGTAAAAAAAAAAAAAAATCCCAAAGTTAAAGTCCAATGTTAATATTCTAGGAAGAATCTGGAAGGCAGAAATGTATATATACACAAAAGAATTTGCTCAGACTCTCTCTATTCTTGTTGCTAATATGTGAACCATGGAATATCTGGGCACCAGGAGGGGATTGTGAAGTTGGTTTTAAAGTTCCTTTGAAATATGATGCTGTCAGCAGGAGGGTTTCCCAGTTCTGTACTGGGACATTTATTCAGCACTGACAGAAAGCAATGCGTGCCACTTCATTGAATTAGCAATATGCTTCCTGTTTTTCTTGGAGGTCTCACTCAAGGACTGGCCATTTCTGCTATTTAGGTTTTAGGAACTGATAAGTAACTGTGATTAGCCATTCAGATTTCATCTGAAAAGAAATAAATTCATTTAATTGCTTTAAAAAGACATGTACATTCACAGCATTCGGGTACTTGGAATTTGAAATATGATGAATTCTTTTCCCCAGTAAATAGAGGAGTGCCTGGCACATAGTAGGCACCATCTATTAAAGGAGTGAATAAAAGCTTTGAATTCCTGATGATAACAACCCTCACATTATGTGGTGTTGAATACTTGTCAACGTGCTTTCAGAGATACCAACATTTTTTTGATATCAATGATATTCTACTGGACTTAATTTGATATTGTAAATGTCAGAAAAATTTAATATCAGAAATTCATCATACTGAGATCACTTCCATTTCTCTTTGGCAAGCCATTACTAACAGTCCTAGATAGATTAAACTTCTAAGACCTGCCCTGCTCACACCTCATTCTATGTAAAACTGCCTGATTCCGAGACTCTTGCCTGTCAAGCCACATTTTAAATGATTTGATCCTTTTCCATTTTGTTGCCTCTTGAGTCAGCCTCCTCGGCTTCTGTGGACCAGAGCAGGTATATCACCCAAGGGAAGCCATGGCACAGGCTGGCCATTCATGTTTGCCTTGTGTCTCTGTTTCCAAGGAGGAATTGAATTAGGTCATTTTTCTCTAAAGAATTTGAAATCAGAAATATGGGAAAATTTTTCCAGCTACCAGAGAAGCTCAAAATGGAATGAAGACCTGAGATAAGAGGTGGCTGGAGCAAGCCAGAGCCATGGGATGATTTTGATAGAGTCACCTGAGAGACTGTTCGGTGGGAATGAGAAGGGAACGAATGTACAGAGAATCTGCGACATCGTATATTGCTGAAGGTCCCTGAGAAAGAGAAGGAGATTCACGGTGACAACTCTTCCTTCCACCTGTGTGCGTTTTTGTAATGCATCCTTTATTTCACGTGAATGAGTGAAAGTTGCTCTGTTGTGTCTGACTCTTTGCAACCCTATGGACATCCATGGAATTCTCCTATGCCAGAATAATGCAGTGGGTAGCCTTTCCCTTCTCCAGGATCTTCCCAACCCAGGGATCGAACACAGGTCTCCCACATTGCAGGCAGATTCTTTACCAGCTGAGCCACAAGGGAAGCCCAAGAATACTGGAGTGGGTAGCCTATCCCTTCTCCAGCGGATCTTCCCGACCCAGGAATTGAACTGGGGTCTCCTGCATTGCAGGCAGATTCTTTACCAGCTGAGCCACGATGTGACTTAATTAGGTTCTTGGTCTTTACAATCAGAAGAGTCAAAAGAGATGTTGGCATGATACAAATTTGCTTATGAAGACAGAGTGACCCACAGGAAAGATGATGATGGGAGTGAACTTCTCTTCCTGGTTGGGATGTTACAGTAATTGATGTCATGGCTTTGGGAGGAATAAATGAGCAATTGCCTTGTAAGATAGCATTGACTTTCTACAGGGTGTGGGTCTCCTTTTTTATTCATCAGCGCACTTACGTGCTGCTCAGCATATGGTTTAGAGCAGCTTCCTTTCCCTCTGGGAGCTTATATTCTAAGTCAGATAGTTTGTTAAGATCTTACCTTAGAATTCTTTGACCAGGATCTTCATTGGCTCTTCCAGTCTCTGTATGGTAGATTTTTCCAGATCAAATGTGACTGCAGGCCTTGTAAATTTAGGGAACTTAGGGGCCAAAAGGGGATATCTTTCTACTTCTGAGAAGCTTAGTTTTATGCCAGAGGCTCCTGAAATGATCATTTTATAGCAACATGGATGGACCAGGAGAGGATCATATAATACCAAGTGACGTAAGTCAGACAGATGCCATATGGTATCACTTGTATGTGAAATCTAAAATAAGACGCAAAATGAACTTACTAACAAAACAGAAACTGACTCACAGATACATGGTTACCAAAGGGGCAAGGGGAGGTGGGGATAAATTAGGAGTTTGGGATTAACAGATACTCACTACTTTATATAAAAGATAAACAACAAGGTCCTCCTGTGTAGCCCAGGGAACTGTATTCAATATCTTGTAATAACCTATGATGGAAAAGAATCTGAAAAAGACTCTTTGTGACCCCATGGACTATACAATCCTTGGAATTCTCCAGGCCAGAATACTGGAGTGGGTAGCCTTTCCCTTCTCCAGAGCATCTTCCCGACCCAGGAATTGAACTGGGGTCTCCTGCATTGCAGGCAGATTCTTTCCCAATTGAGTTATCAGGGAAGACTTGAAAAAGAATAGATACATGTATATGCATGTTGTTGTTCAGTCACTCAGTCATGTCTGACTCTTCATGACACCATGGACTCCCGCATGTCAGGCTTCCCTGTCCACTATCTCCCGGAGCTTGCTCAAGCTCATGTCCATTGAGTTGGTGATGCCATCCAACCATCTCATCCTCTGTCTCCCCTGTCTCCTCTTGCTGTCAATCTTTCCCAGCATCAGGGTCTTTTCCGATGAGTCAGCTCTTCGCATCAGGTGGCCAAAGTATTGGAGCTTCACCTTTAGCATCAGTCCTTCCAATGAATATTCAGGATTGACTGATTTGTATATGTATAACTGAAGCATTTTGCTTCAGCAATGTAATACAGCAAGGTAAATCTACTATACTTTAATTCAACAAATTGAAAAACGAAGGACTATAAGGCACAAAGTTGGGGGAGAAAACAGACTCAGGAGTTTGTTTCTGCGGCAGCTTGTTCCCTGTCAACCTTTCTAACCCAGAGCTGTGTTCTCAGAATTCTTCTCCTGGTGTGGTTGGGCAGGGTGAGGGTTAACCGCGAGAGAAACCTGACGGAGATTTGGAAGGGGGAAGTGCAGCAGGAGCCAGGCGTCCGTGCAGGGCCAGGTGCTGCTGCTGCTCTGCTTGCCTGGTTGGCTGCCTGGTTGGTGTGGGGCAGCAGCCAGGATAGTTTCAGGCTTTCTCTCTCCTTTCCCTTCCCCTCCGCTCCTTCAGATTCTCTGAATCCTGTCGTGGGCTCTGTGGCGACGGATGCCTATTCTCCTGCATGTCACACACAGCGTCCAGGAAGTAGGTGACGAGAGAAACGAGGGTTCCCGTTGGTTCTCGTAAATTCCATTTTGTCCTCACAGCTTCCAGCTTGTTTTTGCTCTCCCCCACTTTATACTCATATTTCCTTCTTATTACCTGCCCTTCCTTCTGCCTTCAGGCCCAACACTAGAGGCAGAAGCAGCAGCTCACACAATCATCTAGGTTTGATCTCTACAATCAGTTCCTTATTTTGTACCATTCATTGTGGTTCTGCTTCTCTGATTGAACCCTAATGGAAACCGCTTCTTATTAAATCAGCGCTCATCCATTGGTTTAATTTATTCATTGATTAGGTATGACATTACAATTTTGCACCACAGAGGAATTTTAGACAGGGATAAACAGATTGGCTACTTTTAGCAAATCTGTAGCACCAATTTCTTTGCTGAAAAAAATCTCCATATTTTAAGAAATGTTTTCCTGTAGTAGAACATCATGACCGAGAAAGTGACTTTGTAAACATATTTTCTAGGGAGTCCTTTTTCTAGAATGGTAGTGTTTATATTTTAATTGCTTTATTTACTTAAGGTGATTTTTCACTGTTTAAAACTCAAAACATGTAGCTGGAGCATCCTATGGTGGACATTTGAAGGGAAGTAAGTTCTTTGGATATTTGAGACCTCTATGTATATTATGTACACATGGCTGTAAAAGTTATGATCATATCAGATCAGATCAGATTAGTCGCTCAGTTGTGTCCGACTCTTTGCGACCCCATGAATCGCAGCATGCCAGGCCTTCCAGTCCATCACCAACTCCCGAAGTTCACTGAGACTCATGTCCATCGAGTCAGTGATGCCATCCAGCCATCTCATCCTCTGTCGTCCCCTTCTCCTCCTGCCCCCAATCCCTCCCAGCATCAGAGTCTTTTCCAATGAGTCAACTCTTCCCATGAGGTGGCCAAAGTACTGGAGTTTCAGCTTTAGCATCATTCCTTCCAAAGAAATCCCAGGGCTGATCTCCTTCAGAATGGACTGGTTGGATCTCCTTGCAGTCCAAGGGACTCTCAAGAGTCTTCTCCAACACCACAGTTCAAAAGCATCAATTCTTCGGTGCTCAGCCTTCTTCACAGTCCAACTCTCACATCCATACATGACCACTGGAAAAACCATAGCCTTGACTAGACGGACCTTTGTTGGCAAAGTAATGTCTCTGCTTTTGAATATGCTATCTAGGTTGGTCATAACTTTCCTTCCAAGGAGTAAGTGTCTTTTAATTTCAAGGCTGCAGTCACCATCTGTAGTGGTTTTGGAGCCCAGAAAAAGAAAGTCTGACACTGTTTCCACTGTTTCCCCATCTATTTCCTATGAAGTGATGGGACCGGATGCCATGATCTTCGTTTTCTGAATGTTGAGCTTTAAGCCAACTTTTTCACTCTCTACTTTCACTTTCATCAAGAGGCTTTTTAGTTCCTCTTCACTTTCTGCCACAAGGGTGGTGTCATCT
>NW_011494723.1:538722-539672 GCF_000754665.1 Bison bison bison
CTGAGCCACCAGGGAAGCCTATATTTTAAAACATAGCTGCCCATTATTTCTTACCTTAAAGGATACTGTTGAGGGGAAATAAGAGAAAGCCAGCAAAAAGCCAATACTGCCCTGGATTAAACTTCTAAAAGAGGAAAATATTCAATTCTAATGCCTGTCTGTCCCTGTTATGCTGGTAGACAATCCAACATCTATGTATCTCAGATTTAAAAAAATTTTAAATTAAGTTTAATGTATGCAGTGTGGTTCTGTTTACTTTAAACTTAATGCAAATAAGTTACAGAAGGGCTGTAGACACCGGCATGAACCAGATTGGCTATGTTGGGCAAGGGGAAGCCACTGTATATTCTTCCTCCTATCCCTAGCTTTATTGAGATATAATTGACATATAAGTGTGTAAGTTTATGGTGTACAATGTATTGGTTTACACTGCACACTTTATACATGTGTATGTTGCAAAGTGATGACCACAGTAAGATTATTTAATACATCCATCTCTCCACATAATTGCTTTTTAAAATTTGTGGTGAGAACATTTTAAGGTACTTATCAACACTGTAGCTTATGGAACAGAAACATTTTAGGATGATTAATCGGGAGTTGGTGATGGACAGGGAAGCCTGGTGTGCTGCAGTCCATGAGGTCACAAAGAGTCAGACATGACTGAGCGACTGAACTGAACCAATTTTAAAATTATTTGTTATAGTTCTGGGAAAATTTCCATTGTTTTGATAGGGATTGCATTGAATATGTAGATTGCTTTGTATAGTATGGACATTTTAATAATATTAGCTCTTTGAGACCATCTTATCATGATATATATCAAAAGATACTTGATAGGATTGTTTCCTTAACTTTTCTCTGATAGGTTGTTGTTAGTGTATAGAATTGCAACAGATTTCTGTGTATCAATTTTGTATGTGCAATCTTATCAGATTCATTAATGAGCT
>NW_011494723.1:539772-547941 GCF_000754665.1 Bison bison bison
TTCACTTTCTGCCACAAGGGTGGTGTCATCTGCATATCTGAGGTTATTGATATTTCTCCCGGCAATCTTGATTCCAGCTTGTGTTTCTTCCAGTCCAGCGTTTCTCATGTGAGTCTTTTACATGAAGGTGAAAATTCTGATGCTCAATATATCTTTATCCTTTTGTTCACAAGGAATTTCAAACCTAAATATTGTTTAGAAAAATATTTAAATAACGAACAGCCTTTTAAAATATGTGTGTCAGTAGCTAAGTCATATCCAGTTCTATGTGATCCCATGGTCTGTAGCCCACCAAGCTTCTCTGTCCATGGAATTTTTGAGGCAAGAATACTGGAGTGGGTTGCGATTCCCTTCTCCAGAAGATCTTCCCAACCCGGGGATGGAACCAGGGTCTCCTGCATTGCAGGCAGATTCTTTACCCTCTGAGCCACCAGGGAAGCCTATATTTTAAAACATAGCTGCCCATTATTTCTTACCTTAAAGGATACTGTTGAGGGGAAATAAGAGAAAGCCAGCAAAAAGCCAATACTGCCCTGGATTAAACTTCTAAAAGAGGAAAATATTCAATTCTAATGCCTGTCTGTCCCTGTTATGCTGGTAGACAATCCAACATCTATGTATCTCAGATTTAAAAAAATTTTAAATTAAGTTTAATGTATGCAGTGTGGTTCTGTTTACTTTAAACTTAATGCAAATAAGTTACAGAAGGGCTGTAGACACCGGCATGAACCAGATTGGCTATGTTGGGCAAGGGGAAGCCACTGTATATTCTTCCTCCTATCCCTAGCTTTATTGAGATATAATTGACATATAAGTGTGTAAGTTTATGGTGTACAATGTATTGGTTTACACTGCACACTTTATACATGTGTATGTTGCAAAGTGATGACCACAGTAAGATTATTTAATACATCCATCTCTCCACATAATTGCTTTTTAAAATTTGTGGTGAGAACATTTTAAGGTACTTATCAACACTGTAGCTTATGGAACAGAAACATTTTAGGATGATTAATCGGGAGTTGGTGATGGACAGGGAAGCCTGGTGTGCTGCAGTCCATGAGGTCGCAAAGAGTCAGACATGACTGAGCGACTGAACTGAATCCTGTGGAGACATGGAAGATGGGTTAGAAATGATGCTCAAGTACAAGAGTAATTAAGTAGATTTTAATATATTTTTTCTATTGCAAAAAATATTCTTATTAAAGGAAATTTAAAAACTCATATAAGTAAGAATAAGGAAATAAGTCACCGTAAATCATCACTGTTGACTCCCAATGTCAGTATTTTGCATATTTTCTTGTATTTTTTTCCTGTTTATGCTTACATAGTTGTAATCATGATGTGTATGTGATTTTTTATTTTTTATTTTTTTATTTTTTCTTTTCTATTGACATTGTTGAATATCCTTGAAATTTATCAGAGATTCACACTGGAAGTTTTGATAATATTTACATTCAGAAATACTATTCAAGTATATATATATTTTACCTTTCTTTTTTACAAATTTATTAAGGTAGAATTTTGTACAACAAATTTCTCAAACACAAAGTGGGCAGTTTGATGAACTATGACAGATACACACACACATGAAACTCATACCATCATAATCAAGTTATGGAGCATTTCCATTACCCCAAAAGGTTTTGTCACACCCCATTACAATTATCCCTCCTCATGTAAGCACTGACCTATTTTCTACCAGTGTGCACTTTCTAGAATTTTATATGAAAGGAATCCTATAAGATATACTGCTTGTCTGGCTTCTGTCATTCAGTCCAATGCATTTGAGACTCATCCACGTTGTTACATGTATCAGTAGTTTTTTCCTTTTTATCATTGAGTGGTATGCTGTGGTACAGCATGCAATTTTCTTCATAAAATGCAGAGAAGAACAAAACCACACTGGGATTCAGATGCCAGGCACCTCCCATATACATTTGATTCACAGTGCCTGTGATTTAAATTCACCTCTCAACATACTTAAATATTTTCATAAGTCATAGAATTTGAGGCCACTTACAAATAACAAAAATCCCTAATGTTAAATTCATCCACTCATATGCTTATTCATTCAAGATATGTAAAATTTCTAGGTACTTCTGGTTTGCTGAGCTACATCAGCAAACCAAAGAACTTCTCCTTGTTGGGATCATATTACAGTAGGAAAAGATAGAAGATTGTATTTCTAATAAGTAGTAAGTATAAACATGTAACCTCTGGAGAAGGAAATGGCACTCCACTCCAGTACTCTTGCCTGGAAATCCCATGGACAGAGGGCTACAGTCCACGGGGTCACAGAGTCAGACACGACTGAGCGTCTGAGCGCAGGGCACATAAACATGTAAGTCAGCCAGTTTTCTAGACATTGGTAGGTTTTACATAAAAGGGAAAAATAGAGCTGGGTAAGGCAGACTGGGAGTACCAGGAGTGTGTTTGGGGGACAGGAGTTGATTGTAAGATTAGAGTGATCAGAATAAACTTTAGTGAGGTCTGAGTTTTAAAATCTGACAAAGTCAGGGATCTATTTTTCATAGCATTTTCTATGCAATTCTTTGTAAACATTATGTTGCTGTGTAATATCCAGTTGATTGATTATATCATAACTCACTTAATTAGAGCTATATAGTTGAATATTTTCACTGCTATCTATAATGTCTCTATGAAGACTGTTGTGAATAAAATTTTTGAATTGTCTATTGTTTACTTAGGATAGATTTTGAGGTATAATTATTATAAAAAAGGATGTAAGGTTTTTTCTGTTACTTTTTAAAAATCTTTAAAATGTTGAATCATTATTCCTGAGATTAAATTCTCCTTCAGTTCAGTTCAGTTCAGTCACTTCGTCGTGTCCGACTGTTTGTGACCCCATGAATCACAGCACGCCAGGCCTCCCTGTCATCACCAACTCCTGGAGTTCACCCAAACTCATGTGCACTGAGTCGGTGATCTCATCCTTTGTCGTCCCCTTCTCCTCCCGTCCCCAATCCCTCCCAGCATCAGGGTCTTTTCCAGTGAGTCAACTCTTTTCATGAGGTGGCCAAAGTATTGGAGTTTCAGCTTCAGCATCAGTCCTTCCAATGAACACCCAGGACTGGTCTCCCTTAGATTCTATATATTATGATTTTCTAAACACATTATTAGATTAACTTTACTAAATTTAAAATAAGATTTTATATCTATTTAAGAAACAAAATTGCCCTGTAATTTAGCTTCTAATGCATTTTTTCCCCCAGCATTGTATTAAAGTTACTCTGTCATGACACAAATGGGTAGCTTCTCCTCTGTGTTCCTATTCCTAGGAATAGTTTTGTGTAGAGAGTTTTTTCCCTCTGAAAATATGATAGAACTTACCTTTAGATTTTCTGTTCTGGATTCTATGGGAGCGATAACTTTTAGATTATTTATATCTATTTCAAATGTTTTCTTTCACGTATTTTCTTATAGGCATTTGATTTACTTTTGTAGTTACTTGTGCTGAATGCTTAGCTCATTTAAAAAAAATCAGACCTCAGTGTCTCATAAAGGTTGATCACATTCCTGGGATCAGGATAAGTGATCGTCCCCCGGATCAGCATCGTTTTATTGTCCCCTTCACCTACCCTCCCCCTGTCCCTCCAACATCTACTCCTGTGTATTTAATATACGCCTTTCCATTGGCACCCCACTCCAGTACTCTTGCCTGGAAAATCCCATGGATGGAGGAGCCTGGTAGGCTGCAGTCCATGGGGTCGCTAAGAGTTGGACATGACTGAGCGCCTTCACTCTCACTTTTCACTTTCATGCATTGGAGAAGGAAATGGCAACCCACTGCAGTATTCTTGCCTGGAGAATCCCAGGGACGGGGGAGCCTGGTGGGCTGCCGTCTATGGGGTCACAGAGTCGGACACGACTAAAGTGACTTAGCATAGCATAGCATTTCCATTAATTCTTTATACATTTATGTATCTTTATTCTTGGAAAATTTACAGTATTTTTTATGCTTTAGAATTTTACGTAAATAATTTCTGTTCAAGATGAAGTAACACCCTTAAACAAACAAAACAAAAAACTAAGACAAACTATTTTAGCCAAAGGTTTATGTGGCACTGGACAAGACAACAAAAAAGAGTGACCCCTGAGAGACCAGAAACAAGCAACCTGACCCCTCTGACTCATTTGGAGAGAGTTTCCAGACTTTGATGCAGGGCTGGGGGCATGCCCGTGGTTCCTGGAAGATCCCTTGAGTTGAACAGATGACACTGAGAGTCTGGGAAGACCAAAGTGGCTTGAGTTTTCAGGACAGAGTCCTAGAGAGGAGCGAACTGCACAAACAGAACCCTAGGTGTCTGCAGAGGGCGCCCCTTTCGTATTCAGCAGAAAAGTCCTGATCTGTACATGTGTGTGAGGCCAGAGCAAGAGTCATCAGAAAGAGTTAGATGCACACACACAGGGGTAGGAACAGTGTCAGTTCCCACCATCTAGTGGGAGAAATCTCTTAATTCACGGGACGCTGAGTATTCAGGAGGGTCTTGTCTCAGGTGACTTACTCAGGTTAGTTACTGGGGGTAATTAGCTCTAGAATCATTGCTGCCCCAGGTCTGCCTGTTGTGTGCTGTGCTCGTGCTTAGTTGTTGCGACTTCGTGGACTCTAGCCCGTCAGGTTCCTCTGTCCATGAAATTCTCCAGACCAGAATACTGGAGTGAGTTGTCATTTCCTACTCCAGGCGATCTTTCTGACCCAGGGATCAAACCCATCCCTCCTGAGTCTCCTGTATTGGCAGGCAGACTCTTTACTACTGTGCCACCTGGGAAGGCCACTGAGAATTCAGAAGGGTCTTGTCTCAGTTCAGTTCAGTTCAGTCAGTCGCTCAGTCGTGTCCGACTCTTTGTGACCCCATGGACTGCAGCATGCCAGGCCTCCCTGTCCATCGACAACTCCTGGAGTTTACTCAAACTCATGTCCATCGAGTCGGTGATGCCATCCAACCATCTCATCCTCTGTCATCCCCTTCTCCTCCTGCCTTCAATCTTTCCCAGCATCAGGGTCTTCTCCAATGAGTTGGCTCTTCACATCAGGTGGCCAAAGTATTGAAACTTCAGCTTCAGCATCAGTTCCTCCAGTGAATATTCAGGATTGATTTCCTTTAGGATTGACTGATTTGGTCTCCTTGCAGTCCAAGGGACTCTCAAGAGTCTTCTCCAATACCACAGTTCAAAAGAATCAATTCTTCAGGGCTCAGCTTTCTTTATAGTCCAACTGTCACATCCATACATGACTACTGGAAAAACCATAGTTACCAAGAAAACTTGGTAAATTAGAAATAGAAGGAAACTTCTAGAGGATAAAAGCTTTTTGAGAAGAACTTACATATTTAACAGAGAACTTTATATGCATTTCCCTTAATGTTGGGAAAAAGATGAAGATGACCACTTCGATTGCTACTGTCTACAGATCCTGGATACTGTATTAAGTAAAGAAAAAGTAAGACTTTTAATTGAATAAACAAATAAAATAATTACTTCATAGACAACCCAACAGAGGTTAGTAAGATTGCTGGATGCAAAATTCATTGATATTTCCTGTATCAGTAAAGATATATTAAAAATGTAATATTAGTAGATGCCATTTTCAATAGAATAAAAACTATGAGATACTTAGCAAATCACCTAATAAAGTGTGCACAGGATACTAGTAGAAAAATATTAAGATTTCCTATTAAGGGACATAAAATAATGATAAATGAAAAGGTATATTATGCTCATAGTTGGAACAAGTCCATGTTAGAGATTTAAGTTTTACTTCAAATTATAAATTCAATGCTAAGATAATGGAAAAGAGAAGCAAATATGCAGGTTTGCCTTACTAGATATTAAGACATAATACAAAGCAATAGTAAAACGGCAGTATGGGCCTGGCAATGAACCCCACAAATAGACGAATAGCAACTTGGTATATGTTACAATATAAGAAGGGAAAGGGTAAATTATTTAAAATTTTCAAACAGATGAAAAACCAAGGTGAAGCAAATGCTGAAGTGTATCTTCATGGCCTTGGGATATGGAGGGATTTGCTATTTGAGACAAAAAAAAAAAAAAAAAGGCAAAAATACTAGGGGTAGTATTAATGGATTTGCCTACATGAAAACAAAAGATTTTTGTCCATCAAAGAATTCTACAAGGGTAACAACTGGGTGATAAGAAAACGTTTTTAGGGTAGCAAGAGAAGCTGAAAAAATGCAGTAGAAAACTGGACAAAGGAAATGGCTATGAAGTATATGAAAGATTCTCAACTTCACTATTAATCAGAACAATGCAAATCAATATGTGACTTATCACTGAGCAAAAGTGAAAAAGCTAGATAATATCAATTGCTGGTGAAGAAAAAGTAAAACTAGAACCTTTATGTACTCTGGTGGGCTTATAAACTGGAGATGACATTTTGGAAAGCATTGTGGCAAGAATAAGAATTTAGGGCTTTTTCAATGTATTGCCAATTATTTTCCCAAAATGCAGTGCCTTATGATGTGTTAATATATCCCTGTACTGTTCTTATATATACACTGTTACATATATACACTATTATTATACATACATGTGTACTTATATATACATATATACTTATATTTAAGTGTATACTTACATATTCTACTTATTTGCATATATACTTATACATATATACTTATATATACATAGGTACTTATATATATTCTTATATATAGACAATTTTATGAAAAATCATATTAGTCCTTTCATTTAATTTTTAAATTAATAGTAAATCTGAATATTTTACAATCTGTTAATTAATAGAGTTTCTCATTTCAAAATGTTCTATTTCCTTTACCCATTTATCCTTTGGGATTTTGTATTTTCTTCTTACTGATTTATGTGAGCTTTATATAAAAAGCATTTTTATTTTGATGTATAAAATACATCATACAATAAAAATGCATTGTGCATAAAAATGTTTTGATCTGTTGTATCTATCAATTGTGCTACAGTTATAAATAACCCTGAAATGTCAGTTATACATTGCCTGCTGGTAGCTGACAGCTCTTCTGGGACATGCCAGACTGTTCTACATGCAGTTGTCACTTGGGATCCCAGCTCAGGAGGCAGCTGCACTGGGGGACGTGCCTTTTTTTTGGTGCAGTAGAGAGTAACAGTCAGCTGGTGGAAGTATATGCTGACTCTTGATGCTTTGGCTCTGCACTGGGGCCTGGCTCATGTACCATTAGCAGAAACAAGGCAGGGAACTGTGCTTCACTTTAGGGATGTGCAGGAAGTCACGCAGAAGTGGACAGACATGCGTAATCCTCTCACTGAGATGGGGTGATGAGTGGTAGGGAACAGGAGCATACCTACTGTAGAGCTTATCTACAGACGATTAATTAAACAATTCAAATCTGTTTATTGATTCTTTGCATAGCTGGTTTCAGAAAAGGCAGAGGAACCAGAGATCAAATTGCCCACATCCGCTGGTTCATCGAAAAAGCAACAGAGTTCCAGAAAAACATCTATTTCTGCTTTATTGACTATGCCAAAGCCTTTGACTATGTGGGTCACAACGAAGTGTGGAAAATTCTTCAACAGATGGGAATACCAGACCACCTGACCTGCCTCTTGAGAAACCTATAAGCAGGTCAGGAAGCAACAGTTAGAACTGGACATGGAACAACAGACTGGTTCCAAATAGGAAAAGGAGTACATCAAGGCTGTGTATTGTCACCCTGCTTATTTAACTTCTATGCAGAGTACATCATGAGAAACGCTGGGCTGGAAGAAGCACAAGCTGGAATCAAGATTGCCGGGAAAAATATCAATAATCTCAAATATGGAGATAACATCACACTTATGGCAAAAAGTGAAGAGGAACTAAAAACCTCTTGATGAAAGTGAAAGAGGAGAGTGAAAAAGTTGGCTTAAAGCTCAACATTCAGAAAATGAAGATCATGGCATGGGAAATAGATGGGGAAACAGAGGAAACAGTGTCAGACTTTATTTTTTTGGGGCTCCAAAATCACTGCAGATGGTGACTGCAGCCATGAAATTAAAAGATGCTTACTCTTTGGAAGGAAAGTTATGACCAACCTAGATAGCATATTCAAAAGCAGAGACATTACTTTGCCAACAAAGATCCATCTAGTCAAGGCTATGGTTTTTCCTGTGGTCATGTATGGATGTGAGAGT
>NW_011494723.1:548041-563252 GCF_000754665.1 Bison bison bison
AAGCAGAGACATTACTTTGCCAACAAAGATCCATCTAGTCAAGGCTATGGTTTTTCCTGTGGTCATGTATGGATGTGAGAGTTGGACTGTGAAGAAAGCTGAGCACCGAAGAATTGATGCTTTTGAACTGTGGTGTTGGAGAAGACTCTTGAGAGTCCCTTGGACTGCAAGGAGATCCAACCAGTCCATTCTAAAGGAGATCAGTCCTGGGATTTCTTTGGAAGGAATGATGCTAAAGCTGAAACTCCAGTACTTTGGCTACCTCATGCAAAGAGTTGACTCATTGGAAAAGACTCTGATGCTGGGAGGGATTGGGGGCAGGAGGAGAAGGGGATGACAGAGGATGAGATGGCTGGATGGCATCACTGCCTTGATGGACGTGAATCTGAGTGAACTCTGAGAGTTGGTGATGGACAGGGAGGCCTGGCGTGCTGCGATTCATGGGGTCGCAAAGAGTCGGACACGACTGAGCGACTGAACTGAATTGAACATAGAATTGGAGTGTCTTAGAGAAGGATATTTTAACAATAAGGACTATGTGTGGGAGAGTATCCTGTTGTTCAGAGGCGGCAGCCTTCAGTAACTTGGGTTGTTTAATTGAAGGAGGAGACATGGTAAGCTTGTTGGTTTGCCTGCTGGAGACTGGTGAGGCTACCTGACTGACTGTAGTAGGCTGGCAATTAATAGCAAATGAAGAAAGGAGCTGGGGTTTCATATACAAGAAGAGCTTTGAGAGCTTAAAGGATATAAATCAATTTTGAGGGACACTGGCCTTCTTAGTCTTTCAGAGGGCATTGCTTTGGGAGAACTTTAGTACCCACTAGGAGCCAAACTAGAAAGTCAAGTCAGACGCACTTGGGCAAGGGACTGAAAAAAGAAAAGCATAGCCTGAAGATACAAGCAGTTCCTGCTTCAGTCCCGAGATCTCTTCTGATTAATAAAGTGCTTTTGATGTGAGTGGCTCTGACCTCCTCCCACCACCCTTGTGCTCAGACTCCAACACTACAAAAGCAGTGTCACAAAAAATTAGCACAATCCCCCTCTAAATTTGCACATCAATCCTGGGTGTTTGGGGAGATTATTTATTTCAGCAAGTATTTATGGATTGCTTTCACATGCCAGCTCTGCACGGCATGCTGGGGACACAGAGATGAATAGAATCTGTTGGCCATGGACGTGAACACAGATAATTATCTTTCAAGGCAGACTGATAGATATTACAAAGAGGCCGGAGGAGAGACGTGTTGTCGCAACTAGGAAGAGGGTGGGTCAGAGGCAGACTTAGAAAAAAACTGTATCTAAGCTGGATTTTGAGGCAGAGAAGTCTTCCACACAGAAAGACAACAAAGACAGAGAGATGAGAAGAACAAAGAAAGAGCTCATGTGGCCAAAGCAGGGAGGGCGAAGGAGAGAGTGGTGTGAGATGAGTCTGTGGAGACAGATTGCAGAGGCAGTTAACAGTGGACTTTTATTTGTAGGCAATGGAGAATCACTGAAAGCTTTTGTAAATATACATACAGAACAGAGCACACAGATCTGTGCTTCAGAAAATAGCTATTGACAATTTGAGGACAAATTAAATAAGAATTTGAAAATTGGGAAACCAGTAGGAGGCTAAAGCCACAATCCAGAAAAAAATCAAGACAAGTCCTATTGAAAGCAGATGTGATGAAAATAGAAGGGAAGGAGAAAGATTTAAGGGAATCCATGGGGCCTGCCAACTAGGATGTGGGGAGTAGTCAGGGGAGGAAGGGAGTGACTGAGCTTGCTGCCTTGGGGAGGACTGTGAGGGGGGCTTGGAGGAGAGGGCAGGGAGCTGGGGAAGAGGACCTCAGAGTCCTGGATGTCTCAGCACAGGGTGCCTGGGCTACAGCATACTGGCACCCAGCAGGTTTCCAGCATCTCAGTGTTTCCCGTCTGTTGGTTGAATACAAGGGTGGGCTAAAACCATCGGCTCTACAGCGTTGATGTGGAGCATGTGGTGGAGGTGCCGATTCCGAGGTCTGCGGCTGGGCCCCTCAGTGTCCCTGATTACATCCAATCTGGACCTGGGCTATACTGAGCGAGGGGTTCTCCAAGGAGCGTGTGAGTGACCCCTGTCCTGGTTGATCCTGGGCTAGGTACACTGCTGGGACTGCAGAAGCTGTGGTCTCCCTGTTCTGACAACAGCTGCCTCTCCTTGCGCCTCCTCCTCAGCTTTTCCCTGGGTGGCTGTTCTATATGTAGAGATAGCAGGCTCTGGAGACAGGTGATGTTGCTGACTGTGGGGGAGCAGACTGGCTTCTCCAGCTTTTTGTTTGTGCTGGCAGCTAAAGTTGTTAATTCATTTCTTTCTCTAATTAAAATCAGAAAGTGCCAGGTCCTTGGTCAAATTTTTCTTAGGAATCAATGTGAATAGCTTGTGATGGGTTTCTTTTATTTTTTTATTACCATTAAAAAACAAAAAAACAACAACCCTGAAGTGTAGTTAATTTACAACGTTGTGTTAGTTTCAGGTGAAAAGCATAGTGATCCAATTACACATCTATTCTTTTTCACATTCTTTTCAATTAGAGGTTACTGTAAGATAGTGAGTATAGTTCCCTGTGTTACTACAATAGGTCCTTGTTTATTTTTATATATAGTACTGCATGCGTGCGTGCTCAGTCGTGTCCGACTCTTTGCGACCCCATGGATTGTAGCCCGCCAGGCTCCTCTGTCCATGGGATTTTTCAGGCAAGAATACTGAAGTGGGGTGCCATTTCCCCCTCCAGGAATCTTCCTGGATCTTCCTGACCCAGGGATTGAACCTGTGTCTCCTGCATTGGCAGGCGGATTCTTTACCATTGTTGTAGCGTATATATGTTAATCCCCAACTCCTAATTTATCTCCTTCCTGGCCTCTCATCCCCTTTGGTAACCATATGTTTGTTTTCTGTGTCTATGAGTCTATTTCTGTTTTGTAAATAAGTCAATTTGTGTTTTATTTAGATTCCACGTATAAGTGATATCCTATGATATTTGTCTTGCTCTGATTTACTTCACTTATATGATAATCTCTAGGTGATGAGTTTCCTTAATCGTCACAGGTACGGGCTGAGCTCTAGTTTTCTCCCCTCTAGGATTTGGGTCAGAAAGTGAACATAATTCAAAATTCAAAAAAAAAAAAAATAAATAATTTCATTATCCTTGGTCTTTTTTTCCCTTCAGATCATTTCTTGGAATTTTCTGGGAAGAGGGCTGGTCCTCACTATGTTTCATCCTACAAATAGGGTGTGTTCTGACCTACCTGCAGAATCCATCTATTTCCCAGGTTCCAGAAAAACTGTAGAAGGAAAAGGATCATGGGGAAAAAGTGGTAGAGGATCATGATAAGTAGGCTCCAGGGCTGTGTGAGGGAAAATGAGAGACGGGAATATCCTACCAGCCCTGTTACATAGGCAGATTTATTTTCAGCTTGAGACCCCTTCATGTAAAAGGGGCCCTAGCCATGTGTTGACATGGATATATATTTCTGAAAAACTCTGTGTTCTCAGTCTCAAAGAGGGCTCCCAAACTGTACAGTCTGTAGGCTCCATAAAAATCTGGATCTACTTCATTTATGGCCTGAGAAAAAAAGAAAGAAAAAACCCTAGTGGGTAGGTGTTCTTTGTGTTCCTCCTCTGCTGCATGATGCCTTTGTCTGGCTCACCATCATCCTACAGCTCTAAATGCAGCTACTCTGAAAGCCAGAAAGTCTGGGAGTTGGATGTGGAGGAGGGAGAGGGAGACAGATTTCAGCTGGCTGGTTTGGTTCTGTCGTTTGCATAATTCCAGATAAACAAATGATGAAAGCAATGACTAATGGTTATTGTGATACTTCTTTAATTATTTCCAGCCAGCAAAATGATCACATGTCATTTGATCCTAGACCCTTTTTTTATGCTTACTGTATTATATATGTGAGTTTTAAGATGAATCACCACAGCATGTAAAACATTGTTAAAAAAAAAGAGGAAAAGAAAGACAAGGACGTGAACATGAATGCAAAAATGCATTAAACTCCAACATAAAAACATGAAAACTGGCAATAAGACTAGTCCCCACAGGGTTTTGGACTCTAGCTCAGCCACTCAAAACGGGCACTGAAGTGTCATTTTCCAGAGGCATAATCAGACTGACTAAGTCTCCATAGCCTCTTCAGTGTTGTCAGTTCTCTTCTGTTTATTGTTAATTCATCTTGTTTCCAAGCATTTCAGCACAATCTTCTCATTGGAAGCATATTTGCGCTCATTACAGAGATATGCAGGACCCCTGTGAGGGACCCCGGCAGCTTTATCAGCCTCGTTTTCTCACTGGTGACAGGGAGATAGGGCGAGATGAAGACGCTTGCTTTAGGTGTCACACTCAATCAATACCTGGAACAAAGCTCCGTTGTAGGCGGACTTGCTAACCCTGTGCCTGACTACTGGGACATCCTGCTTGCAGGGTTTTTCTGTAGAGAGAGTGTGTGTGTGTGTCTATGTTTTAACTTACAAGTTACTTTTAAATAAAAGGACCAGAGGAAAATGCATTCTTATCTTCGCTGCCTCGAGTCCCTGAAAAGCCTCACAAGGGCTATTTACTGGAGATAAAATACAAGTGTCTTGTTGCGGGGTGAGATCAATATGTAGTGTTCTCTAGACTTCCTGCTGAACTCCAGGGAGATGAAGTGCGTCCCGCCTTCACTGAGGACTCTTCTCCCTTTAAAGCACGCTGCCGTGCTCTCAGCTGGCTCTCGGGCTGTTATGCTGCTGAGACAGATGTGCTGCCCCTGTGGCCTTGACTCTTTACAGCTCCTTTCTGGGATCCATCCTGGCATCATGGCGCTGGACGGCTCGGTAATGGCAGTCTTGGGGCTCGTTCTTCCTAGAGACATCTGCTCTTCTGCTTTTGCTGCTTGGTTGGATGTTGCTGTAAGCACGCCGTGCATTTGCATCAACAGGGCCATACCGATGCCTGTCCTTCATCTGGACAAGCGATACGTGATGAAAGGTTCAGGACTCAAATAATTTAGATGAAATTCCTGAAATTTCTGAACTGCAGCTTGCTGAGGAGGAGGGTGGGGGTCTACGCTTATTGTCATTGTGGAATGTAAGCAGATCTGTGCTGTGAGGCTGTATGAACATCTGCAAAATGGGCTCTTCATGTTTTTTAAAAAACAAGCACTGTAGTGGAACAGAAGCATAATATAACCCGTTAGCTTCAGTGTCAGGTTAACAGCCTCTGAATTGCATATTGGTGGGAAGATATTGATAGCAAAGTGTAAACAACCGCAAATGGGAAAGGCAATAAAACTCTCTTCATAGGATCCGTAATTTAGAATTAAATAGGCTATATTGAGATTATATGAAGTAGAGACATGTTTGTCCAAAGTAACAGGGAATTTAAATTAAGGCTTGTACTTCCTCATTGACCTAGAGGAGGGTGAAAGAAGAAAGCAAAGGAACTTAGTGGTTTGTCTGGCGAGTATATGGTTGATAATGGTTCAAGTAATACATGTTAATCATGCTTTGGGTTTGTGTGAAGTCTTCAGCAGTGGATTTTCTACATGCCCCACTGTAATTCGGTTATACCAATAAGGCTTTCTGTAGGCACAAAAGTATTCCATAACCAGGGAGTATGCCATTGAAGAGCAGTTTCCTCATAGACTGCAGCTAAATGTCTGCATGAATGACTGGTTTAATCCAGTGAATTTATGCTCACTTACAGGATTCATCTCTACCTTAGTGGAATTGACCAAATGAATATTTTCTTCTACTTTTTGTTCTGTCACCCTTGTGTTATGTAATAAGCTAGCACTTGTTATGTCATCAGTAGCACTTGCTAGTCTGAGTCTTGGGAAAATAGTCAACTTCATACCGTCTCGTGACTGTTGAGTGCTAGGAAAAAGCAGCAGCATTGCACCTTTGATCATTCTGAGGTGAGGGTGATGCTGGGAGGAGAGAAAGGGGAGGCCTCTTTTGGGTCTGATGACTGGGGCTGGAGCTGTGATCTGAGGTGGGTCCTGGGGGAAGCAGAGTCTCTGAAGGCTGATTTGAAGAGAAGGCTCTCACTGACTCTCCAGGGTTCTTCCTCTTTCTTCCTTTGGATGCCAGTCATGGAAGGAGCAACTTCTCTGATTGGGCCTCAGTATTAAAGGAACATGACTTGGATCCAGCCCTGTGGGGACACTTCAGAGAGGAGCCGTGATTGGTCCTGTGTCCCCAAGGGCAGCAGGGTCTCTCTGTGTGATGTGAAGGACATAGGCTGGTCTGGACATGGATGTGACTGAAGCGTAAAAGTCCGTTCCACCTGGTTTCTTGCTCTGTGGTGTGCCTCAGTGGAGAGCTCTGTGTCACTAGCTCTTTGTCATACTGACAAGCCCCTCCTGGCTGCATGACAGCGAGAGGGACAGTCCAGTAAGTTCCCTACATAGGAGCAAATTCTCTTCTGAAAGCATGTTTGTATAAGTCCAATTTGTTCATAAGTCCAATAAAGTTAGCCTAGGTACCCAACTAAAACAACTGGCTATATAGCACTGTAGTGTAATAGATTTATAATACTTTTCACAATAATATATAAAAAATAGACAAACACAAAAAAGTAAAGAGAACATTTTTAATCTTACGGTAGTACCTTGAAACTATAGTAGCTGGCATACAGGGGCTGGCACTGAGTGAGCCAGCAAGAAGCCTTACAGACTGGAGGCAGGAGAGGGGGTGAGAGATGGCAGAGCCAAAGGACCATCGGCAGCAGGAGATGGGGTACAAGCTGAATTTTCACTTACATGCTCACATCTTTGAGAGCTTGCAACATGAAGGTTTGAATGTAGGGAAGTTACTGCAGTTGCGTGGAGAACGCTCTTGGCATTTGCTTTCATGGCATATGATGGTGCCAAGCCCATACCTGCTGCGGGGCTCTCAGGCCTGGTTACTAGCTGACTGCAGCGTCTGTGGGGAAAAGCTCCGTGCTCCTGCAGCCTGAGCCAACACTGCCACGCCTGTGAGAGCAGCGTGCTACCTCGGTCCCTCCAACAGGTTTCTGGACCACCTGTTGTCTAGACGACACAGGGCAACAGCAACAGTAAGTGAAACAGGGAACACGTTTTCCATTTCCTCTCTTGGGGCCATACCCTTTGGGAAGGCTAAGTCCACAGGGTTTTGGGCTCATCACAAGAAGATGTTCTCATGGTAGTAAATGCAGGGTACAGTCATTCAGGTTGCATATTCTGGGGGAAGTGGCTTGATTTGAACCCTAAGCTTGCGAGGCAGGACACTTTGGATTGATCCATGTGTGGGCAGGCTCCCAGGAGTAACTGTGCTCACCTTGGGTCACTGCATAGATAAATAAGATAGATTACGGGTGAGGCCCAATTCCTTAGATGCTAGTAAAAATGTCTCTATTTTCTTTTCAGGGATCCTTGTAGTAGCAGTCTGAGGCTGAGAACGTCGAGGGTCCTAAATAATCCCCATGACTCTGGTCATTTCTCTTGTACTTTGGAGAGAACCACTGGTGCCTTCCTAAGCTCATAAATATTATTGGGAGGAATATCAGTAAAGGAGTCTTCTCTCAACAGAAGGGGCTTAAGAAAAAGGGAAATTAAATAAGGGAGTGAACATGCTGTGATGGTAGCTGGAAATGTCGATCTCTGTGTTCTTCTTTTCTTCTCTTTATAGTGTGCAACCATTTCCTGATGAGTGTCAGAGCTGTCCCTTCAGGAGGATTAGAATTGTGATAATAGGAAGGCAGAGAGAAAGAAACAGTCGTGGTTCTCTTTGTGCCTTCCAAAACAGATCCTTAAAGTCCACCTGGAAAACAGTAGTTAAAAATTAAAAAAAAAAAAAAAAATCTTTTGGTCACATCACAGGGCGTGTGGGATCCCAGTTCTTTGACCAGGGCTCAAATCTGCGATCCCTGCATTGGAAGCTCAGAGTCTTAACCCCTGGGCCACCAGAGAAGTCCCATAACTGTAGTTAATTTACAGGTCAAAATTCTCTATTTTTAAGAGCCAGCTTCTGCAAAAGAACATATCTTGAGAGTCCAAAATAAAAAAAAAGACCCTGAAGGAAGCTTGGCTAATAGTTTATGCTAGAAACAACAGATGAGAAAGAGAAAAGGCACTGCTCTGAACTTTAGCTGAATCATAGACTCATCTGGTGAGGCTATCGAGATGCTTGTCCCCAGGCCTTGCCCCAGGCTGGTTGAGTCAGAGTCTCTCAGGGTAGTGACCAGACACTGGTACTGAAACAAAACCACCAACCAACCAACCAAACAAACAAACTCTCTGGATTTTTCTAATATGCAGCCAGGGTTGAGAACAAGTGAAATTGGGAAAACCCAAGACCAATCTGATCCGGGAGTGGGTAATATGGGTTATATGTGTACTTGGAGGGAAGGAGAAGAAGGTGTCAGAGGATGAGATGGCTGGATGGCATCACTGATGCAATGGACATGAACTTGGGCAGACTTCAGGAGATGGTGAGGGACAGGGAGGCCTGGTGTGCTGCAGTCCATGTGGTTGCAAAGAGTCAGACCTGACTGTGTGACTGAGCCACAGTGTGTACTTGGAGGAGGTGTCTGAAGACTGGTATCAGGAGACTTCACAGAGAAGATCAGGTTTAGCTTGAAAAACTGTCTAACCCCATCTTCTGCTCATATCAGGGAGCCATGTGAGAGCTGAGGGAGCATCCACGGACCAGTGATACTGTCCTTTGAGTATGTGACTCTCTGAAGTGACACATTAGCCTTGCTCCTCCCTCTCGGGGGAGGATCTTTCATGATCTATTAATAGTGCATGTGATTCCTTCTAAGTTGAACTGCGGAAGTGGCCCTCACTTGTGCCTGGATATAGCTGAGTCCTATCCAAACTTCCTTGGTGGAAATTCCCATTTTCACTGGGCCCAGAACAGAAGGAAGGTAACCTGGAGGAACATCTGGAGGTTTGGTGGTGTTATACAAAGGGCAGCACATGAACCTGGAGGAGGCGGGACTAGACCATGTTGAAACTCCTTCTTGTTACACAGAAGTAAAGGTGTCTCAACAAAATCAAATGATGAGCATGAGGGTAAATTGAGTAGAGTCTTTGACATTCATGGACTTGGGCTCAATCCCTGGGTTGGGAAGATCCCCTGGAGGAGGGCATGGCAACCCTCTCCACTATTCTTGAGAATTCTGAATACTGGAGAGCCAGATTCTGGAGAATACAGCTTCTGGAGAATACAGATTTTGGAGAATCCCTATGGACAGAGGATCCTGGCGGGCTACAGTCCATGGAGTTGCAAAGAATCAGACATGACTGAAAGATCAAGTACCCGGTGATTTTGAAATAATGCTTGATGTACCTGCACATATATTAGGACTTGGCTCTCCAGTTGGGTGGAGTTGAGATGTTCTTTTCAAAACAGCATTTAAATTTATAAATTGCTACAGAATTGAGTGTGAAAGGAAGAAATACAAATGAAGATGCTGGTAACATTTCTACTTATACCATCAAATTTTAAATGGCAGAACTGATTTTTAATGTGGTAAAATGGCTTGTAAAAGTGAATTCAAAAAATTTTTTTGCAGGTAACACGTAGGTTTTTGAAAAAAATTTGCAGTGATATAAAGTTCATAAAGATGATAATTGTCACACTTACATGGCTTTCATCTTAATAGGGTAATAAAATATCAAGATGTGTGTTTCATACAAAATACATCTAAAGAAAGACATTAAAAAACCTCACTATGGGATGTTGGGAATTATTGAATCCTCCTCAGTGTCTATGTGTAACCATAATAAATAAAAATGTTTTCAGCTTGAGCAGGAGATTGAATTTTCATGAAGAAGGAGCCTTAGGAATTTCACAGGTGGTAGTGATGCTGAACAAGAAAACAAAAATCTTTGTTCCATGTGCCAAGTAGGCTGCCACTGAGATCAACAGCACTGCGCTTCCCAAAGCACTGCTGGATCCAGTCCTTATTGGAGATCAAATTAGGCTATTATGAGAAATAGTCCTATTTAATGAGACTATAATTACTTTTATTGTGACTAGTAACAACCGTAATGCGAGTGACAGAGTGTGAAGGCGCTGCTGGCTTGGTAATCAGGCTGGGAGTTTGCTGCTGCCTACTTCCCTCGAACCTTAGATTTCTTAACAGCACAGAGGTATCACAGAGTCCTGGCAGAGACAGTCAATGAAAATGGTGCAGAAAAGAAAAGTTTTAAAGTTTGTAATTAAACTGGAGAGATGATGAGGAGGAATGTTGACCTTGATGTAAGGGGCTAAGTTTTGATATTTTAGAAAACTATGATGATACAATAACATGCTTTTTGAAGGTTTTTTTTTTAACCAAATGAAAATATGGGATGCCCATAAGCTTGAATTTCAGATAAACAACAATTTTTTAAAGTGTAAGTATATCCCATGCAATGGTTGGGATATACTTAGATCTTTATATGTTTGGGTCATACTTATACTAAAATATACTGTATTTGAATTTTATTTGGTGACCCTAAATGTATGTGTGTTAGTTGCTCAGTTGTGTCCAACTCTTTGAGACCCCATGGACTGTAGCCCACCAGGCTCCTCTGTCCATGGGATTCTCCAGGCAAGAATACTAAAGTGGGTTGCCATTTCCTTCTCCAGGGGATCTTCTTGACCCAGATAATCAAAGCCAGATTTCCTGCTTTGCAGGCAGATTCTTTACCGTCTGAGCCACCAGAGAAGCCTGGAGGCCCTAAATAGTGGTCACTTACTTGTTTTTAGGCTTCCCAAGTGGCTCAGTGGTAAAGAATCCACCTGCAATGCAGGAGATGTGGGTTCAATTCCTGAATTGGGAAGATTCGCTGGAGGAGGGCATGGCACTCCAGTATTTTTGCCTGGAGAATCCCATGGACAGAGGAGCCTGGCGGGCTACAGTCCACAGGGTTGTGAAGAGTTGGACACAACTGAAGCAACTGAGCATGCACGTTTATTTATTTTTGGCTGTACTGGGTGTTAGTTGAGACATGTGGGATCTTTGCAGTGCATGGGCTCAGCCACCCTGCAGCACGTGGGATCCTAGTTCCCAGATTAGGAGTCCAACACCCGCCTCCCAAATTGGAAGGTGGACTATCAACCACTGGACCACCAGGGCAGTCCCAAATGGTCACTTATGAAGTAAGACTTGAGTGTGGTCTCAAAGAAGGTTTCTATGTGTAAATATTTTCTCCCAGTTTCTGCTCTAGTGACTGAAATGGCACTCTTAAACCGTTTCTATGAGTTAAGAAAAAATACCTAAGATGTCTCTGTTTTAATGTAAATATATCACACATTATCACATTATTTTATCTCAGTTTACCAGAGATTCACGTTGTTTCTCTAGTCCATAGCCTCCTATAGCTACAAAGAAAGTCACTTGTGACCTGTAGGCTTAGCTCTGTCCATTAGTTAACTAGTCTCCATGGAAACGATTTGTTTGAAGTCTTAGAATGACTGGCAGTGGGTTCTGGAATTATTTTTGTGGTCATGGTCTCTACTTTTGGGGTGCCTTGGCTTCTACTAGCAGTTTTTGCCCCAGAAACTGCAATCATCCACTCACTTAGCACACATCTGTCGAGCTCCTCTCTGCCTGGCATTGTGCTGAATATTATGAATAAAAGGATTAGTGAGTAATGGTTCTAATCGCTAATGAGTTACAGTCAAAAACATCAACAAGAGATAGCTCTGCTAGCTTGTAAAGGCTACAATAGAAGTTGACATGGGAGTATGTGAAATGAACCTCCAGACCAGGTTGAGGGTATAAGGTAAGACTTTGGGGGAAAGTGATGTTTTAATAGAGTTCAAGTGATAATTAGGAATTGGCTGCTGCTGCTACTGCTAAGTCATGTCAGTCGTGTCCAACTCTGTGCGACCCCATAGACGGCAGCCCACCAGGCTCCCCCGTCCCTGGGATTCTCCAGGCAAGAACACTGAAGTGAGTTGCCATTTTCTTCTCCAATGCATGAAAGTGAAAAGTGAAAGTGAAGTAGCTCAGTCGTGTTTGACTCTTTGTGACCCCATGGACTGCAGCCTACCAGGCTCCTCCGCCCATGGGATTTTCTAGGCAAGAGTACTGGAGTGGGTTGCCAGTGCCTTCTCCAAGGAATTGGCTAGGTGAGCAAAATGTAAACAGGAGGGAAGGGGTTTCTAAGCAGGGATCAGCACACACAGGACAGCGAAAAGCAGAGAACTCCATGTGTTCAGAGAGTTACATGTAATGGTTTATGCTGAGAGCTAAGGTGTGTATTAGGTTTGGAGTACAGAGTGTTGAGGGGTCACTCTGGACTAGGAGGAAGTAGTCATGAGGATGTCTCTACCAGGATTCCCATGTTAAATTGAGTGACTGGGCTTCCTCTGTCTCAGTTTTCCCTTCAGCATTCTTGGCAGTTTTCATGGGGAGTAGAGTGCTGATGCGAAGAACCGACTCATTGAAAAAGACCCTGATGCTGGGAAAGATTGAAGGCAGGGGGAGAAGGGGACAGCAGAGGACGAGATGATTGGATGGCATCACTGACTCAGTGGACATGAGTTTGAACAGACTCCAGGAGATGGTGAAGGACAGGGAAGCCTGGCGTGGTGCAGTCCATGGGGTCGCAAAAGAGTCAGACGCGACTGAGCAACTGAACAGCAACAAAAGAGTGCTGTTGTAACTCCTCTGGCAGGAGTCATGTCGTCCTGCTTGGCTCTTTCTAGTCCCTTTTGGGTCATGATGGCAGTGGTGGTGGCAGTGTGTTTGTGTACAGGGGGAGAGGGATAGGAGTAAGTGAGGCTCCTATCCTGAATTTCTGGATTGCATCCTCATGCCAACGTAGAACTGAGATACCCAACATAGCACCACAGCATCCCACACACCATTCATATGTTTTCACTGGTTTTCTGCTGCCACTTCAATTACTATGTTCAATTACTGGATTGAAACACCTTTGAAACTGTTGATGAAATTACTGATACTAAAATTGATCACCCACTTTGGGAGCTAGAGAGTGGACAGAAGAACAGTTTTTAAGGAACCAGTCTGTAGTCAGTTTCCTTGACCCAGTACCGCACAGATCAAGTATCCTGTGAAGTCTTGGCCTTTGGCATCTTGTCATATGGCAAAGCCGAGCATCTGGAGCAGCCAAGTGAGAAGCAGTGGGTTAGGGCTGGGGCATTGCTTACTAGAGGGCTGTTGTAGGACTGAGAGGAGGACAGTGATTTTTTTTTTTAATCTTATTTATTTCAATTGGAGGATTATTACTTTACAATATTGTGATGATTTTTGCCATTTATCAGTATGAATCGGTCATAGGTATACATGTGTCCCCTCCATCCTGAAAGCCCCTCCTGCTTCCTCCCCACCCCATCCCCCAGGTTGTCACAGAGCACCAGCTTTGACAGTGGTTTTTTGTTAGGTTCTCTGTGATGCTCTGACAGTCTCTTTCTCTGATCTCCCTGCTGACGTTCTGGATAGTCTGTCTACATTGGTATCACAGTCAGCTATTAGCTTCTATTAATTGCTAGCTGATTGCTCTTTTATTTTTGACAGTGCCCTGGGCACAACTGGCTCCATGGTCTAATCCAGTTGAAGTCCGGCCTCTTTGCCTGGGGACTCGTCCAGGCCTTCTCTGGTCCCAGGAGGGCTCTCTCAGCCTTTTCTCCCCTGAATCCCTGTTAGCCAGTCTCGTGTCTTACCTGTGGTTCTCAAGGGGGTGCCAGCCTCTTAATGGCTCGCCACCAAGATTTCCATGGTTTTCGATAATGCCCCCACGCTTGGATTCGCCTTTCTGTTGCAAATAAAGTCAGTCCCCTTAGAGAGAGGAAAGAGCTCAGTGTGCTGAGACCTGCTTCTCACTGGGAAAATGGGGTTGGGGCTGTGGCCCCTTCTCTCGGGGTACAGTCCTGTTCTGCGAGCGGGCACTGGGGACGTGCAGCAGCACCTGGGATTCTCCGCTAGCTGCTCCTGGACACTGCAGATGCCCCGTTACGTGAGTGCAGAGGTGAGGTGATCAGGGCCCAGGGTTCTCTGTCTGTTGTGCCTATGGGGGAGCTCCTGCCTTGCAGGGGTGCTGGTGGAGAAAGAGCCTCAGCGCTCTGTGCCGCTACTCCTTGGAGCAGAGGACAGGGACAGCGGGGGTGGGGGGGTGAGCACTGCTGACAGACCCCCCTTTCCAGGGGGAAACGAGCCTGGCAGTGGGGCCAAAGGAGCCCTGTCCTCATGGCTGCATCTGCTCGGAGGAGGGCTTCCCTCACACCGAGCTGTTCTTATGAAGAGTTGTTGGATTTTCTTAAATAAATGTTTCTCCACTTGCTATATGCCCTTAGGAAAATTTCCACAGACCTTAAATTGTTGTTTTTAAATACAATTTTCTCCAGTGACAACTGTTTTGCTGGGGATAAGGTCCACAGAGATTCTCCTATGAACATTCAGAAGTGTTTCTGTTTTACATCATTTTAAAAAATGACATGGATTCTGTCTTGAGGAACACCATATTTTATTCAAACTCTCTTTTTGTTTTCTACATTTTAATTACAACATTTATAAAAATAATGCAGTGGCCAGCAGTGTAACCTGATCTTTGCATAAATCTGGAATTATTTTCTTAGGTTTAGTTCCTTCAAGTTTTGTAGATGATTCTAAGCTAGCACTTGGCTTGACTCTTCCTGATGGTCCACATGGGCTTGCTGGTAAATACCACTTTTCTTAAATTCTGTTTTTACAATATTAATTTTATATAACAGCAGGAAGAAGACCTCTTGGCTCCCCCTGTTTCAAAGACCCCAGTTCCTTCTTTATGATTCATTTCATTCTGTTCTTTTTATAAAAACCTGTATCAGTCTTCAAGACCAAGATAATCACGATGGTTTGATCATTCACCAGAGCCAGACATCCTGGAATGTGAAGTCAAGTGGGCCTTAGAAAGCATCACTATGAACAAAGCTAGTGGAGGTGATGGAATTCCAGTTGAGCTATTTCAAATCCTGAAAGATGATGCTGTGAAAGTGCTGCACTCAATATGCCAGCAAATTTGGAAAACTCAGCAGTGGCCACAGGACTGGAAAAGGTCAGTTTTCATTCCAATCCCAAAGAAAGGCAATGCCAAAGAATGCTCAAACTACTGCACAATTGCACTCATCTCACACGCTAGTAAGGTAATGCTCAAAATTCTCCAAGCCAGGCTTCAGCAATATGTGAACCGTGAACTTCCAGATGTTCAAGCTGGTTTTAGAAAAGGCAGAGGAACCAGAGATCAA